>NC_088651.1:20037831-20060331 GCF_964019385.1 Sycon ciliatum | reverse complement strand
GTTGT
The DNA here is from genome assembly GCF_964019385.1 of Sycon ciliatum. Classification (NCBI taxonomy): domain Eukaryota; kingdom Metazoa; phylum Porifera; class Calcarea; order Leucosolenida; family Sycettidae; genus Sycon; species Sycon ciliatum. Next base: position 20,060,326 of record NC_088651.1, on the reverse strand, counting down.
TGTTGTTGTTGTTGTTGTTGTTGTTGTTGTTGTTGAGTGTGTGTGTTTGTGTGTGTGTTTGTGTACAGCCGTCGGATGTTGCGAACTTTGCAGACCTGGGAGACGGCATGAGCTCTGTCGGTGGCTCAGTGATATCATCACGTGCAGGAGCGTCCTCGATGGCAAGCAGCAATTATGGCTATGGCGGGCAACGCAGGGGAGTGCGACGAGGCCCAGGTAACCATTTTTGTATTCAATTCTTTGACTCCACCGTATAATATTCATCTTTTTTTTTTAAATAAAAAGAATATCTCAAATGCATAAAGTGAACTTGAATTAACAACACATTAGTTGACCACTGATGGGGTTAGCTAAAGATCAAGAAGTATGAGTATCCCTGTCATGCACGTTGTTATCCCTTCATATCAGGCGCATGTACTTATAACCTGCTCCATCGTAACAGGGACGAAGCAAAATATGGTTTAGGCGTATTGGCACTCGATGGGATTCACATATACACCGGTACAGCCTTGGAGGCTACATCTCCGTCTTGACATATCCACCAATACGGGAGTTACATTTCAACTATGACACACACCAGTATCACTTTGTGAGCTACATCTCACCTATAACGTGCACACAAGTACATATCGGGGGCTTCATCCCAGCCTTGACATGCACACCAGTACAGCTTTGCGAGCTACAGAACGTCTCACCCATAACCCATGAGGGCGGTGGTATTTTCTTCGCAGCCATTCTGAGTCTCATGCAGAGCCTTGAAATTCTTTACCGTAAGTCAATTTTTTTGGCACGTTTAGATTTAGGCCTCCTGGGGCTAGTAGTAGTAATACCCATTTCAGTCTTTACTGCTGCTGCCTGTACTTGTACTTTTACTGCCTCTATACACTGGCACACTGGACGTTGCAAAACAAAATTTCGGCCGTAACAAATTTTCAGCCAAAAATGCCCAGGCCGAAAAAAGATATGCGCCGAATGTCTGTTGACTTACTTTATGCATGTATGTTTTCAGCATACGCCAGCATCTCACAGCACAATACAAGAACTGTTCAGGACGTGGGATAATCTATACTCTTCTCTATCGTGATGTTATCTCCTCTTTGGCTTTCTGCAGGCCATGGTAATCAGCAGGCTGCCATTGCGGAATCAGCCTTGGAGGAGATCCCGCCAGATATGTTGGAGCTGCTCGACGACCCAGCGCTCATTGAGGCCGCAATGGCGAATGCTGGCCAGCATGGTGATGACTCTGAGGGTATGGGCTCCTCGGCGTGGCAGGACACGGATCTCTAGAGAAATGGCTCCAGTTTATACGAAATGACGTGTTTGTGTGCTTGCCTTGTAACTCGGTGCATTCACTGCTCGCTCGCTATGCAGTACTCTAGCTCCACGGCCGGCATTTTCCTTCATTTAATTTCAGAAAAAGCCTGACGTACAGGTACATGTAGGTTAGTGGAGAAGGTGTCATGCCTGTTCGCTTAGTGAGAATATTTTTTAGAGAATGACACTATTTTAGATGCTTTGTGAATGCTCACCATCCACTATTAGTGTTAGAAAGAATCATTGTCCATGTCAGGCAGCATAGGTAATGCCATGATGTGGGAATGGTTTCCCCTAGCTAGCAAGCAACATAGACTATACCAGGGTTTGCTATTCTTTGAGAAGGATTCACTGGATGCATGCATGTCCGATGATGCGCATTATCTCTCATTCTAAATTATCTACCTCTGCTCTCTTCAAGTTGAATTTTTTTCTCTTTCGTAATTCGCCCATGAGTACTTATTGGTTTCTTTTTCCATGCCCCCCCCTCCACGCACACACAAACACACTTTTTTCTTCTTCAGATGATGATGGATACATTTCCAGCTGCCATTCTCATAAAATAATTTCAACTCCAGTGATATATATTTTTCGTCCATACCGGCATATCATAATCTTTTTAAATCCACAATTATCATAAACTTTTTTTCTAGTTTTTTAGAGGGTCAACGTAGTTTGCCAACGAAAAATTTAGCTGTCTTTCCCGTCTACATTACTTCAATAGGATAGTTTTGCAATTTTCTTGTTCTCCCCCCCCCCCCCCCCCCCTCCCGCACACACACACGTGCACGCACGCACGCGCACACACGTGCACGCACGCACGCGCACACACACCCCTTTTCTTCCTCTCTTGCCCAACGTTTGCTACCATAATTTTTTTCTTTCCTCTCATTCAATATCTACTTGTTATTTTCGCGACATCATGCCTTGCCACTGTGTCCACTGACTGTGTATGTACAATGTCATGAACATGTTTGCGTGCATACATGTAGATCTACATGCCTAGCCCTCTTTTTGTGCTCTGACGAGCGAAGAATTCAAGATTTGAACAAAAGTTGAACAGCAAAAAAAAGGGTTGTTTTGTTGGTAGTGCCAGTGGTCATGACCACTACTAGTACTACTAGCACTACCAACAAAACAATCCTTTTTTTTTGCTGTTCAAATTTTGAATTTTTCGCTCTCCTTGCATCCAGGTATATTCTAGCTACTCTACAAAACACATCACAGACGTACTCACGTAGACATGTCGACCATGGGCATGGTCGACAGTCGACTACAGACAGTATACCATGGTATACATGTAGTACTAATAATAGTCGACGACAGTCGAGTCGGGCCAAGCCACGTACACGTTATTTACATCAGATGATCAGCGACAGTACGACTCCGACTACGAGTACTTACATTCAGTAAATTGACAGACAGTAATTTACTGTCCAGTCTGCCTGTTATGGCCAATAAGTTATTGGCCATGATAACAGACTGGACAGTAAATTACTGTCTGTCAATTATTTACTGAATGTGACATAACTTCATAAGTGGGCTTGGCCTCGCGGGCCGGCCGGCCCTTACGACAGTACAAAACGGGCCCACTTGGTTTTTGTACAGGAGATTGCGCTTCCCGGGACTTTCCCGTTCTCAACGTTCAAGGAGGTGTATTTTGAACGCAATCTCTGCTCAGTTGGGTCTCCAAAGCACCACTTCTGATGTATGGAATCGAGCATGAGTACGAGGACGAAAGTGCGGAATCGGAGCCCGACGCGCGCTAGCGCGGAGGGCTCCGATTCTAGCACTTGAGTCCGAGTACGAATGCTTTGATACCATTTCTGACATGCATTGCACGAACTACTTCGTACTACTAGTACTACTACATGTAGTACTTCACACATACCTAGTACCTACTCAAGGCACGCACACTAGACCAGACAAGGAACACAACTAGTCGCCAGTTTAGTACTTCAGACATGTTACATAATGACTAATGTACACAGTCACAACACAGAGATAAAACAAGGGCGGTCTAGTCAGCTAAAAACCAGGTCAGTTCAGCTTCTCTTCTTCGCAGTGACTACAGCCTACAGCCTACAGGTGCAGGTGAACATTGCAGTTTGCACCAAACTGAGCTCCGGAAAAGTTGATGGTCTTCGTAGCTTTCTGCATCAGAGACCGTTGGTGAGTAGGATCTCGAGAGGTTGGCTTTGTTGGAGATCCTTTTCATCATAGCCTTTATGGTGTTCTTACCCAGCGGTAAACCATTGAAGGCTTGCGTTCCGGGCTTTACAGAGCGAGATGCCATCTGAAACAGTCTCTCGCTCTTCGGGCTGAGAGACTCCAGCAACAGCTTTACGGCATGGACTTGCTCTGGCTGCTGAAAAAAAAAGCGGCCTCTGATGGCTGAATCGGAGCACGCCTAGGCGTGCTCCGATTCAATCGGAGCACGCCTGGGCGTGCTCCGATTGGAAAATCGGAGACCTGCAAGCGCTCACAGGTCTTCAGTGGCTGATTCAAAGCACGGCAAGTCGCGCTAGGATTCGCTGTTGCCATGTCGATTGTCATGTGACGTCACATGTCAGAACACCGCGTCGAGCTGTCCTCGCGGCTACAGTTGCGCAACATCCTGACCATACTTCGCCAAAGAAAAAAGTAGTGAATTTGAGCTTTCCTTCGCTGAGAAAAGCCATTCTTCATGGAAATTTGTCTCTGAAGTTGTTGCCGTTCGATCGTTCTAGTCACCGAAGTTTGTTGCCTCCTTGAGGTGCTCAACGAGTTTTCGTCACGTCAAGGGTAGTTTTGCCGAGGAGAAGAGTATCTGTGTAGCTGTTTTTTGTTACTGCTGGGGCCCCGCTGATTCCTTGTTGGCCCCGCTGGGTCCAAATCTCTAGCAACATTTAGTGGAAATTGTTACGTTTTCAGTGGATTTGAAATGGAAAAACACCAAGAAAAGTTACAGCTGGTGTGCAGGTTAGGCGGTGAAAAGTTGTGTAGTACTAGCCGTGGAACTCAGCACCTTGTGAGAGATCATGCAAAAGCCATTGAATCTGTGCTGAGTATTAATGTGTTGTGTGATGACCAAAAAACTCATGCATATGAATATGCATGTAGCTCCAGCCTCATCCAGTCTGCATTTAGACGATGCAACAATTGGCATGGATATTCCCCTGATGAAACTGTACGACATTGCATCACCGCCATACAAAGCAATTGCTGACTTGCTGCCGGAACGCTTTAAATACAGAGTTCGTTGCAGCAGGTGCCAACTTGCAGCACGCACGGCGGTACAACAACAACGTGATTAGAAAAGCCATTCTTCCTGTTGAGCTGCAAGACGTGTGTATTCCTGTGCTCCACCTAGATCTAGGGATTTATCCCTGGATTTACGGTGCACTTTGTGCTGACGCACATCAAATCGATATTGCACTGAGCAAATGTATGTTTCTTGCTGCAGATGACGGTGACTCTGCAGCGTTTACAGCACTTATCACTGCCTACAAGAAAGTACACGACACAGCAACACAACAATTACACCTACAGTCAGAAGCACAAAGCATTCTTAGTCAGCTGCAGTTTGTGACGCTACAAGAACGTACACGACACAGCAACACAACAACTACACCTACAGTCAGAAGCACAAAGCATTCTTAGGCAGCTGCAATGTGTGACGCTGCACATTCAGCAGCAGGAAGTAGTGGCTGCTTGCTTGCAGACTGTGGCATCAAATCTGCACTTCCTATGGAAGGAGAAAGAAAAGGAACTCAATTTGATGAATGAGAGGTGATGTGGCTCGAAAAGAGCATGAGAAATTAACAGTAAAAGATTTAAAAAAAGCAGCTGGCCCGTGCGTAACTTCCTTGGAAGCAGTGCTGCCACAGTACCAAATAAAGCGGCAAGCATATCACTCTGGAGCATATGTCGGCAACCACATACACCGTGCGTTAAAACCGGATGTCATTGCTGCCCTCACTTCTGTCCCCCTTACAGTCGTGCAGAGCCGCACACCTGCGGACAGCGGCGAGGTTCAGCTGCTTGCCCAGGCAAAGTCCTTGAGAGATCGCTACTCGAGACTCTTCACAGAGTATGCAGCATGTCGCAAGCTGTTCAGCGGCAAGCTGGTTTTTACAACAGCAACAAGGCAGGTTCTGGGTGATGCCATCCACACCTTCATGGCCACCTGTAGAGCGGAGGTTCTGGCACGCAAGTTAGGCAATGTGACTCCTAAGCTTCACCTTCTCGAGTGCCATGTCCTTCCTTGTACAGGGTTGAAATTAATTCTTGCTGATCTGTTCGGCCACACACTCTGAGCTCCTCTGATGAGACCTAACAAGGTTGAAATTAATTCTTGCTGATCTGTTCGGCCACACACACTCTGAGCTCCTCTGATGAGACCTAACAAGGTTGAAATTAATTCTTGCTGATCTGTTCGGCCACACACTCTGAGCTCCGCTGATGAGACCTAACAAGGTCGAAATTTATTCTTGCTGATCTGTTCGGCCACACACTCTGAGCTCCCCTGATGAGACCTAACACTGTAACAGGGTTGAAACTAATTCTTGCTGATCTGTCCGGCCACACACTGTGAACTCCGCTGATGAGACCTAACAAGGTCGAAACAGCTATAGCTGTCCGGAGATTGAGTAAACTTGACCAAAAGTTCTCCTCCGATCCGAGGCGCAGGTCGTCATTTTGCGAAAGAGTCCTGCGAAGCACATCTCCTTTATCTGCTACTGAGCGGTATCCGTTGCACTTCGCGGAGCACAGCTGCCTCCAACAACATTTTTTGACGAGCAAGAGACTGAAGAGACGAAATCCATAAAAGTACTATTTCAAGTATTCGAAGTGACAGAACCTTTTCTTTCTGCAGAAATGATCATGAAAATTTGAAAAATGCGATGAGCGTAGACCCAGGTGCTCGAAGTCCGTACATGGTATCCTAAGTTCGTACGCCCATAATTTCATGTTCTGTTATTGTATTCGACTCAAATATTTTATGGAGGGGACAGTGTGGTATGTTCTCCTCGCGTAGACCCGGGTGCTCGAATGAGACACAGGGTACCAAAACAGAAACACCCTGAAATTGTACCTAAACTTGTTCCGATTTCGTTTAGTTTTCACACATACCATCAACATACGGCCCGCTAACGGTATGCCAAATTTCAGCGCTGCCCGGTAAACATGGTAAACGCTTTTTGAAATACTCGCGACCCACTTTTTCCTGGGTCCTTGATTCGAGGATATGGGTCTCCTGTACGGTGCTGCTAAAGACCTGCTGAATCTGCGGCTCCACTGACCATCTTGCTCTCAAAAATGAAGTAGTAAGTTACTACTCCCTGCCCTCAACTGCCACACCAAGCGTAGACGATGGTAGACCCGTGTGCTTGAATCGGAGACGATCTGACGAGTTCGCTGTTTCTGATTCGAGCACCCAATTTTCGAATAAAAAATCCGAAGGAAATACGACAATTTTACTGCGTACTGTAGCTTGTGTTGTAGCGCACCCAGGTTCTGAATTCCTGCTAGGTGGGTCAAGCCAGACTCTCTTCCCTGTTCCATCGCCTCTCCAAAAGTATATTCTTACATTATTGAGATTTACAGATGAGAAATTCCACACCTGTCAAATCGTTTCTGATTCGAGCACCCGGGTCTAGCAATTTTCAGGGATCTACGATGAGCAGAAGTCCCATACCACGCGAGTGGGTTTTCGAGTGTCCATACGAAGTACAAATTGGGTTACATTTCATGCAAAAATCAACTTGGCCAAGACCGATTTCGAACGGACACAGCGTCAAACAGACCTTCACTCAATCATCAAGAGCCAGCTTAGAGCTGACAATGGCCAGAGGAGAAGAATTTACAGAGAACCACCAATCTTTGCAGAAAGGTTGACACTCCTGGCATCTCCACCACTGTTTTCCCGCGGTTTTCACAGCGCAGCTGCTTCTTCTCTGAGCCGACTAAAAACAGCTTGCATTTCGGCAACAAACTACGCTTTTGCAAGAAATACTGGTGGAGGCACATGCCAAACATATCCCTTCGGTGCTTTCGTCGTAACCGAGGGATTGCAAGTTAGCAATTAGCAGAAATATGTGTGTATTTCGAGTCACCTCTGATCAGTACGGACTTAGAGTACCCTCTGCGACACAAAAATTTGATATGAAAAATCAGCGAACTCCAGAGAAACAGATCGGATCGAAAGATGGCCTGGTTCAATCGAGCCTGGCCTCAGAACAAACTTGGACAATATACCTTCCATCCACGAGCAGGATTCTGGCAAGTGATCATTGTAGTGTGAGTTTCAGCTCGGCAAACACACACTGTAAAAGTGTACGGACTTCGAGCACCTGGGTCTACCCACGCTTTCCGTGTGACCTCTGTTGCCAGGGGCGTTGCTACAGGTCGCCGCCATCTTGCCAAGTGGCCTCCCGGGGATCCCCGTAACAGCCGTGGCCGGGCGGACCAGTCGAGTCTGGAGCATAGAGCAGTGTGCACCACACAGAGAGACAGGCAGTGCACACTGCACAGTCGAACTAGTCACTCGTCAGAGGTTTGGTTTCCGGTCCCTGAGGGGAGCCTTTCGCAAAATTTAATATTTATTTCCTGGTCTATAGAATCTCCTTCAACCCCTATCCTCTAAAAGAAATCTAGGATGAAGCAATGCCTGTTCGAGTACTGGTATGGTGGAGCAGCTGGTACTGCAGTGCCGGTACGTTTCTTGGTAGTTTTGGGCGATGGCTTCCAGCCCAGGACCCACTTGAAAAACGTCAATCGTCACAATCATATCCAAATGTTGCACGATCGAAGAGGCTAGGACTCGAGTGGATGGAGTGGAGAGCAATGATTGAACTGAAGATGAGCATAGCACCACGACACTAGTGCCCTAGTCGCACCACCAATGCAGAGTCAAGTGCATTCGCTCCTTCCGCCGCGCGGACAGGTGGTCTTGCCACAGTTGCAAACGTAAGAATGATGACGAGTCCTGGCGTTTCGTGTTCAAACATCCCAGTATATTTTTGACATTGTCGTGAGGTGCGCTGCAAGTAGTTACCTACTGGCGTGGAGGTGTAGTCTTCCCGGGCGAACGCTGCCATTCCAGTAATTGTTATTGTAACGAGTAACGTATTGCCTGCACTGAGTATTGTCCTGTCGGCGGCGATATCGACTCCTGGTCCTGTTTAGTTGATCCGAGCTATCGGAGCACGGAAGGAAACTATAGAGCCAGCAGTTTATGTGAAGTATAGGTGTTCTGGTGCGTGAAGTTGTCAACAACGGTGGTTCGGAGATGGACCTCGCTGTGGCGCTAGCCAGTCAAAACACATCGGTGAGTTCGCCTTGTTTCTAGCTTCAGACAGTTACTAGTACTCGAACCATTCTTCACCGACCTGTGATTGGGTGCCGGCCCAGTCGCTCATGTGCATGCGTGCCGAAAGTCTGACATTTTGAGGCTTGCAGCGCTGTCGATATCTTGTCCTGTTGTCCTGTTGTCGTGTTGATGACTCTTTATGATGAGGTGTAAAATCGCTTCCATGAGATCGCATGCAGAGAGTACAAAGAGTGACTCTTTATATGGGCCAGTGACATGATGCTCTTAATGCCAGTGGTTTGATTGCTTGTATTTTCTGGGAACACCTGGTCAGTGACATCACATTTCATGCCGTCATAGCATGTTTCCTGATCTAAATAATTTATAGAGGTAACCAGTATGCTAAAGAAGTCCTAATGACGAATCGACGGATTTCCAGAACCACACATTGGCGCTAATAAGCAATTCAGACTACGGCCAATTGTGACTCCGTTTCTACGACTCAGACGTATTTGATCAGCGATTGTGCATAACATTTTGAAACGCGACTTCATCACCATGGAAACTCCAGTTCACACGTGATTTTGGCCGTGGTCTGAATCGCCTATAAGTTTACAGCAAAACAGATTATGGGCGCTGTGTACATGTAAACAGGTTGAGTCGCTAGGGCGCGGCGTGCCCAGACTTTGTCAAAGCATCGCCCGACGTGTACTTGAGTGACGGGACAGGATTTCACTGAGCAGTTGCACTGTGTAGCCAGCGGTGTACTGCATAAATGTGCAATTTAAAAAAAAAGTGGTAGGAGCCTCCTTCCCCAGACCAGTGCCGGGTATGGGTGGTAAGATGCTGATTGGAGATCCTTGCTTCATGCTGCTTTCGTCTACGTCCATGTATTTTATGCAGCTGGCTGTGGCTACACTGTGTAACTGTGTTATAATGTGGATCGGTGTGTTCGGGTTGTTACAGGACGATACGACAAAGCCAAGAGAGGATGCGGATGACTTGCCCCTAGGCGGGCAGTCTACTGTGGAAACGACCAGCGAGGAGTTGCGCAATCACTCGCCAGCCAAGCTGACGGAGAAGGGTGCGCCCACGGCAAGTTCCTCCACTGCATCGTCCCAGGGTATACCCACAGACATCTCGAGTCCAGAAGAACCCGCTCAATCTGCGCCGACGACAGACAGTGCTGTGAAGAAGACGATTCGCGGAAGCGACTCAGGCCATGATTCAGACGCCTCTAGTAGTGATGCGGCAAGAGCCAGCCCTCAGTCTAGTTCGTCTACGGAGACAGACACTGTGGAAGAAAGCGAGGCTGTGCGGGACAACCCGTTTGATCCCCAGCCGAATGCTGACACCAATGGTAACTTGTCCAGTGTTCTAGCTATGTTGTTTTAAATAGTGAAATAGTAGTACTGTAGTGTGTATTTCATGTTCTAGTGCTGATGAGCAATTTAGTGTGGCTTGCACGTAGGTAGAACCAAGAGCACAGAACCAAGAGTGTGCAACTCCTATCTCGAGCTATGATGGTTTACCCACGGTGGAATTTGTTTATTGTGTCATTCTTTGGCAGAAGTATGATCAAGTGCTTATGGTTTCCCGCGCTTGTTTTGTAGACATGGTGAGAGTTTATCAACACATTCATCTATCGTCCGTTGTTCTGCTTCCTCTATCGAAGCTGGGATGCACAAATTCTTTGCATTTTGATCTCTAGATACGCATGATGGCATCAGTGAGCCAAACCGCTGCCGAAGACTGATGCCGTACAAAAATCAGCCGTGGGCTGGGGAATGTCGTGTTGCACACTCTTGGTTATGTACTTGTGGTAGTACTACAGTCAACTTCGCTTATAACGACACTCGGCGGGGCATCAGAAAAGTGTCCTTATTCGCGAAGTGTCGTTATATCCGAAGTCTTATTATATGTATTACAGTTGGAAGGGACTTTGCTCTGGGCATGGAAATGCTGTCGTTATTCGCGAATTGTCGTTATATCCGAAGTCGTTATCAGCGAAGTTGACTGTATGTGTTCTTCTCCAGCATGATGATCATTCGGGCTGTTCTGGTTACAAGATGACTCTTTGAATGCTGTTTTCTCAAAAACTCTCTCTTGAACTGATAGACTCCCAAGGTGGAGCGGTGGCGGCTGCAGCAGCAGCACCAGAAAACCCTGTAGCAGAGCCAGACGACGTCACGGATGATAAAGCGGAGCCGGCAGAGTGGATCGTCCCCGACGACCCGCTGAAGCACTACGGCAGCAAAGCCATTGTTCTCATGGCGGTACGCGGAGCGCCGGGAAATCGAAAGTGTGCCGACTGCGGACGGCTAGGTGAGAGGACATAGGACAGTCATGAGTATTTTCACGCATGGCTATTTTCAGGCATGACTATTTTCACTCATGACTATTTTCAGGAATGGACTCGGATGGAGAGCCAAGATGTGCTAGAGCTGTTAGCCAGTTAGTTGTAGAACGTCAGTACCGTCAGTCAGTGTCGTACAATGTTATCGCATGAGCTGATTATTTAGTAGCTGGTGGTGTTAGTGGACAGTATAGCGTAACTTATAGTTCTTTCGTCTTTCTCTTTTGTATAGACTATTTTCAGGCATGACTCTTTTCGCGCATGACTATTTCCAGGAATGACTATTTTCAGGCATGACTAATTTCTGGAATGACGTTTTTCAGGCATGACTATTTTCGAACACCAGTACATATACCTCTCATGCGGGGTCACGGCGAGGCCCAAAACCTCCCCGGTATGGGTTTTATTTCCACTGATGTAGTCAAGTGGTGTGCTTCACTGTCCGAAGAGTGCTCAATGCCCATGTAGGGCAGAGCCTTGTACACAAGAGAGAGTTTGGAAGCTTTGTCACAACTCCGAGTTTCACGTATCTCTACGATCATCAGGCAACCTGATGATCGTAGAGAGACGTGAAACTCGGAGTTGTGACAAAGCTTCTAAACTCTCTCTTGTTTCCACTGATATATAAACTTCACAGCTCATTGAGCCAACAATGTCACATTCAGTTCAGGTTTATCGTATGGAAATGTGTGTGGTGTCTCTAAGCCAAAAGTGGGGATGAATGGCCAATTTCTTCTGAGACTGTTAGATGCCGCTTGTACCTCGAAATAGTAGTATTGCCGTACGCGCTTGTCTAGGATGACCAAAGGGTTAGGGCACGTGTGAAGTGATGCAGAAGTGCATCTTTCTATGGTGACATATTTCCATGGTGAAATGTTTAGGAAGCGACATGTTTCGATGGTGACATGACTTCATACTGCCTGATATCCACTACTTATTTGGAAAGTGACTGCCCCCAAGGCGACTGTGTACGACCGGCCATCCCTCCTTGAGTCTGACAACTTCAGTATTCTTGAACGGTGCAAATTACTCACCCCCCCCCCCCCCCTCCCTCCCGCACCTCGCTGTCAAGCGTATGGCTTTTGTTGACTGGAGACGGTGGATCCCCCTTGATAGGCAACAAGCCTCTGGGTCATCCTAATAAAGATATTATCCGTCAACAATGTTGGCCTTCTGGTTAGTTCAAATTACCTTCTAGTCCTTGAACACGAGAAATTTATTGCAAAAGATGATGTCAATGCATCACATACAGGGCAGAATGGCTTAGCAAACGTGTATTCGTTTCTTTTCGCAGCACTATTGTCCGTAATCGGTCCTCTGATATCTGCCTTTCGTTTGGTCAGATCCGGACTGGGCAGATCTCAACTTCGGAGTTCTCCTCTGTATTGACTGCTGCGGTGCACATCGGGCCTTGAACAAGCTTGTGCCTGTAGTGCGCAGCTTGTCCATAGATTCACAATGGACGGAGGACCAGTTCAAGGTATGTTGGCTGAGCCACACGGCTCACTCTCACGTAAAATGTTTGTCAGACGAGGGCGCAAAGATGACATCTGCTTTGGTGTTGCGCCGTAGGATCATACATTACACATGATTCCTGACAAGCATATGGTACCTGCGATGACATGCTATCAGCGATGCAAATAAAATCTGAGGTGTACACGTGATATGAGGTGCGCGCAAGAACGTTGATGCACGCGATCCCTATGATGAACGTGATCTGTGTGTCGCACGCTATCCTTATGCGGTATCTGAGATGCGCATCGGAATCCTGCGATCCACACGATCCCTCAGTTGCATACTATCCATGCAATGCATATGATCTCTACTATGTTGGCAATTCCGGAGATGCAGACAATCCTGTCTCTACCAGTTGATCGGGCAGTGCAGCAGTCAATCGAGCACGTGCCGTGGCCTGTATTCAGATGTGCCTACACCAGTACAGCCCGTTGAAGAAGCCATACGCCACTATGCAGGCTATGTGTGCATAGTTCAAGTACAACATGGATGTGTCTAGTACTTTCTACCTTGCTTATGACACGAGTTCCAAGCACATATTTTTTTACCGATTGAAATGTTTCTTCAATGAAGATCACACGATGCGATTGAAGATGGAGTTTATGACAGTGAAGGTGTCGATGATAAAAATTAGAATGAAACGTTTTCTTTTACACTCGTGCCAAGTTTTGCAGTTTTTGCAGTTTTGCAAATTGTTTCATATGTATCCCCTTGTGTGTACAGCTTCTGCTCAGAGGAAATAAGAATGCCAACGGCTGCCTGGAAAAGCGTCGTCCACAGGCGTATCCGAAACCACTCTCTGATGAGTAAGATCATCCTGATTGCAATGCTGATCCTCGTGTGGTGTATTTGGGCATGCGTGAATTCCTTTGTAGTCGTGTGTGCATGCATGTGTGCTTACATACTGGTATGTGTGCATGCACATGCATCACCGTGTTTGTGTGTATGCATGCGTGTATGGTGTATGTGTGTGTGTGTGTGTGTGTGTGTGTGTGTGTGTGTGTGTGTGTGTGTGTGTGTGTGTATGCGTGTGTGTATGCGTGTGTGCGTGGTGTGTGTGTGTGTATGCGTGCGTGTATGTTGTGTGTGTGTGTGTGTGTGTGTGTGTGTGTGTGTGTGTGTGTGTGTATGCGTGCATGCGTGCGTGGTGTGTATGTGTGTGTGTGTGTGTGTGTGTGTGTTCACGTCTTTCTTCTCTTTCTCATTCTCCTAGCTCTTCTTTCTTTCTCCTGGGTGGTTACCAACAGCCAGTGTATGCCGGAGTATGTGGTGTGGTGTGTGTAAAAAAAAATGAAAAATAGGGATTCGCTGGCCAGAAAAAGCCACTTCAAACTGCTGTGTGGTGGATACCAGGCTAAAATTAGTGGCGGTCAATTCATCAGCCTTGCAAGCTGTTGAATGGTGTAATCCCAGCACAAGTTGCTATGTCTAACATAGCTGTTCGCTATCATCGCTTCCGTGATGGGCATGTCTGAGGTGTGTGTGTGTGAGAGGGGGGGATTGTGTGTGCATGTGTGTAGACCGTACGAGTGCCACTGAGTGGTTGTGTTCGTGTCCTGACACACACTAGGTTTGGGCGTGATTGTGCAGTTGTGCAATTTTTATAAAAAATAAACACATTATAAATCACCTTCCCGTGGTCAGGGACTATATGCCAATACGGCGGGAGGGGGTGATAGCCAGCCATGTCAGTATGCAAAAGCAATGCAAAAAAATGATAAATTTAAAGAGGCAGTAACCTGTACACAGGGCGAGGCAAAGAGAACATTAAATGTGCGTGAGAGTAACATTTCACCGGTATGTTTCAGTGTGCTTCCGTTTGTCGTTGCCGCTTCTTGCGTGTTTACCTGCATGTGTGTACCAGTCATGTTACCAACGTGCAGTGAGTCATCAGAAATCTCATCAGCCTGGGGTCTGGGCAAATTCGTCAGATCTTCTGGACGGGGGATGATTAGCGTTATGAAAATGACAATCTTCAGTACACTAGAGTCACAAGTCACAACACCTCATGCTAGTCAAGTCCCTAGACTTGCTCCAACACCCGCACCAGCTGCAGTTGGAAGATCGAATTTGACTGTTCCCAGCAGTTCTGAAAAATGAAATCCATCTTACCGCTATGATTAGGGTAGGCCCTGGTTGAGGTGCACGTGAAAGTCCTTGTGAAACGAAATCGTGTAGACCCCTCCGCACACATTCCTGCATTCATGTGCTCGAATGCATTAGAACTTCAAAACGTGTATAGGGCATCACCTGATTATTACCCAGTGCCAAGTCTCGCTGATTCTTCACCATCTTTACGTTTGTGTGCGTGTACGTGTCCATGTGTGAGTGTGTGTGTGTGTGTGTATGTGTATGTATGTTGTGTTTATGTGTGTGTGTGTGTATATGTATGTGTGTGTGTGTGTGTGTGTGTGTGTGTGTGTGTGTGTTTATGTGTATGTGTGTGTGTGTGTGTGTACATGCTTGTGGTCACGTGTGTTGTGGGTATATCATGTATGTGCCTCTTTCCCCCCGCTTCCTGGACGCACGTGTGTGTACGGCGTGCAGTGCTACTATTCTGCGACTACAATACATACTGGCCAAGTATGATAACCAAGAGTTTACTGGTCAGCCTTTGAAGGAGCCAACTTACGGGCAAAGTATGTAACCAGCAGCCATGTTATTTGACTTAGATTCGTTCCTGAGGATTGATATGCTCTCCTTTTCTGCCTGCAGTTTCTTGTAAGCTGCCTATGGCTGCTAACCTGCACTTTAGCCATTATAGGAAAGGATAAGGACCAAGGAACTACAAGTTACGCTACACTGTCCACTGACGGGAACAGTTACCGGACAATCAGCTCATGCGATAGGATTGCATGACACTGACCCACGGCACAAACGTTCCACAACTAACTTGCACTGTGCAATGTTATCGCTTGAGAGGCTTGTCCAGTAACTGGTGGAGTTTAGTGGACAATATAGCATAACTTGTAGTTCCTTGGTCCCTTTCCTTTCCTCTAAAATCATCCTTGGCTCTCAATCCGAGGCATTTTACTTAACTTAACGCTGTTTTAGAAAGGTGTTAGCAGCATCAATACATTGTCTACATCAAGCTGCACGTCGGCAAATCAATCACCGCAGAACGAACACTGTTGCCTTTGTGTCGAGATGATGCAATCAGCTGTGTGGATGCCTACATAACCGAGGTTACTAGTGCTTTTGCGTAAGAAGCCACATGGCCTAACGAGGAGTCAGACGCATTTGACACCAACCATACTGGCATGAACCATAGAGGGTGGTGGCGTACCTACGGATGTGGAAAACTCGGCATCTAAACTAGTGTCACGGGAATCGTGACATATTTTCCGTGCATAGTTTTGTGTTGATTGTACTTAAATCAACCATACTTGCATGATGTATAGAGGGTGGTGGCGTACCTACAGATGCGGAAAACTCGTCATCCAACCTAATGTCACGGGAATCGTGACATATTTTCCTTGCAAAGTTTTGTGTTGATTGTACTTCAACGTAAACAAAGCACTACAGTTGTCAAGGTTCAGGTCCCCAGCTTGCTGCAAAGTCCACATGCCAATGGAAGTGTTGAGTACGGAAAGGAGTCATACTCCCCAGACACAACGGACACAGGAATGGTTGGCGGGAAAGACAAGTATTAGAAATGGAGAGACAGACGAACTACAACGACTACATTATGGAAGTGGGAGAGATATTGAAAGAGAACTCAATGTAAAGGGCCTGGGTAGCTATAGCAAATATCGGCTTGGAAATAGTTACCCAGGGTAACGGAACGAAAGGTGGGTACGGGGGAAAGTACGAGGGTAAGTACGGGTGCATGCAGGCCAGCTTAGGAAAAGTTGTAGATAATGCGGAAGGACATACCTAACAGAAGTGGTAGAACTTCATACCAATCGGTGTTCATCTTGATATTGACGCGTCGGTCCGCCTTTCTTATCTTATCAGACGAGATGTTGGCCAAGTTCCTCAAGCGACACCGTTATCGGGATGACTGGGCACAACGTGACTTCTACCTATCAGTGGCCGAGGGCAAGATTTGCTATGGCCTCCCCGCCAATCAATATGTGAGTACATGCAGGGACTTTGGTAATTTCGATCCATCACTAGGCCAGCCGGATAGCCGTATGATTGCGCTTGTCTCTTTCTTTTGATTTGTGCCACCCGCTGTTTTTGATTTCCCTCTCAGGAACGGAGACGATAATCTACGTAATTTAACCGCGAGACTAGATATTTGCCTGAGTAGTGTTGCTGAAGTGGCTCGCCATCTCTCGCCCCATCCTGGAGCCTCGTCTCTCCCCGCTTCTTATGTTATCGTTATTGCTCTCTCTGACTTTTCCCGTTTGTCTCTTTCCCTCAAACCAGTTAATATTGCTCTCTCCTATTCAGTTATCTTTGGTTGGCTGTGTCTTCTGCATAGAAAAGGAGAACAATTGTGCCAAGATTAAGCAAAGACAATGTCTCTACGTGAATAGTGTTATGTTCGCCTCACGCTCTGCGTGTCCAACTCTCACTCTCAGACAACACAGGCAGTCTTGGGAGAAACATCTAACTTCTTCAAGAAACTCAAACGAATATAATTATTATGAGCTCACGGGCAGGGTTGCCCTGACCCGTGGCAAAGCGGCTTGCATGACATCACGTCACCATACACATCAAATAGTGCCCACTCTGGAAAAGTGTCTTCATTTTGTGATGGACGTTGACGAAATCATGCCCAGGGTCACTGATTACAGTGCGGATCGGCTATAGGGTTGTCGGCTATAGTAATATACCTCTTATAGCGATCGTATTCTCATATTCATTTTCGTAAACCACCCCTTTCTATTCATATCGGGGCGGCTATAGTAATAATCGGCTATAGTAATATATCGGCTATAATGATACGATTTCTTTGTCAAAATGATTTTATTGCATACATTTTTCATCGGCTATAGTGATGATCATAAAAAATTATACATCGTACATGGCGAGATCTGATCGCGGCAGTCAGGAAGCGCTGGTACGACTATGATATCCCTCGGAGGAAATTCTAAATGTTTGGCGATGGCTGGGCTTGTTGTTCCGGGGCATCCTCGAGCGAGAGCGGAGGCAGTAATGAGTACCAGCGCTCAAGCGCTACAGTGGTCTCCGCCGAGATGTTGGAGAAGGCATTCAGGTAACAGCAAAGACGATCAGGGACGCGGAGAAGCTTCTCCGTGACATACGACATCACGCGTCGATCGACCTGCCACTTGGAACGGCTTCAGCGGTGATGAGTCGAGCGATGGCGACCCAGATTGAGACTCTACTCCCACTAATCGATCCTGTAGATATTGTTGATATGTCGCTTGAATGTGTTGAAGTGTTTCTCTTCCAAAAGAACACATTTGTTGAGCACAACAACTCCTTGAAAACTCATGTGAAAAAGTCACGAAGTTTTTGTTTCCGCAGGAAGTAGTTCTGCACTGCGCGTGCTGCACAGTCACATGCACAGCACGCTTCTGCACGCTGCACCGGTTCGAATGACACCATACACGCATTTGTCAGGCATACCTAAGTATGCAGATCGCCTATAGTAATATATCGCCTATAGTGATATTTTCACGAAAATCAAACACCAACGCTATAGCCGATCCGTACTGTACTTGAGTAAAGTGTTTATCGCGCTATAGTGCTCAATGACAATTGCCTAGTTCCTCTTCACTTTCTATACATACCCTAAACTCGCAGGGTTCTCCCTGCCGGCCATCCGGTAAGAATCTCAAAGGGAGAAGTGCCGTTTTTGTGGTGGACATCGACGAAATCGTGTCAAGGAACGCTCGTTGCACAGTTTCGGTACTTCTAACACGATAATAGCACACACTGAATATTGATGATTGTGTTTCTCTTCCCTTTCTCTGCCTATCTTTCCACCACAGGGTTCTCCATGCCGTCCTACCGGCAAGAACCTCAAGGGCACCATCCCGATCTTGAGCACGCATGCTGAGATCGTTAGCGCCCAGGCACTCGAGCTGGAGAACACAGAGTCCATTCTGATGCTCATGTTTCCAGAAGAAGGGGCTGACAGCCCTCGCTCGCCACGCTCACCCAAGGCACGGCGCAAGGCGGACTGGGTCAATATCGGCAACAAGGCACCCAAGGTGCGCACCGTGTTTGTCAAGCGAAGCGGTGGTGCTGTACAGGTAATGTGGAAAATTACACATACATGTACATGCAAGCATGCACGCACATACACGTACACATTCATGCACACGCACGCACGCACACGCACACACACACACACCTCAGACCTCAGACCTGCCCATCGCGGAAGCGATGATAGCGAACAGCTATATTAGACATAGCAACTTGGGCTGGGGTTACACACACACACACACACACACACACACACACACACACACACACACACACACACACACACACCCGCACACACACACACACACACACACACACACACACACACACACACACACACACACACACACACACACACACACACACACACACACGAATGTACACAAACACACAAACATACATACACGCATGTGCGCACATGCACACACACACACACACACGTACACGCACACACACGCACGCACACACACACACACACACACACGCACACACACACGCACACACACACACACAAACCCTTGGACCATTGGACGCCCATCGTGATGATGGCAATGCTACAGCAGAAGCCATAGCAGCTTGTGCTGGGTTTGCACCATTCAACAACTTGCAAGGCTGAAGAATTGACCGCCACTATTCAGCCTGGTCTACACCACACAGCTTTGAAGGGGCTTTATTCTGGCCAGTGAATACCTACTACACACACACACACACACACACACACACACACACACACACACACACAAACATACACCATTTGACCATTTGACCATTTGACGCCCATTGCCGCAGGCGATGATAGCGATACCACAGCAGAAGCCACAGCAACTACAAACACACACACACACACACACACACACACACACACACCGACATATACACTCACATGCACTCGTGCGTCCAATAACAATACAATCAAACATGGCTAGCCAGTAACTTCTCCCCTTGCCGCCTCCCCTGCGCTATCTCAAGTAGAGATGGTTATGCATAAAGGTACTTTCTCCGGAAACAAAACTTCGTTACTTTTTTTCAATACATTTCTTTGCTGTTCTGGCGCTCTCTATGTGGTTCTGTTCGCCTGAAACACCAAACGATGACATTTTGGAACCGTAGGAAGGCATGCTATGAAACAAAGTTTTGTTTTCCTGTTTGATGACATTCCTCAAACTGTCTTCGTCTAGTCGAGTACATGTGTCTTTGGATGGGGCATGCTTGTGTGCGTCTTAGTGCGTGTGTATGTGTGTGTGTGCATGGGGTGTACACCGGTGTCGGTGTGGGGAGGGGGCGGTATAGGTGTTTGTGAGTGTTTGCGTTTACCCATATCCGATCCATGAAGTTAATGTACGAACTTAGACCATGTTACATCCTTCACCGATTTCTTAAACGAATTCCTTTTTGGTGTTTTTGTGGTTATGCGGTTCACCCCTGCAGCCCATTGTGGAGTGGATGGTTGCAATAAAACGCATCCAGATACTGAGCAGCCCAGCTGCACCACTTGGCCCCATCCTGACAATGGGCTGGATGATGAAGAAGGGTCAGGAGGTAAGCTATACTGATCTGTGATCGATATTTCATGTACTTGTAGCGTTTATTGAGACATCGTGTCCTGGCTCATCAAATTACAATTCGTCCTTGAGGGGTGAGAGCCAACGATGGCATAGACATTGCTTTTCATTTGCCCGGTAGATGACGGCATGCTAGGTAAGCAGGATCAACATTCACTCAAGGCTTCACAGCCAGGATGTCATAGCCTGTATGTCGCACTGGAAGCGTAATACTAACCCTGTGGAGTTGTGCTCTATATTATTTTAAATTTTACTTTTAAGTTTTCACTAGTTTGAGGGAAAGACACAGACGGGAAATATCTGAAGAAAAAATTGACTGTCACCACAAAGTTTTGTGACTATAATCAGGCTTTCGTTTGTTCCGAGCGTTCCTGTGTGGGCTTACCCATGTAGATGGACGATGCCGTCTTTGTGGGGGTTGGGATGGCAGCTAGTGCTCTTCTATTTTTCTTTGAGATGGAAGAATATCCATGGAGACCTCCTCGTCAAAAATGTAAACTGAATGGTCGGCATGCATGTGTCTTTATCAGGGACGGAGATGGAGAATTGCAAACTTGTGTGAAAATTTATGATTCTTTATACTATATGATAGTCAAGTGAGAATTCAAGTTGGCAGGAAAAGCACGAGCTCCCATGTAGGGAGCAACACACAATTCCCCAAGTCGCCGAAGTCGCAATGATGTTGAATCCTATGATGGTTGGCATATTTTCCTGTTCAGCCATCCTCCTCTTGGAAGAAGCGTTGGTTCATATTGGACGACATGGAGTTACGTTACTATGTAGGACCAATGGTGAGTGAAGGGTCTGTGTGTGTGTATGTGTGTAAAAAGAAAAATAGTGATTCACTGGCCAGAAAAAGCCACTTCAATCAGCTGTGTGGTGGATACCAGGCTAAAATTAGTGGCGGTCAATTCATCAGCCTTGCAAGCTGTTGAATGGTGTAATCCCAGCACAAGTTGCTATGTCTAACATAGCTGTTCGCTATCATCGCTTCAGCGATGGGCATGTCTGAGTCTGAGTATGTGTGTGTGTGTGTGTGTGTGTGTGTGTGTGTGTGTGTGTGTGTGTGTGTGTGTGTGTGTGTGTGGTGTGTGTGTGTGTTTGTGTGCGTGTGTGTATGTGTGTGTGTGTGTGTGTGTGTGTGTGTGTGTGTGTGTGTGTGTGTGTGTGTGTGTGTGTGTAATGTGCGCATGTGTACATGCGTGCCTGCGTTTGGGTGTGTGGTGTTCCTCGATGCCGTGTCCGAATTTCACAATGACTGATGTTAGTACAGTCAGACCTCGCTTATCCGGTCCTCTTTTATCCGGATCCCTCGCCATCCGGAAGAAAATAGCTGGTTACAGATCTACAGCATACGCAATGCATCCTACATAACCGGTGTTCGGTTATCCGGTTCCCTCGCCTATCCGGACATTTTTGTGGGAAACGGATGTGTGCGGTTAAGCGAGGTCTGACTGTACTGGGTATGTGTGTGCGGGTGAGTGGGGTGGGGGAAAGGATGTGTGTGCGTGTGTGTGTGTGTATGTGTGTGTGTGTGTGTGTGTGTGTGTGTGTGTGTGTGTGTGTGTGTGTGTGCGCCCCTCCGGGGCCCACGTGACCCCTGTGGCAGTGGCTCTACAGGACAGGTGTGTGTGTGTGTGTGTGTGTGTGTGTGCGCGCGCGCGCGCGCGTGCGTGTGTGTGTAGCCGTTTTATGCAGATGTACTCCGTGTGGTGTAGACCAGGTGTGCATTGGTGGTTGATTCACATGGCTTCGCAAGTTGTGTGGATTATACAGTTATCTGGCGCTAGTCATGATCTGTGTCATTCAGATCTTGTCCACTATCGTTGCTATATTAGAGAAAATCTGTGGATGCACACCCAGTGCATTTGCAAATTTGCGTGCTTCTCTTGCAACGGGCGTATACATGGTACATGATGTGTGAGTGTGTGTTTATGTTCATCTGGGAGAGAGAGTGTGTGCGTGTTTGTGTTTGTGCAAGTGTGTGCGTACATGCATTAGTTCGATGCTAGGTGTGCTTGTGGGAGTGTGTGCTGGGTTTTTTTCATTGGGAGGGGGGGGGGGGAAGGGTTGTACATGAGTGTGTCTGTGTGGGGTGGTGAAGTGCTCTTTATCCGCGATGGAATGCGGAATTATTTCGCGCGGGATACGCTGATTGTTCCTCCGATGGCTCGATGCATATGTTCAGCTCATGGGATTCAGTGGGCGATAGCATGGGATTCAATGGGCGATAGCATGGGATTCAGTGGGCGACAGCATGGGATTCAGTGGGCGATAGCATGGGATTCAGTGGGCGATAGCATGGGATTCAGTGGGCGATATCATGGG
>NC_088651.1:20023037-20037631 GCF_964019385.1 Sycon ciliatum | reverse complement strand
ATTCAGTGGGCGATAGCATGGGATTCAGTGGGCGATAGCATGGGATTCAGTGGGCGATAGCATGGGATTCAGTGGGCGATAGCATGGGATTCAGTGGGCGATAGCATGGGATTCAGTGGGCGATAGCATGGGATTCAGTGGGCGATAGCATGGGTTTCAGTGGGCGATAGCATGGGATTCAGTGGGCGATAGCATGGGATTCAGTGGGCGATAGCAAGGGATTCGGTGGGCGATAGCATGGGATTCGGTGGGCGATAGCATGGGATTCGGTGGGCGATCGCATGGGATTCGGTGGGCGATAGCATGGGATTCGGTGGGCGATAGCTTGGGATTCGGTGGGCGATAGCTTGGGATTCGGTGGGCGATAGCACGGGATTCGGTGGGCGATAGCAAGGGATTCGGTGGGCGATAGCACGGGATTCGGTGGGCGATAGCACGGGATTCGGTGGGCGATAGCACGGGATTCGGTGGGCGATAGCACGGGATTCGGTGGGCGATAGCACGGGATTCGGTGGGCGATAGCACGGGATTCGGTGGGCGATAGCACGGGATTCGGTGGGCGATAGCACGGGATTCGGTGGGCGATAGCACGGGATTCGGTGGGCGATAGCACGGGATTCGGTGGGCGATAGCACGGGATTCGGTGGGCGATAGCACGGGTTTCGTTGGGCGATAGCACGGGATTCGGTGGGCGATAGCACGGGATTCGGTGGGCGATAGCACGGGATTCGGTGGGCGATAGCACGGGATTCGGTGGGCGATAGCACGGGATTCGGTGGGCGATAGCATGGGATTCGGTGGGCGATAGCACGGGATTCGGTGGGCGATAGCACGGGATTCGGTGGGCGATAGCACCGGATTCGGTGGGCGATAGCACCGGATTCGGTGGGCGATAAGCAAGGGATTCGGTGGGCGATAGCACGGGATTCGGTGGGCGATAGCACGGGATTCGGTGGGCGATAGCACGGGATTCGGTGGGCGATAGCACGGGATTCGGTGGGCGATAGCACGGGATTCGGTGGGCGATAGCACGGGATTCGGTGGGCGATAGCACGGGATTCGGTGGGCGATAGCACGGGATTCGGTGGGCGATAGCACGGGATTCGGTGGGCGATAGCACGGGATTCGGTGGGCGATAGCACGGGATTCGGTGGGCGATAGCACGGGATTCGGTGGGCGATAGCACGGGATTCGGTGGGCGATAGCACGGGATTCGGTGGGCGATAGCACGGGATTCGGTGGGCGATAGCACGGGATTCGGTGGGCGATAGCACGGGATTCGGTGGGCGATAGCACGGGATTCGGTGGGCGATAGCACGGGATTCGGTGGGCGATAGCACGGGATTCGGTGGGCGATAGCACGGGATTCGGTGGGCGATAGCACGGGATTCGGTGGGCGATAGCACGGGATTCGGTGGGCGATAGCACGGGATTCGGTGGGCGATAGCACGGGATTCGGTGGGCGATAGCACGGGATTCGGTGGGCGATAGCACGGGATTCGGTGGGCGATAGCACGGGATTCGGTGGGCGATAGCACGGGATTCGGTGGGCGATAGCACGGGATTCGGTGGGCGATAGCACGGGATTCGGTGGGCGATAGCACGGGATTCGGTGGGCGATAGCACGGGATTCGGTGGGCGATAGCACGGGATTCGGTGGGCGATAGCACGGGATTCGGTGGGCGATAGCACGGGATTCGGTGGGCGATAGCACGGGATTCGGTGGGCGATAGCACGGGATTCGGTGGGCGATAGCACGGGATTCGGTGGGCGATAGCACGGGATTCGGTGGGCGATAGCACGGGATTCGGTGGGCGATAGCACGGGATTCGGTGGGCGATAGCACGGGATTCGGTGGGCGATAGCACGGGATTCGGTGGGCGATAAGCACGGGATTCGGTGGGCGATAGCATGGGATTCGGTGGGCGATAGCATGCTATTCGTCGGGCGATAGCATTCTGAAAATACCGTTATGTTGTTCTATTTGGCAAGATCAACTACCGTAATTCCTTGAACAACCGCCGCGGCCTGCAGTGCATCTTACGGATCAACTACCGTAATTCCTTGAACAACCGCCGCGGCCTGCAGTGCATCTTACGTTTCATCCGTTTACTTTGTCTGTGCATTATTTTATTTTTTGGTAGTCGATAAAAGTGTTAATTTTCGTTGGCTGAGCGTAGCGAACGAAACGAAAAATTTATTTTTTTGCCAGCATTTTCACCATAGTTACCGGACCAGGATTGCTTCAGCTGTTTTTTTGTCAGTGTTCTCAAACTTTTCTCTTCATCGTGGTCTTTCTCTTTTTGTTGTAGTTTCCCACCCGCCCTCCCCTGTATTCTCACTTCTGGATAGGTCCTGCAGGCTACGTTTGGTTCATTTATCTTATAGGGTTATTCTAACCGGTTTTCCAGGGTTGTGCCTCCACCAGGGTCCTGAGGTTTTTACGCCAGCTTTGGGCTGGTTAATTATCCGGCGGCCCTATTCACCACAGTGCCAGTGATTCACTTTTTGCATCATGTTGGTGTGGTACATACGTGTACATTTACATGCGTGAGGTGGCATGCCCTTCTTCTTGCTCATGTATACACTACGCTAAGCTCTTCCATCTTCCACCGTGAGTGAACAAAGACCACACTACTACTGTGATCTGTATCTGTCTGTTGTGTGTTGGTGTGTCTGCGTTGTACGCAGAGGCCAGCTAGCTGGGAAAAATAACTCGTCTTGCTTTTCGTTATGTTGTGAAAGGTTATCATCATGGCGTGTTCGATTTGTTCCCTTCTTTAGATCGCCTTTGAGTCCTTTTGTCCGAAGCGAGAACAGCACTAGTTGCATGTGAAGGAGCATGACATCGTAGCCGAAGGTCATATCATAGCTGTGAAATTGCGTACATAAGATGTGAACTGCTCTGCACTTGTGCACAAATAATCCTCAGTTCAAAGAAACTGGCGGCGCTTATTCGAGGGCGGCTGGTAATTAAGGGGCGGCGGATGTTCAAGGAAATACGCTACTATAGTTATGATTTGTTTTGTATTGTTGTGTGGGTGCATATGGTGGAGCTGCCTGACCTCAGAGCCGCATTAAAAAGTTTTCTAACTTTCCTCGTGGCCATGCTGGTTCGTTCTAATCAGATTGTTTATCTATCTTGCTTCTTCATTTTCTCAATCCTCAGGAGGGATTGTCCAGTGGCTCCATTCCCCTCGGACCATCGAAGGACGGTTTCAAGGTGTGGTCGTCCGTTGCTGACAGCATGGACTGCAATGAGTTCACTATCCGCGTTCCGGGGAGCTCACGGGACTTCTGGCTAGCAGCTTACACTCACACCGACTTCCAGGTGTGGATCAGTCTAATCAAGAAGATCATAGATGGTATTCCTGAGCCAGAAGCAAAGAAATGAGCCTTGCCTCGTTCATATTGTGAACCAGTGTAAGCCGGCTTAATGCTGTCTCAAGCCACGCCGGGTTTCCAACCCCGATTACCAATAATTGGAAGTAAACAGTTTCGTTCAATAATCTCTGTGATCACACGAGGACATTTTGGTAGATCATGTGACCTAGATGTCATGTAATGATCTGTCTTTGTACTGACTCTGTACCGGTCTGTAGCTAATGTGATAATGTTCCGTGCTCGACATATTGAATGTATGCCATTGAGCATCGGACGGTATGGCTTTGTAAGCGATGTTTATTTGTTGTCAAAAAAATGTACTTGTACATATCATGCGAGGCAGCATATAGCCAAGCCCATTCTGTCCAGTGGTGTGTTATTATAGAGCAGGTTACAGCTTAGTTGATTTAGTCATCACTTAGCGAAGTACAGGAGCATGCATGCATAGCACGTGTATGTGCTTACCAGTCGTCCCACAAGTGCCCAAGCGCAAGGAAGTGCGTAACCGTTCATGCTGTACATTTGATATGTGGAAAGAGCATCATCACTCTCTCCATCTCTCTCTCACTCTCTCTTCTCTGTCTTCTCTCTGTCTCTCTCTCTCTCTCTCTCTCTCTCTCTCTCTCTCTCTCTCTCTCTCTCTCACACACACACACACACACACACACACACACACACACACACACACACACACACACACACACACACACACACACACACACACACACACACAAGCACATTCAAAACCATAAACAAGTTCAATGATGCCCCTATCTTCGGCCATAGAACATCTGACGTAGAGATCTTGTCCTCATTTTATAGACACACTAGATTAAAACTGGTTATTATAAAGCACACATTGTCTCTCCATACTCTTTCTCTCTCTCTATTTTCTCTCGCAATATCCATGATAATATTATTCACTTAACGCTGACCGCATGTACATGTATGATTATACACCAGCTGCTGTCGATTTTTTCTCCTTTTCTTTTTGCTCATGTCAACTTCACTTGAGACCTAGTGCACTACTTCGAAATAGTAATATTATTACTTCAAGTATCCATGTAGCCCCTGACACTTTAGGTGTATTGAGGCGCAAATTATGTACTTGTCATCTGTAACTCTGTTCCTCGCAATTTTGTACTGTCTTCCACGCGGTGATGTCTTTGGCTATGTTTGAATGTTGTTTATTTACATTCCTACTTCAAAGTGAAGTATTCTGTGGCACTCTGCTGAGTAGTTTGCAGAAGTTGTCTCCAATGTCTGTGGTAATTTGAGAGTTCTGTTTCTGGTGCCAATTCCGTCTTGTTTTGCGTTAGTTTTTGCACGCGCGCACGTTCAATGGATCAACCTTGTATGGACCGTTAAAATATGGACATGTAATACATATGTACAGTCCAGACCTAGAGGATTCAAAATTCAGTGTAGTCAGAACTCTCCACTGGCTTTTTTTATGCCAGGGTTATGAACAGAGCCTGAACACATTTTTTTAAATGGGTTTTTCCCTGTTGTGGAGCCCTGGCACAAAGCATCTGTAACACGGTTGCTTGTTGTAGGGGACCAGGACATTTCAGTCATTAAATTTTCAATGTGTTCATGTCTGCTGAAATGAAGCATTGGAGGGAAAAGCGGCCTGCATGGGGCGAGAAAGCCGAGCGCTGGTGCCATTTGAGCTCAACTTCGTGGCTTTCATGTAACAAGAGAACGAGGGCCAGTATCTCAAACGTGATCCAAGTTAACCGTGACTCAAATTGACGTTGGATGCTTTGTAGAATAGTCAGCGATGAAAGGTTTGGAACTGAAAATGAAACGCATATAGGGGCCATCCAGCATTATCGATTCACGGAAGGAAAAGGTTTAGTTATGACCCTCCCCCCACCCAAACACCCCCTTCAACGAAGAATTATTGACATTACAGCTAGAATGGATTGATGTTTCAGCTATCTATAATTTTCAAAACGAAACACTCCTCAACCTACCCACCCATAAGGCATAACGAAACGTTTTTCTCTTCGTGAAAAAGATCGATAATTATGGATGGTCCCTTAGTGCGTGTATACATGTATGAGACATTGAATACTGTAAAAGCCATATTTTTAACGAAGTGCTAACTCTAACGAGTTAACGAGGAGAAATCTGTCGTTGAAATAAAAATTGTTATACAGAAATCGATACATAAACCGTCCTATTGAGCGTTGAGAATGAGTGAGAATCGTTACCTTTGGTACACGTAAACTAGTCAATTTTTGGGAAATCGTTATTATGCGCCTCGTTAGAATAACAGTAGTTATCGTGATGCGTTCCCTCACTGGACAGGACAAAAAGGACGCAGTCCTTGAATTTACCACTGTCAGCGAAGATTCCCGCAGCATAGATTTCTCTTTCCCGCCTATGGTAACGGATTAATGCCCTTCCTTGGATCTTACTCGGTTTGATTAGAAACCTCTGCCCAACTCCGCACACAACCTCCTTTCACAATCAGGGAGCAAATTGTGAGCGTGTCACGTAGGAATTAAAATTTCAGTGTACGGAAAATGGGCGATGATGAAATCTGCTACCAACGTAGATGGTTGTATGAATAGCTGTGATCAAAGTTGATATACACACAACCAACGTTATGATAGCTCAGAGAGAATACAGATTGTTACGCCTATTCCTATCCTATACAAATATCTTACTGTCTAATGGAGACGTTCTGCAAAGAGTTGCACTTGTAGCAAGCACATTACTATGGCATACTATCAACTGCATCTGGACCTCATCTTCCAGCTGCGTGTGCGACTGTACGTTGCGATAGGACAGTGATCTGTCGACCGAAGGAAGACGGTCTTTCTTCACAGAGTGCCCCAACGCCTTCGACGATACTTCAAGAGTTCTTTCTCGGCACTGTTTTCGCCCTTTGCGATTACTCGGCTGCCGCCAATCCTTTAGATTCTTTCGTTCTTAATCGGGACGTGGCAGGATCGCCATAACTCTGGAATGGTCTCTATTGCATTTTGCTGAATGGTTATTCGGATGGTCTCTTCAGCGTTGTGGTAGGGTGCTGGATCAACCCGAGTGTAGCTTGTAGGCGATGAAATCATGCACCCGACCAATGCTGGGTGCCGAGTGGTCACAGACCTCTTGCAACCGAATTCTTCAACCGTACCAGACCATTCATTACCACTGACACTTCGACAGAGTCGAGAGACTGCAGTTTCCAACTGATAATCATCCGTAATTGATAAAGAGCGGAAGTATCTTTCTGAATACTAAGCTGTCCCATCGTCTCATTCTGTTCTTATCAGCTATACTCGCCTATGAGAGACAGAGAGAGAGAGGAGCAGGAAAGGGATTTGGCGATACTGATATTACATGTCTCTCCTAAGGCGCTTGAGGATGGTCCAGTGACGATCTCGGCAGCTAATACACACCATTCTGGTCCGATGTACAAAAGACAGCCATCTATGTTTTAGTTTAAACATGTTTCTCGTGTCCGACACAAGTGGTACTGAAGGTGTTGCGAGACTTGTGATTGCAAGTGGATCACGTCGGATTCGCACACCTTCATGGCGTAGGCTGAGTACCATATCGTCACCGTTTTCTCTCGTCAGCTTGAAACTCTTCGTGGGAAGTGTACATGGGAAAAGTTCAGAAAGGTAGGACATATGATATTCGTTTGCTGCCAGGAACATGACAAATGTTCGTCCATCTGGGGTGTTGTTTTTATACCCTCCATATGCTAGACAAGATTATGGAACACAATGGGAGGTTTTGCATCGATTGTTGGAACAACACATCACCTTTATCGCTTCCCAATCTTAGACATGATTAGGGTATAATAATCCAGGCCAAATTCCTGTAGGGGTGCGGCTAACCAGCTTTCAGATGATAAAAAGCTGAACACCAAGACTTATACTGCCAAAGCTAAAACTAAATACTCGTGCAGGGTTCCGTGGAACTGGTGGGTACTGGTATGCACCCTCTTAGAGAGAGTTGCTGCAGATCAGGAGATGGAGAGAGATATAGAAAGAGAGAGAGAGAAAGAGGCGGAGACAGACACAGAGAGACAGACACAGATACAAAGAGAGAGAGAGAGAGAGAGAGAGAGAGAGAGAGAGAGAGAGAGAGAGAGAGAGAGAGAGAGAGAGAGAGAGAGAGAGAGAGAGAGAGAGAGAGAGAGAGAGAGAGAGAGAGAGAGAGAGAGAGAGAGAGAGAGAGAGGTAGAGAGAGAGATACAGAGACACAGAGAAAGAGAGAGAAAGAGAGAGAGAGAGAGAGAGAGAGAGAGAGAGAGAGAGAGAGAGAGAAAGGGAGTACTCCAAGCATCTAGGCGGAGAGCCTTCTACTGTGCAGGTAGGGAGCTTGGCTAAGTATACCCCCGTGAATTGTACCTACATGTATGTGTCCCTTTCTGTTTGTGTGGTGTTGATAAACATATTGTGCTATAAGTTGCTTGGTTGGTATTCTACAATTACAATTATTTATCCGAACAAACAATACTATGATCTACCAAGAATAAGGATTGGCGCCCCGATGAAATAAATATTATTGTGTAGTTTGAAGTTGCTTTCACGCAATGCAATGGGAACGTGTTGGCGTTCCTACTCGAGAAAAATGCGCAAATCTTTGTGCAATTCTTCGGACACACTAATGATGTTCATCGAGTCTTCGCTCGACTTTGTCCTGTACATCTGCTAGTGCTGTTACCTTACCATCAGCCTCAATTATTTTATCTACTATTCCACAAACACCCAAAGGTGGAGATTTCCAACATGTACTTCCATTGTGGATTTCTACCAAGGTATTTAATGTCCTCTGCCTTCGTGTGCAGACTTTGTCAAGGCACACAGTCAACTTTGACCGAGCTGCCCAGTTGTTTAGTGGACATCCTGATTTGTATCACTTTCTTGGCTTAAACCCTTAGTCTTCCCGCGATCGAATCGGTCTTTGCGTATACTGTATTCCCACTCAGTTTTTGTTGAACACATCGTAACTTGGCCAGTCCTCAACCAATTTCCACAATCCAAGACCTAGATTGTAGTTGAGATGCTTCGGAGTCGGCTCGAATAACTCCGCTCTGTCTCTCTCTCTGTCTCTCTCTTTCTCTCTCTCTCTCTCTCCCTCCCTTCCTCTCTCTCTCTCGCTCTCTCCCTCTCTCTCTCTCTCTCTCTCTCTCTCTCTCTCTCTCTCTCTCTCGGATGCAATGAATATCGATTTCAGTCAGTTGAATGAACAATAATTATGCTCGGAAGTCGAAGTTCACTTTTACATGAACATGTCCAACTAGCCTTTGTAGAGCTCACTCCCAGTATTGCAGCATGTGACTGCTGCTTTGCGTGAAGCACTTTTCCAACCGTATGTTTGTTGTCGAAAGTTTCAACTTGATTGACAAACTGAACCAGGGGAGAATGACGCCAGCACTCAGTCAAGTGCTTGCTAGATTCAGCAGGGGTATGTGTGTGGAAGCTCTAACAGTCATGGCTATCACAATGAATGCTTGAGACAAAAAAATTCTGCATCAGTTGTATCAGCAATCTATTTTACTATCATAGCTTTCTGCTACATACAGTACGTGATCCTATAAGCAGTGGCAGAGGCGGGGTGAGCATCTTAAATGCAACAATCTCATAATGTACTCACAAGCACCAGGAGGCAACTTGGTTTCCATTCGTCTCCCCAGTTTTACCGTGCCCCGGGAACAGATGACAAAAGCAAGCTCAAATCTTCAGATGTTCGTACCTAGCATATCAGGCTAAGGACTCGCCTCCATTGTGATCGAAGCAGAAGCGGCTTTTGGTACAAACTGGAGAACATCCAGACGCAGACGGTGCTTTCAGGGCTGAACAAGCGAAGATATAATTATTGTAGTAGAGACTTGTGGACGTTCAGCACACATAATGGCACCTTACCTCAAGGCCCGGTTCTCCGGCGTATTGTATTGTCCGTGATTTGGCACGAAGGCAATGTGGTCCGCACAGACTGAGGAAGATATTTCCACCACCAGATAAGGGCGACCAATCAGACCGATCTAACAGAGCAGTGAATTCTCCGAATTGACTGCATAGTCAAACGACATGTGCACTAAGGAGTACATCGAGTTTCTCTCCGTAATCGTGTCCTCAAGTCCGAGGACAGCACACTAGATCTTGAGTGCATGGTTGTTAGAAATCTTTGTAGTTCATGTGTCATACTACAATAGACGACCAGTGGTTCCAGCCGCTTCCAGCTGATACTGTGCAAATTCTCTAGTCTTCCTTTTCGATAATGTTCTGTCATAGTGGAAGATGTCAAGGCGTACAGACTGGCATACATGTACGTGTATGTACATGTATGTTTTGATTTGCTGGACTGTTACAAGTCAAGCATACACTGGATATTGTGCTAACATCACAACAGCTGTTTTCAGTACATAGACCAGATCCTCGGGATGTGAATTTCGTCTGCAAGGGCTTCACGAATTACCTACAAGGCTACATGTACACTGCAATACTTGTGTGGGGTGTATTTTTAACAGTTGCTTCGCTATTAACCTACATTGAACATGTACATTGAACATGTACATGACTGTATAACAGCAGTTTGCGAGTATAAGGATATGTGTGACATTTTAGGATCTTGCCAGTGAAGAACAACACAATCTTGTCGTGGCTTGCAGCTACTCACCCTTGATGCAGTTTCATTGTTCCGTGCTCATTCAGTGCTCAGAATAAAAGCCATCATTACTTTCTAAATGTACAATGTAAGTACTTCGAAGCACATGGACATGAATGCAGCAATAGCCATGCATCTCTCTATACTATAGTCGTATCCATCACCTTTCTCAAGCCCCTTGCAGCTGGTTACATTATTGTCTTGTTCATAGTCACAGTTCACACCATACCACACAGCTGAACCAGGGACTACATACACCGTGAGTGTGTTGTTTGTTACCTCTGTCCTCAGGATAGAATAATGTACACCTATTTACAATATGGTTGTTAAATATGGTGGTAAAGACACACCTGGCAATATGGCGGTAAACACACGCCTGCCCACACACGCTCTCTAGGCTGCAAAGTTCTGGCACAGAGCTCTCCTTCTCACCACCACCACCATCAGTTCGCGCCTGGCGCCTGGTCGATGCATGGCTGGCGGTATCCGGCATAGCAGGCTGGTACATCAAGTAGCGCATGGCACATAGATGATGACACAGCAACGACATAGCTCGATTGCGACGTACGTTTCGTCCCCGCTGGACTCACCAGGCAATCTTCTTCTTGGATGTCTTCATACTACGGAGCCTAGAGAGCGTGTGTGGGCAGGCGTGTGTTTACCGCCATATTGCCAGGTGTGTCTTTACCACCATATTTAACAACCATAAGTACAGCTGCAGTGATGTCTTCAACTTCATTCTCTATTTACAATATGCCAGTATATGTACGCGCATACATTGTGCAATGGACCCCTGTCATTGTACGTGGTACATTACCACGGCTAAAGACACACCCACGCGAACAGCCATACACACAGCTACAGGCACGTGCTGGCGCAGAAATCATCAAAATCCTAAACACATTGCTTAGAGTAGTGCCACCAGTTCCAAAACACCACCGACCAGCATTTGCAGTAAGCTGTGCACGGTTATCGCCACTTATTGCTAATATTAGAACTACAACAGAACATTGGGAGCACATGATCAAGCCGCACGGGGAACGATAAGTCTACAATAATATTGTGTTTGTGGCAATCCAGAACAAAATACTGGCTCTGGCCGACTCTTAGTAGTTGGTCAGGCAGTCGCATGTGAGAAGTGCAATGGAATTCGTACAGCATTTCCACATTCTTCTCTGCGCTCGCCGATGGAGGCGGAGGACAGATTTCATGTGCTCCGTACTACTACTAGCCGTCTTTTCTAAATTTGTGAAAACCTTTTTGGGAGGGCTACATATGATACGTTTCCGATAAGAAATGCGAGGATCCTCCAGAGGCGTGGTCGCGTGAACTAGCCACAGGTGAATGGAATCAGCTGTTACCGACTTCAATCAGCTGATTGGAGCACTCCAACGTTGTGTCGCGTGTGCCTGTCACTGTCAGAAAGAAAAACAGAACAATCCTGCACATGTCATTGTACATGTACATTATTATGTAGTATGTAACCGTTATGTTCATTTTGCTAGGCAAACACAGGGACGTGGCACGTGGAGCAGGCCAACACTGTCACTAGTACTCATCCAGCGCACATGTTAATGACAATGTACAGTGCATGTGTGTATATACATGTACATGTACATGTACATGGATGCATAGTACGGTCACTATCAATAATTAGTTCTTCCTGCGATTCAACGTCAAGATAACAAAAATAATGGAATTGTAATACAAACTGTAAAATTTCGTCACACTTAAGATCATCTAGACCCGTTTCTCGACAAAGGATTTACATGTACATTGATACATGTATAAAATATGTACATGTACATGTACATGTACATGTGACTGTGTGGTGTAAGGCATGCCTACAAAAGCCTAGCATTATGATATTTGCAACTTCATGTAGTCACTGATTGTGATACAAGCATATCAACCAGCTAACACCTCAAAAAACATTGACGTTTATATGTTCATGTACACTTGTATCTCCATATTGCCTTCACTTCTTCGGGAAACAAAGCTATCGAATCGTTGTCTACAGTTTCTTTGTAGACGCTAATGAAAGTCCGGAACATGAAATATGTTGCCCAAAGTACTCAAGCTGAAAACCTCCACACACCACCTGGCTGAATGTAAATCACATTCCCCAAGCATCAGCAATGCACAGTCAACGTAACGTTTTGATCTGCTGCACCTACAGCCCTAATGCCTCCTCGCTCCACCTGGTCAGATGGTGTGTTGGTATTTGCACAAAATGGCGAATTCAATCTAAAACACATCACACTCTGGCCAGATGGAACATTCACATTCTCCAGATGGTCCAGTGAAATCTGGATGTCGCTACCCGAGGATGGTCAGGTCGGCAAATATGTAGATGTTATTCCACCTAAGAATGTCTTACTAGCCCAATCACTAGGAGAATGATAACTGGATCGCCATAAAAACGACGCAAACACACGCATACACCCACACACACACACACATGCATTAGAACGTGGCGCAGATACGATACAAGGCTGGATATCACTACCGTCTTAGTGATCGTGTCGTCCAGAAAGCTAGCTGAGCACTGACGTTTTCAATATCCTGCGGATCAACCGGAGTTGAAATGGGACACTTTACGATTGAATTCGTATCCTCATGAGGTGTACTACGCTTACATGGAGTTCAAATGTGGACCGGCACACACTGGCACACTCTAATGAAGACACAAGGTTCGTTTCATGTCAGACTTTGGGCACGCTTCACTTCTAACTGTTCTAGCTCGTTCTATCTAAACCGTCATGACCGCTCTGTAGGGAATTTGCAATTGCTGAAGTAGTCAGGGGGCACGGCATGATCCTACATAGTATTTCCACAAACTGATGCACAAGTGCCTTTAGACAAGTATTGTATCCTCGCACGCTTCTAAATATACGAGGCACGTCAGTACCAAGTCATGTACAGTCAAAATTAACCCCCAAAGGCGTTCAATGCACATGCACACCGCTACATTGTACAATGTATCTATTACTTCACAGTCCTATGAATAATGGAATGATGGCGTTAAAGTCAATCCACAAACGAGCACAGCAGTATCGCGCATTCCAACACTTGTACGATATACATGTATGCACACTATACATGTACATGTAGTTACTATACCTTATGTACCAGAAGATACGTTTCAAAAGTTGTAGAACTAAAATATTGACGCGTCAATGTTGAGCACGGAAGTACAATGTCATGTACATGTACATGTACATGTACTGTACTGTAGGAATGGTATTAAAGAAGAATGCACCCTGCTACCCGGTGCTTTGGAAATCGGGAAGGGAAGATAGGTTGTTGACTGGAGGAGATAACAAAATTAATATCCACTACTCTAGTGACCCGCGCAGCTGGGCGTATGCCTGTGGCCACGATACTGTCAGCAATTCTAACCAGTATAATCAAACAAACTCAAAGGTATCAGCCGTACGTTATGCATGAGGGAACGTACATATACACGTACGTAAAACGGTAAATGTACAATGCATAATGTATTCAATTTATACAAAAGAGAAAGACCAAGGAACTATAATGTATTTACCGCCATATTGCCAGGTGCGTGTTTACAACCATCCATGTAATTCGGAATAAAGTTTCAGGAAGATCTTTAAAAAAAGTATAATGTATTACATGTATGTACATGCACATTTTACATACAGGTATGCACCGAGTACAATGCAAGATATCCAGACCTAAACAAACGAGGGGGTATTACTACCTGGGTCAAGTTACACTGGAGTACTAGAATAATTGTTCAAGATTCCTCCTCTTCTTCGCCGCGATCAAGCAGGGCGCAGCTCCTCTCCTGCCGAAATTGTGATTGGTCTGATAAGTTGCTTCTCGACGTGTCCTTCGATCTGTGCGCATAGCTTTGGATGGTCAGCGCCGAGGCAAGGGACATCTTGGCTGACTCGTGCGGAGTCGATGGAGGACAGCTGCTTTCAATGCTACTGTTCACCTCGAGGACAGTTGCCAGCCGCTGGATGTACTTGGCTGCACAGCGAAGAACGGCTTGGCGCGGTCGGCGTTGGCTGGCGCTGCCCACGTTCTCTTTCCATACCAACTCCTGAAGAGAGTCGAACGCTGCTGAGATCTTTCGCACCCTCTGCCGCTCTGCATCGTTCACCTTGGCCGGTGCGCGCCGCCGACTTGGGCTGGATTTTGACTTCGATGCGGGTGGTGATTTCGGAGGGGCGGTGCACGATTCCGATCGCGCTTGTTTGACAGGTGACTTTAAAGATGGCTTGCCAGGGAGCTCAGCGGTTGGCCGTGGGGGCTCTTCGAATGGTACACACATCATCATCGCCGATGTTGGAATGCCTCCACTTGAGAAAAGCGAGTCGGTTGACTGCTGCAAGTCGCTCATCGGTGAGCAGAGGAAGTCTGACAGAGTCCCGCTACTGGCACTAGCCAACGAGGACGTATCGGACGAGGGAGATGCCAAGCTAAGAGACATTGGTGACACGAAAGATGTAAACTCCATTCGCATCGCGGGGGACACAAGACCATCATGGAGTGGTTGCGGCGAGAATTCATCGGGTAAGAATCCATCTAGGAACGATTGTAAA
>NC_088651.1:20010537-20018037 GCF_964019385.1 Sycon ciliatum | reverse complement strand
AGACTGTACAGTGTACTGTAGTCTGTACTAGTGTGTACAATCAACACCAGCTCGAGCACCGCACCGTGCAACCGCTTTTAGTTTTGGACAATCGTTTC
The DNA here is from genome assembly GCF_964019385.1 of Sycon ciliatum. Classification (NCBI taxonomy): domain Eukaryota; kingdom Metazoa; phylum Porifera; class Calcarea; order Leucosolenida; family Sycettidae; genus Sycon; species Sycon ciliatum. The sequence goes on along the minus strand of NC_088651.1, from coordinate 20,017,939 downwards.
AGGCCGCGCGCGCCCCGAGCCTAGTCTAGCTCGACCTGGCGCGCGTCCTGTATTATTTTTCGAAACCTGGGTCGAAATTTTTGAGGGGGGGGCGCGCGCCCCCCGCGCCCCCCCCTAAACCCGCCACTGGAAGGAGAAGGACAGACAGAGACACGGAGAAAGGGAGTGAGAGAGAAAGAAAGAGAGGGTTTGTGAGTGGGGGAGAGACATTATGTGCATGTACATGTACATGTAGATTAGAGATGGAGAATCGAGCCGAAAATAATAATAATTAATGGCTGTAACACACTTCACGTGACAGATGTAAGGTGTACAATCATACTACATTCTGTGTTTGCCATCTACTGGACACGGAGTATGATGTGGCTCTTGACAAGCCAGTATAAAGCAGTATGACTATGAACAGTTACATTGACATGGCCTGAGAGTGGCTAGTACTAGTACATGATCATGATTGTATTCTGCAATCATGTTCAATGTACATGATTGTACAACATCACTCAATCAGCGCACAGCATGCTGTTTCGTTCTTTGTCAACTCCTACAATCATGTACTAGTACATGTACAGTCAACTTCGCTAATAACGACTGCGGATATAACGACAATTCGCTAATAACGACTGCGGATATAACGACAATTCGCGAATAACGACATAATGTTCATGCCCAGAGCAAAGTCCCATCCGACTGTGACACATATAATGAGACTTCGGGTATAACGACACTTCGCGAATAAGGACGCTTTTCTGATGCCCCGTCGAGTGTCGTTATAAGCTAAGTTAACTGTACGTAAAACAGAAAATCCGGTCTCAGAAACATTTGAATGACTTGTAACGTTCACGCTTTCCTGGTCTACATCATACATGTACATGTACATGTATGATGTAAGCAACTGGCTGTTTCTTCTGAGACCCACTGAGGTCCCTTCATACCTCGTTGTTGAATCATCAGAGATTCCCTGCTCCTACGATGCTCCACCGTATACATATTGACATCCATTATACCACCAAAAGAGCTACATGTAGTTGCTAGTACTTCTGGCGGGGGCTGAGGTGCAGACACAAAGCCAACAAAGGAAATGATATGAATGAAATAATTTGAAACTCGGGTATTGAGCCAATAATAAAAGTAGAAAGGAAAAGGACATATGAAAACGAGTTAAGAGTAACTCTCCACCACTGTAACTAGATACTATATGTTGGACTCAGTAGAGCGTCCAGCCCCTATATGATGTCCAACCCCTATATAGAGTCCATTGGTCCAAAATCCACTGTACAGAGTCCAAACTTGGAATCAACTGTGAGCTCAAACTTTAGATGGGCATCACTCCCTGTATAGAGTCCAGCCAATTGGCTTCACCCCTATATAGAGTCCATTGGTCCAAAATCAACTGTATGGAGTCCAAACTTTGAAATCAACTATAAGGAGTCTTTATGTGGACAACACTCCCTGTATAAAGTCCAGCCAATTAGGCATCCCCTATCCAGAGTTCGAAATTAGACATAGGATCTGCTGTAAGCAGTGAATATTAACCAGAAACCGGCCTCTCCCTTTAATCCTTTACATCATTCACTCCTCAAGATAAAATATAAGTATTGAGGCGCCACTGCAGCCACTTCATTACATGAAAAACCCTACAAACACCATCCTCAAATCAAGTGGTCTCTTTGCAGACGCTGCAAATTACAATATCTCAATCATGTAGTGTTGCCAAATTATTGTGCACGCACACACACACACACCCACACAACGCCAAGAAAATACCTAGAAAAAAAACCCAAGAATCGAAAGAGAATAATGGAGAGCCAAGGATTAATTATTTGTTTTCAAATTATTGTGCGCGCGCGCACACACACACACACACACACACACACACAAACTTATACAATGCCAAGAAAACACCAAGAAAAGAGTAGAGACACAATACACACGCGACTCCAACAGCCATGCAAACGTCCACCCATTTACACGTAAAGTCAAGAGGGATAACAAATAATCATACGAAACGAATGCATACGTGGACGGGTGCACGCACGTTTACATACATGTAGTAGTGTAAGACTAAGAGCAACATGGTGCAGTAGTCAGCATACTACTAGCACATGCTGAGAGTGCAATAGCAAGCTTCACCATTGCTCATGGCCATGCAAATGCTTAGCAGCACTCAGTTCCGCAAGCTTCTGAAGATCAGCACACCTGCAACAAATAGATAACACAAGGATACGCTTATTACCGTAATGATGCATGGGAGCACACAACTACCAAGTTCTCAACGAATGTGATGCTCAATGAAAATCCATCCACTCAAAGACCTGTGAACAGGTGACGGTGGGGACAATAATCTATTAGTAATACGAGGAATAAGATCGTTTGTGCACACTCAAGACGCACAGACACACCACCATACATGTAGTGTACACAGTGTTTCACTTCACTGCAACTAAATTGAAATTCGATGATTTGAACAATCTGTACAGCGTTGCCGTCAGTCAATCTTCCCCAAGATGGAAATGCACTGATTTGTTGTCACGAGGCAGTTTCACTGACACAATGTCATGTTTGTGACATCAAAACGGTTACTTCATGGAATACGAGTACATGTATTAGCTTGAGAAGCTTTTTCTTGTCATCAGCATACAAGAAATCTTCCTACTACTACTACTAGCACACTGGCACTGCGTTTGTGGATCCCATTGTATTTGACATCATACTAGAGCCTAGTAGAGGACGAGTGTCGTGGAGTTCACATAATTATCACAGGGATAAAAATACATTTCTCATGAAATAAAATAATAATTGATGATAGCTAGACGATCGTATACAATTGATGCAAAGTCCTTGCAGTCCTTGAGGACTATTACGAAGTGGTTGATTACTTTTAGGGCATTCATTCAAGCAACATAAACAAACGCGATACGATCCTTGAAAATGGAAAAAAAAGTCAAGCATAACGACAGAACAGCAGACCAATCGAAACGAGCAAAAGCTTCCTTACCTCAGTCATCGTCCTGCCATGTAGTTGGACAGCCTTTTGACACGGTGGTACAGGCAGCTCTTGTCCAGTCAAACAGGGTATCCTTGTGGCGTCGAACGAAAGAGAGTGTCAGTGTATCTGACTCGTCAGATTGGAATTGTGCTGAACTTTTCTCGTTCTCCGCTTTCTGCTTTCATCCCTCGCTCTGATGAAACCGTTCAAACGCCTTACTGGCAGCAATGGCCAGCCAAACAGGGGATCCTTGTGGTGTCGGACGAAAGAGAGTGTCAGTGTACCTGATTCGTCAGATTTGAACTGTGCTGAACTTTTCTCGTTCTGCAATTTCTGCTTTCATCCCGCGCACTGATGAAACGTCTTCAGAGAACCACAAGACGCTTTCCAGATTTGATTTTGAACGTCTCCTTATCCTCCTTGGTTACCTCGAGACAGATTACTGTCAGCAACTGCACAGCAGAACTGGCAGCCATGGCTGAAGTGAAGAAAGGAATGCGCTGCCACGAGGCAAGCAAAACTGAAAAGTTGTTTGTTCTCTTTCGGGCACAATAACACAGGACGTCGAGGACGGCGTGACTGGATAAACTGGACTCCTGGACCGTGAATAGGGGACTTGTAGAAAAAGTGTACTCCTTATAGGGGATTGCGCGGCAGGATGAAGCTGATCAAAACTGAGTGGACTCCTGGACTCTGTATAGTGGATTTTGGACCAATGGACTCTATATAGGGTGCTGGACATCATATAGTGCATGGACTCTATACTGAGTCCTACACTATATACAGTCAGATGTGTTGAAGCTAGGTGTCAGGACGTCGAATGTCTCAGTACTCTGTCAGTTGTGTGCCTAGTTGTTGCACTTTCTGACTGTATATAGTATCTAGTTACAGTGGTGGAGAGTTACTCTTAACTCGTTTTTAATGAAAATAATTGTGTGCATTTATATGTACATGTACATGTACATGATGCCAACGTTTTTCCACTCCAAAAAATGAAATCACTCTTCCACGTGCACACGGAGGCTGATGTGTTTACGGTGTATTTTACTTTTCTTAAAAGTTGCATTTGAACCAACGCATGTGGCCGATTGGTTTGCAGGCCTGCCTGCGAATCATGAGGTCCCGAGTTCAAGACCCGCGCTGGTAGCAGGGAGCGTGTAAAAACGACATTTTACGCGTGTTGAACAGCGCCGACACCCACGGTCAACTGGGTACGGGTACTCATAGCTCGGAGTGAGAATAAAGCTGTGTTCACAACTGGCGCGTGGACGCGGTACGCTTGCGGTTCATGCGCCCCCAAACGCGCGCTCAGCCTTTCACAAAAAACAGCAATCCGATTTGTATTTAGCTCGTGCGACACCTTCGAGTACTAATTTTTTGACCCCGCCAGTCAAAGTGACTGGCATGTACGCTGATACGCGCCTGATACGCGCTGAAAATTCCAACATGTTGGAAGTTCCATTTCGGCGCGTTTCCGTACGCATGGCGCCCCAAAAGCCAGCAAAAATACGCACAAACGCGTGGTTTCACGCGTACACGCGCCAGTTGTGAACACAGCTTAACAAGGATGCAGTTTACAGGGTTATGGGCCGTTACACGCCCGATTGGTTGAGAGACTAACCTCCTCTCCCCTGAATCACTTGTGAGGTCTGCATTCGCCACTAAGGTTGACAGGCACAGTGCAGTGTGTGGCCTGCGGATGCGAAGGCCAGTTTGTGTGTTTCTGAACATTCAAGCGATGCCGACGCGGATCCAGCGAATATTACATGTATACCGAACGCGCTTATACATTGTACATGGTTGTACATGGGAAAGTAAGCGACTGAGGTTTGAGATTTCCAGAAGTGGCTGGCATGGATGAGGAGAGATATACATAGGACTTCGAAGTAGAAGAAAACAAGCGGTACAATCATGTACATGTACATGGACATCTGGTAGCACATGTTGAAGGCTAGGATATTGCAGTAACTAAAGACCACCGTGACTAGCGATCAGCCTGGTACTACAGACCACTTCGCCAGGCACAGACGGTCTCACATTCATTATCATTATTGTTATGCGGTGCAAACCTTTTTAAACTAATAACCACCTGCCACTAAAGACCGCTCTCTCTGGCACCAAGGGATGTTCGTTAGTCACATGTTTTACAGTGTAGTGAAGGCTTGTATCGGTTGATTGGTTGGCGGCGCAGCAATACTATAATTATACTGAAGTATTTCGCTCCTCGATTTCGATCTTGTACTGTAGAGCACTCTTAATAGGACGCACTTGCGCTGGTTAGCTTTATGCTTTGCCCGCTGCTTCTAGCAGTTTGAGCACTCTCAGCGCTAGTACATCGAGCTGTCCTAATGTCTGTGGTTCTAGTAGCCATGGCTGACAGTTGAATCCTATTTTAAGCTCGGAGTTGCACTGATGAGGCCTCATTGGCCGAAACAGTCTGGCTGTCTGCATCATTGAGTATACTGAAGTATTATAATGATGGTGTCATCGAAGACTGGTATCGAAGGCCAATATGTAAGGGTAGTATGGAAGGGCAGTTCATGAAGTTTCACCGCCTATACATTGCAACAAAGTCTGAAGAAAATGTTGAACGGTCTCTACTGGGATGACGACTACACCATAGCTCAGTGGCTAGAGCATCGCTTGCTACAAGTTGGGTCTTCACATTGGGTATAGCATCATCTTTTCACTTTTCTTCTTCCGTTTTGCCTCACCGGCTCTCTTTGAATTTGTATGTCAAGGCTGTTGAGTTGTTCGATGTTAAATAAATACTACTACTGCTACTACTACTACTACTACTACTACTACTACTAAGTACTACAAGCGGGGATCCCTGGTTCGAGTCCTGGTGGTGACAGTCAATTGTGTCCTCCATTGTTTCTCGTGTAAGTCTTTCCCTCAAACCAGTGAATAGCATAATATACATTTGCTCAAAGGGTTAACGACCTATGGCGATTAGCTGCGCTCTGGAGCAGGCTTTGTGGCATCCACGAAGTTCAGCGTGGCCTCGTTTTCTTGGCAGCGGAAAGAGCGTGCCCTAGATTGTCAAAATCAAGCAAACAGAGCGTAAGTTATGGTGGAAATGGTGGTGTGAACTGCAATTGCGTATTTTCACGCGTTCAGTGCCACCTCAAAGGGTTAACCAGCCTTCCAGTTTATCATGTGCTCCTTCACCAGTCTTACATTTTGCTCCTTCATTTTTTTCTTTTTTTCCGGTGACGGATTCCAGCATTGGCGCAATATTATACTGACAGCTGCGATTGTGCACAATAATCCGCGCCGTCTTTTGATTATCCGCGCTGTCTACTACGTACATTTCTCTGGACAATTGACTGCTGCTGAACGCTGGATGCTGTTTCACGTTTTTGGCATTTTGAGCGTTGCTGGCGGTGGCCTTTTGGGGGAATACCCAGGGGCGCCTCTTCCGATAATAGTACATTTAGGTCACAACCTATCCGTTGACCTGTCAACATTGGCATGGTGTGACGTCAATCTGCCAATGCATTGCTGCACGTTTTTGGCCATCTCAACCTCCAGCCTCCACCATCATCATATAACCATGCTTTTTCCTTCTGTCTCGCTGATTCTTGATCGTTCACGGTCGAGATCAGACGTACAAGACTGTCTCTGCAAACGGCGTGAGGCGTTCGCCTCTCGCTTTCGCTCTTCAAGCAATAGATCAACCTATTGCTAATCACTTGAAGTCGTAATCGCCTCAAGATTGGAGCTCCCGCAGGCATACATCGGGTTCAGAATTGAAATGGGGACTAACATCAAGGTGAGTTTATCACTTTCTGTCCTATTCTGTGTTACGGTACCCATTTGTACATGAAACGATCCTAGATCGTGGTTTCCAATCTCAGGTTGGATGTATACTACATTGTAATCAACCACTCCTCAACTCCCTCACCATTCTAACCACTCCTCCTTTATGTCAACGTTTCGCGTCGTCAACACGAGAAGGGCACATTCACTGAATGCGGGATCTGATTGCACAAAATCCCGATCAGGCGTGATTCCAATGCGGCACTACCACTCTTGTACACTTTTTTTGTGTTTGGAGATCTGGACTCTGGGATGCTGTGATTATTGTTCGTTCTTATAGGATATCTGTAGATCCTTATTCTGCAATGTGTAACATCCTTGAAGCTATGCTGCATTGACGCGGTGTCGATAGTTTGTGAACTTGGTCCTCTATCAGCAAGAGTGTGACCTTATTGCGCCCTGCGAACAGAACGCGAGGGAAGGGGGGGGGGGGGTGAGGGTAGTGAGCATTGACTAGGACTAACAGCTGTATAGGCGTCGATCACGTGACAAGCTTCTTTGTTCCGTATAGATTACTAGTACAGTCAGACCTGTAATTAAAGACCACCGTGACTAGCGACCAACCTGGTACTACAGACCACTTCGCCAGGC
>NC_088651.1:20007152-20010337 GCF_964019385.1 Sycon ciliatum | reverse complement strand
TTCACAGTAGACGGTAGAGTCTCGAGCTGATGAAATGAAAGTTAATAATAATAACGCCCGGCCTGAAATGCTAAGCAAAGAACGGCGGTGTTGGTTTTTCGCCCACTTTTGGGATAGATAATAATCACGTATATGTAACCCCATACACAAACAATTATTATTTAAAATTATGAAAATTAATGACCCAAAGGCAATGTGCCTATCGAGGGGTTCATTTGATTGAAAGAACAGTAGATGTATGTACAAAGACAAATAGGGATTGATGAGGAGAGAAATGGGGAAAATCAACTGCAAGGTGGCGGAATTCCTATCGCGGCCAAGATCCTAGAGAAGGTTGTCCACAAGCAAGTCACTTCGTATTTCACCCAGAATCCAGACCTGTCAGCCATACCAGCTGAACAATTTGCGTACCGCTCACACCATAGCTGTGAGGATGCCCTGACACTTTGCATAGACAGATGGAACAGAGCACTTGACAACGGTGACCAATGCGGAGTAGTCTTTGCGGATATGAGCAAGGCGTTTGACCGTGTGCAGCACACAGGTCTGCTGGGAGAGCTAGCCACCACTGGCTTATAGGCGGCACTGTCCTCAAGTGGTTCTCAGACTATCTCACGAACCGCAGCCAGCAGGGTACTGTCAATGGTGAGAAGGGTGACACCAAACCCTGTACAAGAGGGGTCCCCCAGGGGTCTGTTCTTGGGCCTTTGCTTTTCTGCGTCTACATTCGCCGGGTACCCGATATATTTCACCAGAGTGTCGTGCAGCTGTACGCTGATGATATTGCGTTCTACGTATTCGGCTCTGATGTGGCTACAATTATGCTACGCTTGCAGGATAGTATGCAGTTGCTAGAGCAATACCTTGATGAGAAAGGCCTTCTGCTCAACCCCACTAAAACACAGTTCATGTTGATACGGCGTCCTGCCCTGCCTGCACTGAGCCCAGCCCTGTACCTGACCTGTAAAGGTATTGTCATTTCCCCTGTCTCTACTGTGAAATACCTCGGTATACTAATCGATGAGCATCTAACGTTCCGCCCACAAGTAGAAAAGGTGTGTTCAGTGGTCTTCGCTAAACTAGCCTGTTTTGCTCATGGCCGTCGCAATTTATCAGCTACAGCTCGGAGAACTTTCTTCTTGTCAATTATACAGTCTACTCTAGAATATGCAAGTAATGCGTATGTGCACTGTTTGAAAACTACCCTATAATTATAACAGGCTTGTAACGGTCAGCCATATTGCGATGAAGAAGGCATTTGGTTTAGATAGAATGACCCCAACTGCATTAGTTTTACAACGGTGTCATCTGTATTCGTTTGAGCAACGAGTTAATTTGAAACTATACGTTTTGGTCTATCGCTGCTTGTCATCAATTACTAGCCCCCTCCTTCAGTCACTGTTTCTCCTGCGTTCAGTTGGCCCGCACACAAATGCTCGTACTCGTGGCCAGGATACAGCTGCCTTAGTATTACCTACTGTACATATTGGGTATGGACTGCGCTCAGTTTCTTTTCTGGCGGCAGGTCGGTGGAACACTCTTCCTCCAAACTGTCGTCAGGCACAATCTGCTGGTACTTTTGCTCACCTCACAAAGATTCACCTAGGGTTCCCTGTAACAAGGCCATGCCTGTTGGGACTCCCCTAGTCAAATAATAAATACTACTAATTCCCTTGATTGCATAAGCATAGTCAGCTGTAAATTTCCTGAGGGCAGCTTTGAACTTATAGAGCGAGGCTTCCGACGTTAGACTGGGGGGTAAACAGTTCCATAGAATAGCAGTTCGGAACATGAAGAGAGACTTGGACAGTCGAAACTCTCCCCCCCCCCCCCCCCCACACACACAATGGTTGCCTCTTTGCTCTGTCATACCACAACCATTCAATGCGGTGAACCCCTCGATAGGCGATTTGCCTATGGGTCATCCTAATAAACGTTCTTCGACGAGCGACCATCTACTGGTCATGTACATGTATTTAATTATTGTTGACAAGGTAGATCTACACACTGTCAAATTGGTGTTTCAATCGTCCGCCAGTGAGAAATACATGTACGTTGCTACGACAACAGCGCAACAAAATACGGTCATGTGGAGCGAAACTTATATTAATTTTTACAAAACTTCTGTGCGTCATCCAGACCAAAGGAAAACTAACGAATAATCGTTAGCGAAAATTAAAAGTCTCTAACTACCAGGCTTACATGTCATGTATGTGGTGACCAGGGTCAGGGAGTCGTATATACCGGTACATGTATGACTCCCTGGTGGTGACAAACACAGTGAACACCTGGCTTGCATTCAAAACTGACTTCTTATCTATAATGTATATCATTACACAAGCATGCACATGTACATTGTACAGTACAGCTCAATGAAATCCGGTCGCGTCACTCAAGTACGCACCGGGCGTTCCGCAGCCCTAGACCTGCAAACACTGGGCTGCGGAATGATGCTGGGCGCAAACTCGAGTGACACGACTGGATTTCATCGAGCAGGACTGTACTTGCCTGTGTAATGATAATACAGTGGAACCTGTCTAAGACGACCGCTCATGGGACCTTCAAAACGTGGTCTCTGTTACAAGGTGGTCTCCTTATACAGGGTCAATTGACTGGAAATAGCATCCCTTGGTCCTGGTTTCAGTGGTCTTCTCGGACAGGTGGTCGCCTTATCCGAGTGGTCGCCTTGACAGGTTTTTCTGTACTTAATGGAACGGTCTGTTTTGCGCAGTACATGCAAGTAATCTTCAGCAGCTGTGTACCGTAATGTGTGTGACCTACATACAATTGTAGTCATTGTACACCGGTATCTCTACAGGTATTCTGCCACATCAAGACTAGAGAACAATCATAAGCCCAAGAGTATGCAGGCTGTGCACATGGGCCATAGGGCCGGTCGGGCGCAGCATGCTGCCCGTAGCCACGAGCTGCGGGCCATTGTGTCGTTATTGATGTGTTACACGATTGTCTGCTTCCAAATTTAAAAAAAAGCTGAATACATTCATAGGCTGGACTGTAAGTATGACTACAGTAGCATCACCCTGAGCACAGGGCCTAGCGACTGACTACAGCAGCATCACCCTGAGCACAGGGCCTAGCGACTGACTACAGCAGCATCACCCTGAGCACAGGGCCTAGCGACTGACTACAGTAGCATCACCCTGAGCACAGGGCCTAGCGACTGA
>NC_088651.1:19944652-20002152 GCF_964019385.1 Sycon ciliatum | reverse complement strand
CAAAACCCACGTATGCGGACGTCAGATCGGGCATCATGTGCCGTGTTGGTGCTGGCAGCTCTGAAGACTTCGCCCTCCAGCGGCGCGAGCAATGGCTCCACAGACACGTCAGGGCACACCTCCGTGACTAAGTCCGCTATGATGTCTCGTACCTCGTTATGTCTAATGGTAGGGAAGCCCCCGGTTGGCCAGCACATCGCACTTCTCCGGGACATCCCTCAGAGGCCATCCGTACCTCAGCGCATTGGCATCGCGGAAGTCGCACTTGGACAGACTGAAGCCGTGCTCACGCAGCGGAAGGGTGTGGAGCCAGCTCGATACACCCTTGGCCGAAAGGTGTTCCAACTGGCGGGCGGCAAGCGGAGTAAGTGTTTCCTTGGCGCTCATATACCGCTGTTCGTCATGTTTTAGCCGTTCCGCCAGAGCTGCTGACTTGGCTCGCTGGGCTGAATGAATTGCATGCTCTATCGATATCGAGGGCCTGGACCGGTCATTCTGGTCGAGTATCTCCAGCGTTTGATCTGATGTGATTTTCCTCGACGTCTCCAGAGCCCCATTAGCCATTTGAGACAGGGATGGCACGGCAACGCCACCCAGGCGTGTGGGAAGCTGAAGAACAGCCCATTCGTTGTCCGAAAATGCCTCCCTGCCAGTTACCGCAGGTATCAATACCGTGCGCATCATGTCATCCATCTTTTTTTTTTTTTTTTTTTTTTACTACGTTCACATAACCAGCTCGAAAAGAATAAGGAAAGACAATGGTACGGAGACTAGGACAAACGTGACAACTAATGAGCAGGCGCTACACCGAGACGCAGCAGTGATGGTGGGGCATTGATGACTCTGCCGACCTGAGGTCTCGGCGTCACGGCCAAAAACACGCACCAAAAACAATGAAAAAAGAAGAAGATAGAGCTGTACAGGTGAGAAAGATGCAAAAACCCAAGGCTTAACACGAGCGATTGTGGGGGAGAAACTGTCTTAGCGTCATACTATTCATAGGGAATCGACTGCCCAGAGCCAGTTTGTGCTGCGAAGATGGCGGTAAACATTCGTTTTGAATGATTGCATTCTCTTGCTGTGGGGAGGCTGGGATAGGAGAGCGGCAGGGAGGGAGTTCCAATCGCTGATGCTGCAGTGTGGGAACGAGCGCTTCAGTGCCAGCGGGGCAGATGCAGGCAGCTGGTGTTGGAGCTGGTGGTCATGGCCACTGACAGCACCGTGCTCGCTGCGAGTTCTGGGGTTGGTAGAGATGATGTGGCGCGGTGGCAACACAGAGAGCAGCTGCGGAGGACCAGGCAAGTAGTGCAGCTTGTACAGGCAGGCAAGCGAGGCAACAGTGCGGCGGATGGCCAGGCTGGGTAGGTGTGCCCCAGGGCCGATAGCATAAAGCGCGCGGCGCTGAACATTGTTCAGACGCTGGAGGTGACTCGGCGCAGCTCCCATCCATACAAGAGGCGCATACTCCATGACTGGCCGTACGAACGCCTTGTATACGGTCGTCCGGCCGGCGGGGGTGAGTATGTGGGCAGCTCTGTTTAGGACCCCAAGCCGTTGGCGTGCACGGGTGGCTACGGAGCGTAGGTGATCGCTGAAGGTCAACTTTGCGTCCACCTTCACACCAAGGAGGGTGATGGTGGTTGTCTCGGGCACCAGTGTGCCACCAAACAGGAGTGGGGGGAGATCTAAGCCGGTGCGTCTGAGGGTGGCTGTCATGGCCTGGGATTTGGTCGGTTCAAACATCACTTTCCATGTACGACCCCACTCGTGCAGTCGGTCAACGGACACCTGCAGTGACTGCGCGGCGACTGTTGGGGTCTGCTGGGAGGTGACTAAGCTGTACAAAGTTGTATCATCAGCATAGGCTTCCAAGCTGGCGCCGTCAGCGAGAACATCTGGCGCGTCGTTGACGTAGGCCAGGAAAAGCGTTGGTCCAAGGATGCTTCCCTGGGGGACTCCAGCGGAGGTCGTATACCTAGATGACGTCCGCCCTCCAACGAGGCACTGTAGGGAACGGGTGTCCAGGTATGACGCCAGCCATCTCTGAAGCGGACCATCTATGCCTAGGCTACGTACCTTGTGGATCTGAGAGAGGCAATCGGCTGGAAAAGGTACTGTTCTGAGGAGGTAGGTCTACCGGCCGCGAAGACCATGTGTCAGGGCAGCATAGGCTGCATGCGGCTCCGTGCGCGCAACATCCGATAGTGCCTTTAGTTCCGCAATCCACTCGCCTACTCGCCGCCGCACATGCTCGGCAACAGCATCAGACTCGCCAATGTAGGAGCCTAGGTATTTCGTGGCGCCGGTCACGATACGTATGCCAGTACCAGCAAACATATTGTAGGCTTCCTCCTCCTGCTCGGGCTTCACGAGAAGAAGCGTTTTCTCCGGGTTGGTGTTGTATCCGTACAGCTTGCCTTGTTCCTCAACGCTGTCCCACCATCCACGGAGACGAGTCAACTGCCCACCCGCACCAGAATCATCTGCATACCACGTTTGCCGTACGGTAGGATGCACAACCTGCAGTGCCTGGACTAGAGGGAGCGTCGCTAAAGCGTAGAAGACCATGGACAACGGGTCACCTTGCGTAGTGCCCTCGTCGGACGAAATCTCACCACCACCTGCAACAAAGAGTCGAGCCGGGGTGTTATACGAATTTTTCAGTATTGTCGCAATAGGTGGACACAGGTATTGTACATTGTGCAAAGCTGCTTGTCTGTTCAAGCAGTTGAAGGCATTACGTGCGTCTACCAAAAGAACAGCCTCGCAAGACTCATCATCATAAAGGCGTTGCATGGCATGAACAGCAGCTTCGATGCCCGCAGGAGGACCTGAGCATTTCTGTATGAAACCGCACGCTTCTTGAACATCTTGGTTAACAACTTTCAATATCGCTCTGGTAATGATGCGGCGCAGGACTTCCCCAACACCGATTGGGCGCACACCAGGCTTCTTGTCCAGAGCCACAAGTCGGCACGCGAGAAAGGGCACCAGGCCAGAGGGTGCAACGTTGGAACTCGCAAGGAGGTGCGCGAGTCCAGACAATGCATTGCACATATTTGTCGATGCGCCTTAAATGAACTGTCCCCGGGGAAAATTGCGGAAAAAAATCGCAAAAAACGCGGGGAAAAACACGGCATAATATGGCATAATTTGCGGTGAATTTGCGGTAAATATGCGGTAAATATGCGGTGAATAATATTGATGTGCGGCAATTTTCAGTGAGTATGTAGTGAAATCAATCAGTTACAAGTCTCTGGTGTAAGCACTCGTCATATTTGAGTAAAAAGCCGCCACGATGAGACGTTGCTGACCGAACAGTGCACTGTGTGTACGTGTAGTGCAACAAAAAAGTTAAAAAAACGCGGGAAAATCGCGGAAAACGCGGTCTTTTATAAAATCACAAAAAACGCGGAAAAAACGCGGCCGCGGAATCGCAATTTTCCCCGGGGACAGAATGAAGAGCAAATCCTTCGCCAACAAGCCGAATCAAGACCAGACGGTCCAGCCGAGCCCTCGTAATGCAGCGCCGTGTCTCGCAATAGTGAGGACGTGAGCGAGTCGAATCGGATTGGGTGAACGTTCTCCCGGGCACCCTGCAAGAGTACCTCCGGGGAGGCAGCCTGCGCTGCAGGGTGCTTCTCTTGCAATAGCTGGCGCACGGTTGCCTGAGAGCCATCAGAAGACGTCACCACGTCCTCAAGCTTCAATGTGCCGGCTGTGGATTCGGGCTGCAGACTTTTCAACGCCTCATTCACCCTGCCAGCAGTCATACAGTCGGCGAAACGTCGAGCCGCATCGTCCTGTCCGCGCTTCCTGTCGCCTGAGGCCCGACCCCCTGTGCTGCGCTGAAGAGAGCGACCTTCCTCCAGTCAAGACTGAATGTCGTTACTTTTCCAAAGCCGCATCCGCCTCTGTAGATGACCGCTGTTTTCCTTGTCTGTACATTTAGCTCCCGTCCGCTGCAGCGTGAGAACCGGCAGGATGGAAAAGTAGAATAGCGCATCGGTGTCGTCTCCGCCAGACTGAACATACTTGTTGATGTAGGAAGAGAGTTAACAAGCTCCTTCCCAACAGAACCACATGGTATCTTGAAGAATGACTTCCTCCAGTGAACCACCTCGTCGTATATCTCCTGGGCCAGCGGAGTACTGGGTTCCATCAGGCCGGCTGTTGGGATGCCAGGCGCCTGTGCCGAAGACACTGGGCGTCCCCGACCAAGAGACCCGTCCCGTCGAGAAGCGCCCGAGCCCTCAACCCCCAGCAAGGCGATGGGAGGTGCCGTGGCCAACAATGGTGGAATGTCTTGGCTTGATGATGTTGGTCCGTCGCCACTCACCGTCTCCATATCAATCAGGCTCACTGACGATGCCTCAGCTAACACAGGCACAGCACGAGTCGAGGACGATAATCTCGCAGGAGGTCCCGGGTCAGGCGCTGAGTGGTCGTCATCACTGCGGGGATGTGTGCGGGGATATGTCCGTCTGGTCCAAGCGGGAGGCTGACTGTGCCAATTAGCTGTGGGGTCAACGCCGCAATTGGCATTCGGTACACTTGATGCAGCGACCACTGGGACGTGCAGAGCACATCCAGAGGGTTGCGAAACGACACTGGTAGGATGACCTGCACCTTGACTACTATTATCGCCAGCGGGTCGGGAACTGTCATCAGCGGTCGATGCTGTGCCGCGATTCTTGCACGTCGATGGGGTATTGCGACTGGGGTAGCAATCTGTACAGACGGCGTGAGAGGTCTTGCACGAGCACCTGGCACACTTTCCAATTACCGTACACTGACAACAAGGCATTATCGGTAATGAACACCGCGCTCCGCCGACCTGTAAGGGAGAAGCTAGCAATACCACCTCCAGCCGCACGGCATCCCAACGCGAGGAGTGCGAGTCCAGGGATGATGAAGATGCCACAAGATGGTGAAACTCTGCTAACTTTTAAAAATACACGCCAGACACAAGGAAAAAAGAAACAAAACCCAGCACAACACTGGAAAACAGCAGCAAAGCAGCGGTCGCATCCAAGGCTTCTTCTCCCGTGTCCAATCAAAGCAAGCCACCAAGTCACTTCTCCAAAGCTCCAGAATCCCAAACCGACCTCTAAGCCAACATCCAACATCCAGCGATAGCAGTAGAAGTAGGCACTTCAGTCACGTGACATACATTTTTTTTTTTAAATGTTTATTTGAATTCGGATAGCTCAACAGTACAGAAGTACAACTACAAAGAGTACGGAATAGAAGGCCCCGAGAACGGGAAACCAAAAAAACAAAAACAGCAACATCAAGTTACTGATTATGCACATTGCTTGAAAGCAAATCACAACAATGATTAAGAGTTAAGCTGTCTTTTAGCCAAATAGCCAATTTGACGCGGAAATCTGCGATAGTAGTGCAGGACTTCAGGTCGTCTGGTAAATAATTCCAAACAAGAGCCGATTTACTTGAAAAGGACAGAAAGCCAGACATAGATCTATAGCGATTGATACTCATGTTATGAGTTGTAGAGCCGCGAGTAGTTCGGGTAGACGTACAGATGGGAAAGAGGGACTGCAAGCAAACAGCCGGCTTAATACAGTAACAGTGGAAAATGAATACAAGGAACAAAAATACTGATCGATATTGGAAAGAGGAAACATTGAGGTGGTGAAGAAGTGGCGTGATATTAGCTTGGGGTGATGCGCCACAAGCAACTCGTACAGCGCGCCGGTGGAGTGAGGCTAGCTTGTTTCTATTTTTAGCGGATATAAACGAAAGGTATACAGGGAGAGCATATTCTAGATCAGGCTGAATAACACCGACAACGAAAGTACGGCGGGCAAACAGGTTCATCTGACATTGTAATTTGTATGCTCCATCTCGTGGTCGGCTTTGTCTACCATCCACAGTACAGGTCAGTTTCAACACCAGGAGCATGCAACGCCACCACCGGTGCACCACGAAAACCGACATACAAAAACGGAAACATTGATTTTGTCATGTTGCGCACCAGACTGAGCACTATGCCTTTGGAGTGCATTGGTGGTGAGGCACACATCGACTATAGTCTATAGATGCCTGGCACTTTGCTCGTCCTTAGTATGGCCATCAGTCGATCAACAATTTTGTTTTCCAAACCGTACAACGCAAATAACCAACCTTGATTCAAAATTGCACACAAGAAACTCAGACAGCGTGTCAACCGCCTGTACAAGTTACATCGCCGAGACTTGTGTAATCCCACCCTCAAAGCTGCATACACGCTCTATAGAAACGCAGAAAAACCATCCGACGCGCTCGAGATTCCTACTTGTCTGCACTAGGTACATCAACACTAAGCCAAGGTAGAACAGGAGGTTACTTGTGGTGGAAACGAGCGAAACACCTGTGCAATATTGATGGCAAGAAGCTAAATGATATTAGGGTCCGGCGGATTCTGCCGGCAGAAAAATTGGCAGAATTCGGCACTTTTCTGGTAAGGTTCATGCATGTTTGGTATGTGGATAAAGAAATGGAGCAGAATTCGAGGAATTTCCCGCCATAAGGTTTGTATGGTTCTGCCAATTTCACTGCTCTTCGAGCAGAATCTGCCACCTTTTCGAGCAGAATCCGCCGGTCCCTACATGATATACAACTCCTAAAGGATGATGTTGGAAATCATACATCCAGCGAGGCAAAAGCTGATGCTCTTTGTCGCTTCTTCAGCGCTCAGTGCAATCGGAATCCCAATAATCATCAATTTTGGAAACCGACCACCTCCGTGTACCACCATTGCCAGTGAAGAAGAAGATCACTTCAGGTTCACTGTGATCACTCGTGCACAAGTATACGATGCTGCAAGAACATTACCTGTGCACAAATCGGGTGCAGACAAGCGTATCACATACTCTGTTCTCAGCAAATGTGCGGATCTTCTTTGTACGCCTCTGGCCATCCTGTTCAACTACAGTCTGGAACAAGGTGTGTGTCCCAAGGCTTGTAAGATGGCAACAATCATCCCCATCTTCAAGAAGAGAGGCTGCCCAACTCAGCCAACGAATTATCGTCCAATGTCCCTTCTCCCATGCATCGCAAAACTATTTGAAAAACTAGTCGCCAATCAGATCCAGACATACCTCAGCGCAACAGAGATAATATGCAGTGAACAATTTGCCTATGTGAAAGACGAATCCGCCACAGACCAGCTGGTTATTCTAACGCAATATGTGGCATGCTACATTGACAAGAAGTCAAATTTCGATTTAGTCTCCCTCGACTTCTGCAAAGCCTTCGACAGAGTAAATCACTCCACTCTCCTTGACCAGATCAGTAGGTTTTCAGACCCCAAAGTCACTGCATGGATACGGAGCTACTTGCAGGACAGACAGGTAGCGGTACAAGTTGGGTCATGCACATCTTTACCGAAGACGACCAACTGTGGTGTGCCGCAGGGCTCACATTTATCACCTCTCTTGTTCTTAATCTACATTGATGACCTACCTACTACCATAATGCATTCCCATACCTTCCTGTTTGCGGATGATGTGACTTTACTCCACCCATACGAACACACTCCGTCCAGCCGAGCCCTGCAAGCCGATATACAAGCGTGCCAAACCTGGGCTCGAGCTAGAGGAGGCGAGTTTTCCCCATCGAAAACCTCTGTCATCAGCTACTCCTACAACTCTCTCTCTCTCTCTCTCTCTCTCTCTCTCTCTCTCTCTCTCTCTCTCTCTCTCTCTCTCTCTCTCTCTCTCTCTCTCTCTCTCTCTCTCTCTCTCTCTCTCTCTCTCTCTCTCTCTCTCTCTCTCTCTCTCTCTCTCACGCACGCACCCCCCCCCCCCACACACACACTCTCTCTCTATCCTTGGCACAAGGACTACTATTGTGTCTTGTGTACATACGCATGCGAGCACTAGATAAGAGCAGTCGTGTTACGAGACCGAGTTACGGGTGTTGAGTAAGGCACTGACTAAACGGTCCTTGTTTGCTTATTAGGCTGACTCAACAATTGTGATGGAGCCGCCATCCATTAGCTCTACCCGAATATTATAGCGAGTGTTTGGTACAAGGGACAGGGCTGCCTCCTCACCGCTACGCATATGCTTGGCTCGGATCCGGTGATTGGTGAGATCCATGATGAACCGTACTTTGTCTCCTTGCAACCAGGGTTGTCCAAGTCGCTTGCCTAACACACGGTCATCGCGTGGAAAGACGCTAGACCAACCGATGAATCCTGAGCTGTGACTCCAACTGTTGTCTCGGTTTGCTGGCAAGTCAAATTTCGCTACTCCGACCAGTATGGGATTTGAGGCGTTGGAAACACGAACGGCAAAGAGAGGTGATCCTATACCATGGAATAAGTGGGTACTTTGAGCCGATCGATACTTGGGAACTGAAAACACACCAGCCGATGCAGTTCGACCATCACCAGTCAAATGCACATTCGGTGATTTAAAACCATGACGGTCATCAAATTCATCAAGGAGTACATTTTCACCTGCCTTCATCCTCTTCTCATAAACAACATCAAAGGATTCTGCTCCTTTTGGTGAAGTATCATTAGCCAAGCGCTCACTTCCATAGGTAGCACTGGAGTCCAGGTGCTTTTGCACGTACTCGCGAGCGTCTCTCCTTACCGTCTCGTGAATGGATGTGACCGTCGGTGATTCAGCAGCTGAGGCTAGTTCTGCTGCAATAGGCGTGCGTATGTACATTTGTGGCCACTGCTTCGCCGATGCTTTGACAAGTACAGCGTCGCTGAGATTTGCTTGCAGATGGTGAGCAACCTGCAATTGCCGCATGCTCTCCACAATCTTCTCCTTTCTCAGCTCAATGGGCTTGCTCTCTTTCCAATGCAGATTATCAACAGCATCACGAAGAGACTTCTCGGCAGTGCGTAGTTCCTCGTGTCGACGCTCAAATTCCTCACCAATACCATCGCTAATGGCCTGGACTTTGTGACGTAGTTCATCCTGTTCTTGCTCCACTGCAGACAGTTCCTGTATTAACCTGGTATAGTGACTTTCTTCAGCCAGCAGTGTTGTGTTGGAATAGGTATGTCGAACTTCATGTGCAGCAATGGACAGCTCTAACACTCTGTGTTCTGTGTGACTACTGCAGTGCTCACACAGAATTATCTTACACACTGGACAACACTGTGTTGCGTGTTGTGCTGGGTGCTGAGGGCACGTCTTGGCAGAGCTGGCCATTGGATCACCGCGAAGAGCGGTCACACGGTGTTCGCGACGCCGTCGATTACGTGTGTGGGTCTGGGAGTGTGGCTCACACAGGTACTGATCGCAATCTGCGCAGTGCGAAAATGCACTCACCTGAAAATCCTCACAGTCACTCTCTTGGCACATAGCTTTGTGAGATGCCGGATCGATTGGCTTTGGCCAGTCTGCTAAGCTATTCGGTAGTGGCTGTCCGGGACTCGCTGCCTCGCTCATCAACTGACATCTAGCGCAGGTTAGCGAGCTCTCTGTGTTCGTGTGTTCTTTGATACACTGACTGCACGCAATGTGTAAACATCGCAGCACTTTCAACCCTGTACGGCTGGACTGCTGGCAAAACACACACGATTCATCCAACTCCCTGGGAAACTGCAGTGTCTTCTCGGTACTGACCGAGGAACTAGCTGCCTCCGACACAGCGAATTCAGCCATTGCACTTACAGCAGGAGTAGCCATCACCACTAATCCGACAAAGCGACGTGGTATGACAGTGACTGATCATATGTACCGAGACAGATAAAGAGGGATGTGACCAGTCTTCCTTCTAAAATTTTAAATTGTTGCCAGGTTAATTATTTTTTTTAAATATGCGCCAGCTCCACGCAGCCATTTCATGAAAAACCTGGCATCTTCAAATCAAGACAGTGTATGGTCTCTTCGCTGCAAATCACTATTAGTAATACCTTGATTACTAGGCCATGGTAAAATATTATCTTTGATTCTCAAGAAGTACGCGCGCACCGATTTTTGGCGGCGCACCCACGATTTTGTTTAATTCTATGCATGGGGCTATGCGCGCATTGGCCGGCCGGCCATGCATGATGTAAAAATACGGCTGCACTGTACAGTCCCGGCATGCTGTGTACTCGATATCATAGTAGTACCGGTACATGGAAACGTCTTCTGCTACCACTTGTTTCTTGACCAACTAGTACTTACGATGAAGAGATCCTCAATGACAATCGGCATGCCCCTCACAGACCACTGCCCTCTCATACATACCCAAAGGAGCCTCTTTTACGGGCCAATAAAAATTCCAATCTGAAGAGCAATGTCAATAAAGCCGCTCATAACGCTACAAATCAATTCAGGAAAATTCAATTCAATTCAAAGTCGTGACACATCCGGTAAAAAACAGCAAGAAATAATATCTCGGTGCAAAAGAAGAAAAAGGAAATAAAAAGCCGCTTCATTTTAAAGGACCAAATGAAGAAAAGCAAAGAAATACCCACATCAGCGCTAAATTGCACCTTAAATTATAAACAAAAAAATGACGCGTCCATTAGCATTGAGGACACTGCCATTAGCGAGGTTATACACCACTGTTACATCCGTCCCTCAGCCATGGCTAGTGGGCGCAATGCATTTACCGGTCGATGGTATGCAGAGCGAGCCCCTCTGATGCACTAACAGCTCGGAGGAGTGCAAACGACAGACGGCATCTGACATAGGCCATAACCTCGCCGTAGGGCCTGCCATCATGCTGTGCCAGCATACCGCATAATCGCTTCAAAAACCGCAAGCATTCTGGGGATGCACTGCCAGCGGTGGTGAAGACAAGCGGGATAAAGTTACCACGGTCAACATTGACAATCCTTTCGCTATACTGCAGCTTCTTCTGCCTCTCGTGCTGGAGAAGGAGGTCAGCGATGGGCTTCTTTGCGTACGAGGCGGCGTCAGTATGAAAGACTCGAATGTCAAGGAAAGTGTTCTGTGCCCTTGTCCAAAACCCACGTATGCGGACGTCAGATCGGGCATCATGTGCCGTGTTGGTGCTGGCAGCTCTGAAGACTTCGCCCTCCAGCGGCGCGAGCAATGGCTCCACAGACACGTCAGGGCACACCTCCGTGACTAAGTCCGCTATGATGTCTCGTACCTCGTTATGTCTAATGGTAGGGAAGCCCCCGGTTGGCCAGCACATCGCACTTCTCCGGGACATCCCTCAGAGGCCATCCGTACCTCAGCGCATTGGCATCGCGGAAGTCGCACTTGGACAGACTGAAGCCGTGCTCACGCAGCGGAAGGGTGTGGAGCCAGCTCGATACACCCTTGGCCGAAAGGTGTTCCAACTGGCGGGCGGCAAGCGGAGTAAGTGTTTCCTTGGCGCTCATATACCGCTGTTCGTCATGTTTTAGCCGTTCCGCCAGAGCTGCTGACTTGGCTCGCTGGGCTGAATGAATTGCATGCTCTATCGATATCGAGGGCCTGGACCGGTCATTCTGGTCGAGTATCTCCAGCGTTTGATCTGATGTGATTTTCCTCGACGTCTCCAGAGCCCCATTAGCCATTTGAGACAGGGATGGCACGGCAACGCCACCCAGGCGTGTGGGAAGCTGAAGAACAGCCCATTCGTTGTCCGAAAATGCCTCCCTGCCAGTTACCGCAGGTATCAATACCGTGCGCATCATGTCATCCATCTTTTTTTTTTTTTTTTTTTTTTACTACGTTCACATAACCAGCTCGAAAAGAATAAGGAAAGACAATGGTACGGAGACTAGGACAAACGTGACAACTAATGAGCAGGCGCTACACCGAGACGCAGCAGTGATGGTGGGGCATTGATGACTCTGCCGACCTGAGGTCTCGGCGTCACGGCCAAAAACACGCACCAAAAACAATGAAAAAAGAAGAAGATAGAGCTGTACAGGTGAGAAAGATGCAAAAACCCAAGGCTTAACACGAGCGATTGTGGGGGAGAAACTGTCTTAGCGTCATACTATTCATAGGGAATCGACTGCCCAGAGCCAGTTTGTGCTGCGAAGATGGCGGTAAACATTCGTTTTGAATGATTGCATTCTCTTGCTGTGGGGAGGCTGGGATAGGAGAGCGGCAGGGAGGGAGTTCCAATCGCTGATGCTGCAGTGTGGGAACGAGCGCTTCAGTGCCAGCGGGGCAGATGCAGGCAGCTGGTGTTGGAGCTGGTGGTCATGGCCACTGACAGCACCGTGCTCGCTGCGAGTTCTGGGGTTGGTAGAGATGATGTGGCGCGGTGGCAACACAGAGAGCAGCTGCGGAGGACCAGGCAAGTAGTGCAGCTTGTACAGGCAGGCAAGCGAGGCAACAGTGCGGCGGATGGCCAGGCTGGGTAGGTGTGCCCCAGGGCCGATAGCATAAAGCGCGCGGCGCTGAACATTGTTCAGACGCTGGAGGTGACTCGGCGCAGCTCCCATCCATACAAGAGGCGCATACTCCATGACTGGCCGTACGAACGCCTTGTATACGGTCGTCCGGCCGGCGGGGGTGAGTATGTGGGCAGCTCTGTTTAGGACCCCAAGCCGTTGGCGTGCACGGGTGGCTACGGAGCGTAGGTGATCGCTGAAGGTCAACTTTGCGTCCACCTTCACACCAAGGAGGGTGATGGTGGTTGTCTCGGGCACCAGTGTGCCACCAAACAGGAGTGGGGGGAGATCTAAGCCGGTGCGTCTGAGGGTGGCTGTCATGGCCTGGGATTTGGTCGGTTCAAACATCACTTTCCATGTACGACCCCACTCGTGCAG
Organism: Sycon ciliatum; assembly: GCF_964019385.1. Classification (NCBI taxonomy): domain Eukaryota; kingdom Metazoa; phylum Porifera; class Calcarea; order Leucosolenida; family Sycettidae; genus Sycon; species Sycon ciliatum. The sequence goes on along the minus strand of NC_088651.1, from coordinate 19,989,452 downwards.
TCGGTCAACGGACACCTGCAGTGACTGCGCGGCGACTGTTGGGGTCTGCTGGGAGGTGACTAAGCTGTACAAAGTTGTATCATCAGCATAGGCTTCCAAGCTGGCGCCGTCAGCGAGAACATCTGGCGCGTCGTTGACGTAGGCCAGGAAAAGCGTTGGTCCAAGGATGCTTCCCTGGGGGACTCCAGCGGAGGTCGTATACCTAGATGACGTCCGCCCTCCAACGAGGCACTGTAGGGAACGGGTGTCCAGGTATGACGCCAGCCATCTCTGAAGCGGACCATCTATGCCTAGGCTACGTACCTTGTGGATCTGAGAGAGGCAATCGGCTGGAAAAGGTACTGTTCTGAGGAGGTAGGTCTACCGGCCGCGAAGACCATGTGTCAGGGCAGCATAGGCTGCATGCGGCTCCGTGCGCGCAACATCCGATAGTGCCTTTAGTTCCGCAATCCACTCGCCTACTCGCCGCCGCACATGCTCGGCAACAGCATCAGACTCGCCAATGTAGGAGCCTAGGTATTTCGTGGCGCCGGTCACGATACGTATGCCAGTACCAGCAAACATATTGTAGGCTTCCTCCTCCTGCTCGGGCTTCACGAGAAGAAGCGTTTTCTCCGGGTTGGTGTTGTATCCGTACAGCTTGCCTTGTTCCTCAACGCTGTCCCACCATCCACGGAGACGAGTCAACTGCCCACCCGCACCAGAATCATCTGCATACCACGTTTGCCGTACGGTAGGATGCACAACCTGCAGTGCCTGGACTAGAGGGAGCGTCGCTAAAGCGTAGAAGACCATGGACAACGGGTCACCTTGCGTAGTGCCCTCGTCGGACGAAATCTCACCACCACCTGCAACAAAGAGTCGAGCCGGGGTGTTATACGAATTTTTCAGTATTGTCGCAATAGGTGGACACAGGTATTGTACATTGTGCAAAGCTGCTTGTCTGTTCAAGCAGTTGAAGGCATTACGTGCGTCTACCAAAAGAACAGCCTCGCAAGACTCATCATCATAAAGGCGTTGCATGGCATGAACAGCAGCTTCGATGCCCGCAGGAGGACCTGAGCATTTCTGTATGAAACCGCACGCTTCTTGAACATCTTGGTTAACAACTTTCAATATCGCTCTGGTAATGATGCGGCGCAGGACTTCCCCAACACCGATTGGGCGCACACCAGGCTTCTTGTCCAGAGCCGCAAGTCGGCACGCGAGAAAGGGCACCAGGCCAGAGGGTGCAACGTTGGAACTCGCAAGGAGGTGCGCGAGTCCAGACAATGCATTGCACATATTTGTCGATGCGCCTTAAATGAACTGTCCCCGGGGAAAATTGCGGAAAAAAATCGCAAAAAACGCGGGGAAAAACACGGCATAATATGGCATAATTTGCGGTGAATTTGCGGTAAATATGCGGTAAATATGCGGTGAATAATATTGATGTGCGGCAATTTTCAGTGAGTATGTAGTGAAATCAATCAGTTACAAGTCTCTGGTGTAAGCACTCGTCATATTTGAGTAAAAAGCCGCCACGATGAGACGTTGCTGACCGAACAGTGCACTGTGTGTACGTGTAGTGCAACAAAAAAGTTAAAAAAACGCGGGAAAATCGCGGAAAACGCGGTCTTTTATAAAATCACAAAAAACGCGGAAAAAACGCGGCCGCGGAATCGCAATTTTCCCCGGGGACAGAATGAAGAGCAAATCCTTCGCCAACAAGCCGAATCAAGACCAGACGGTCCAGCCGAGCCCTCGTAATGCAGCGCCGTGTCTCGCAATAGTGAGGACGTGAGCGAGTCGAATCGGATTGGGTGAACGTTCTCCCGGGCACCCTGCAAGAGTACCTCCGGGGAGGCAGCCTGCGCTGCAGGGTGCTTCTCTTGCAATAGCTGGCGCACGGTTGCCTGAGAGCCATCAGAAGACGTCACCACGTCCTCAAGCTTCAATGTGCCGGCTGTGGATTCGGGCTGCAGACTTTTCAACGCCTCATTCACCCTGCCAGCAGTCATACAGTCGGCGAAACGTCGAGCCGCATCGTCCTGTCCGCGCTTCCTGTCGCCTGAGGCCCGACCCCCTGTGCTGCGCTGAAGAGAGCGACCTTCCTCCAGTCAAGACTGAATGTCGTTACTTTTCCAAAGCCGCATCCGCCTCTGTAGATGACCGCTGTTTTCCTTGTCTGTACATTTAGCTCCCGTCCGCTGCAGCGTGAGAACCGGCAGGATGGAAAAGTAGAATAGCGCATCGGTGTCGTCTCCGCCAGACTGAACATACTTGTTGATGTAGGAAGAGAGTTAACAAGCTCCTTCCCAACAGAACCACATGGTATCTTGAAGAATGACTTCCTCCAGTGAACCACCTCGTCGTATATCTCCTGGGCCAGCGGAGTACTGGGTTCCATCAGGCCGGCTGTTGGGATGCCAGGCGCCTGTGCCGAAGACACTGGGCGTCCCCGACCAAGAGACCCGTCCCGTCGAGAAGCGCCCGAGCCCTCAACCCCCAGCAAGGCGATGGGAGGTGCCGTGGCCAACAATGGTGGAATGTCTTGGCTTGATGATGTTGGTCCGTCGCCACTCACCGTCTCCATATCAATCAGGCTCACTGACGATGCCTCAGCTAACACAGGCACAGCACGAGTCGAGGACGATAATCTCGCAGGAGGTCCCGGGTCAGGCGCTGAGTGGTCGTCATCACTGCGGGGATGTGTGCGGGGATATGTCCGTCTGGTCCAAGCGGGAGGCTGACTGTGCCAATTAGCTGTGGGGTCAACGCCGCAATTGGCATTCGGTACACTTGATGCAGCGACCACTGGGACGTGCAGAGCACATCCAGAGGGTTGCGGAACGACACTGGTAGGATGACCTGCACCTTGACTACTATTATCGCCAGCGGGTCGGGAACTGTCATCAGCGGTCGATGCTGTGCCGCGATTCTTGCACGTCGATGGGGTATTACGACTGGGGTAGCAATCTGTACAGACGGCGTGAGAGGTCTTGCACGAGCACCTGGCACACTTTCCAATTACCGTACACTGACAACAAGGCATTATCGGTAATGAACACCGCGCTCCGCCGACCTGTAAGGGAGAAGCTAGCAATACCACCTCCAGCCGCACGGCATCCCAACGCGAGGAGTGCGAGTCCAGGGATGATGAAGATACCACAAGATGGTGAAACTCTGCTAACTTTTAAAAATACACGCCAGACACAAGGAAAAAAGAAACAAAACCCAGCACAACACTGGAAAACAGCAGCAAAGCAGCGGTCGCATCCAAGGCTTCTTCTCCCGTGTCCAATCAAAGCAAGCCACCAAGTCACTTCTCCAAAGCTCCAGAATCCCAAACCGACCTCTAAGCCAACATCCAACATCCAGCGATAGCAGTAGAAGTAGGCACTTCAGTCACGTGACATACATTTTTTTTTTAAATGTTTATTTGAATTCGGATAGCTCAACAGTACAGAAGTACAACTACAAAGAGTACGGAATAGAAGGCCCCGAGAACGGGAAACCAAAAAAACAAAAACAGCAACATCAAGTTACTGATTATGCACATTGCTTGAAAGCAAATCACAACAATGATTAAGAGTTAAGCTGTCTTTTAGCCAAATAGCCAATTTGACGCGGAAATCTGCGATAGTAGTGCAGGACTTCAGGTCGTCTGGTAAATAATTCCAAACAAGAGCCGATTTACTTGAAAAGGACAGAAAGCCAGACATAGATCTATAGCGATTGATACTCATGTTATGAGTTGTAGAGCCGCGAGTAGTTCGGGTAGACGTACAGATGGGAAAGAGGGACTGCAAGCAAACAGCCGGCTTAATACAGTAACAGTGGAAAATGAATACAAGGAACAAAAAAACTGATCGATATTGGAAAGAGGAAACATTGAGGTGGTGAAGAAGTGGCGTGATATTAGCTTGGGGTGATGCGCCACAAGCAACTCGTACAGCGCGCCGGTGGAGTGAGGCTAGCTTGTTTCTATTTTTAGCGGATATAAACGAAAGGTATACAGGGAGAGCATATTCTAGATCAGGCTGAATAACACCGACAACGAAAGTACGGCGGGCAAACAGGTTCATCTGACATTGTAATTTGTATGCTCCATCTCGTGGTCGGCTTTGTCTACCATCCACAGTACAGGTCAGTTTCAACACCAGGAGCATGCAACGCCACCACCGGTGCACCACGAAAACCGACATACAAAAACGGAAACATTGATTTTGTCATGTTGCGCACCAGACTGAGCACTATGCCTTTGGAGTGCATTGGTGGTGAGGCACACATCGACTATAGTCTATAGATGCCTGGCACTTTGCTCGTCCTTAGTATGGCCATCAGTCGATCAACAATTTTGTTTTCCAAACCGTACAACGCAAATAACCAACCTTGATTCAAAATTGCACACAAGAAACTCAGACAGCGTGTCAACCGCCTGTACAAGTTACATCGCCGAGACTTGTGTAATCCCACCCTCAAAGCTGCATACACGCTCTATAGAAACGCAGAAAAACCATCCGACGCGCTCGAGATTCCTACTTGTCTGCACTAGGTACATCAACACTAAGCCAAGGTAGAACAGGAGGTTACTTGTGGTGGAAACGAGCGAAACACCTGTGCAATATTGATGGCAAGAAGCTAAATGATATTAGGGTCCGGCGGATTCTGCCGGCAGAAAAATTGGCAGAATTCGGCACTTTTCTGGTAAGGTTCATGCATGTTTGGTATGTGGATAAAGAAATGGAGCAGAATTCGAGGAATTTCCCGCCATAAGGTTTGTATGGTTCTGCCAATTTCACTGCTCTTCGAGCAGAATCTGCCACCTTTTCGAGCAGAATCCGCCGGTCCCTACATGATATACAACTCCTAAAGGATGATGTTGGAAATCATACATCCAGCGAGGCAAAAGCTGATGCTCTTTGTCGCTTCTTCAGCGCTCAGTGCAATCAGAATCCCAATAATCATCAATTTTGGAAACCGACCACCTCCGTGTACCACCATTGCCAGTGAAGAAGAAGATCACTTCAGGTTCACTGTGATCACTCGTGCACAAGTATACGATGCTGCAAGAACATTACCTGTGCACAAATCGGGTGCAGACAAGCGTATCACATACTCTGTTCTCAGCAAATGTGCGGATCTTCTTTGTACGCCTCTGGCCATCCTGTTCAACTACAGTCTGGAACAAGGTGTGTGTCCCAAGGCTTGTAAGATGGCAACAATCATCCCCATCTTCAAGAAGAGAGGCTGCCCAACTCAGCCAACGAATTATCGTCCAATGTCCCTTCTCCCATGCATCGCAAAACTATTTGAAAAACTAGTCGCCAATCAGATCCAGACATACCTCAGCGCAACAGAGATAATATGCAGTGAACAATTTGCCTATGTGAAAGACGAATCCGCCACAGACCAGCTGGTTATTCTAACGCAATATGTGGCATGCTACATTGACAAGAAGTCAAATTTCGATTTAGTCTCCCTCGACTTCTGCAAAGCCTTCGACAGAGTAAATCACTCCACTCTCCTTGACCAGATCAGTAGGTTTTCAGACCCCAAAGTCACTGCATGGATACGGAGCTACTTGCAGGACAGACAGGTAGCGGTACAAGTTGGGTCATGCACATCTTTACCGAAGACGACCAACTGTGGTGTGCCGCAGGGCTCACATTTATCACCTCTCTTGTTCTTAATCTACATTGATGACCTACCTACTACCATAATGCATTCCCATACCTTCCTGTTTGCGGATGATGTGACTTTACTCCACCCATACGAACACACTCCGTCCAGCCGAGCCCTGCAAGCCGATATACAAGCGTGCCAAACCTGGGCTCGAGCTAGAGGAGGCGAGTTTTCCCCATCGAAAACCTCTGTCATCAGCTACTCCTACAACTCTCTCTCTCTCTCTCTCTCTCTCTCTCTCTCTCTCTCTCTCTCTCTCTCTCTCTCTCTCTCACGCACGCACCCCCCCCCCCACACACACTCTCTCTCTATCCTTGGCACAAGGACTACTATTGTGTCTTGTGTACATACGCATGCGAGCACTAGATAAGAGCAGTCGTGTTACGAGACCGAGTTACGGGTGTTGAGTAAGGCACTGACTAAACGGTCCTTGTTTGCTTATTAGGCTGACTCAACAATTGTGATGGAGCCGCCATCCATTAGCTCTACCCGAATATTATAGCGAGTGTTTGGTACAAGGGACAGGGCTGCCTCCTCACCGCTACGCATATGCTTGGCTCGGATCCGGTGATTGGTGAGATCCATGATGAACCGTACTTTGTCTCCTTGCAACCAGGGTTGTCCAAGTCGCTTGCCTAACACACGGTCATCGCGTGGAAAGACGCTAGACCAACCGATGAATCCTGAGCTGTGACTCCAACTGTTGTCTCGGTTTGCGGGCAAGCCAAGTTTCGCTACTCCGACCAGTATGGGATTTGAGGCGTTGGAAACACGAACGGCAAAGAGAAGTGATCCTATACCATGGAAGAAGTGGGTACTTTGAGCCGATCGATACTTGAGAACTGAAAACACACCGGCCGATGCAGTTCGACCATCACCAGTCAAATGCACATTCGGTGATTTAAAATCATGACGGTAATTGATTGATTGATTTTATTTGGATTCGCGAGACCAAACGAGCAGGAGTGCTCAATAACAGGGTAGCGAATGGTTGAGTTGTGCTATGTGACAATGTAGTGTGTGCGTGGAGGGGGGGGGGGGGGGGGGGAGCTGCGGAGGCCCAATACAATGTAAGGGGATGGGAGGAGAGAAGGCCAGCGGAGAGTCAAATTCAGAAGAGGGAGGAGAGAATAGCTGAAGTACACGGTTACTGAGCGAATTCAAATAAACCAAACAAACAGCAAAACAAGTACACAGCTCACGAGAATAAAGAGGACTGGAGCACAGAATTGAACTGCTGATGTACACAGCTGACGAGAATAAAGACAGGAGCACAGAAATGAACGGGAGGCAGTCTACGAAGTGGTGGTACCATCGGTGCATGCACCACGGTACATTATCATATTATCGGCGCGGCTTTGCAAAGTTCGTGGGTACTGAATACCATGGTGTGACCAATTGTGTAGCAGTCTACAACGTGTAGGGAATGGCAGCTCGGCGGAATGCTGGGATGTTGCCCATGGCTCGCACCGTGTCAGGTATATGGTTCCATAACAGGCAACCGCGAGATGCCGGTCGGCATTGGCCTGCTCGGCTTCTGGCTATTGGTTGTTGCAGGCCCAGACTGCGCTGAAGGCGAGTTGCTCCGCAGTTGCTGACAAACAGTGCCTGCAGAGCAGGACTGGCACGGTTATGAACGCACCGCCATACCAGCACGAGCAGTTTCTGGCGATATACCTCGTCCACGCGATAAACAGAGAGCCTCTCCAAGAGGTCACTGGCCCTGGTAAATCGTGGTCGTCCGAACACCGCCCTTGCTGCGCGGTTTTGGGCCACCTGCAAGCGGTTTAGCTGGTTGTGGGTCAAGCCAGAGCCATAGGCGGACGATCCATATATCAAATCCGGCATGATGACAGATAGGAAGTACTTTCTTCGACTAGCTAGAGTGAGGCAACGTCGCGCCCGCCACAGACTACCAATCTTCCTAGCAGTGCGTGAGATGCACCGGTCAACTTGCGGTTGCCAGGCCATTCGTTCATCGATCAAGATGCCGAGGTATTTCGCGCTGGTGGTGTGCGGAAGGACATCATTTCGACAGCGTACAACCACGTCCGGCTGCTGCCCACTGCTGCTGGTAAAAACCAATACATTGCTCTTCTTTGCATTTAGTACAAGACCACGAGCGTCCAGCCAACTTGAGAGGGAGGTAACCGCCAAGCTGAGCTGGTAATCAAATTCATCAAGGAGTACATTTTCATCTGCCTTCATCCTCTTCTCATAAACAACATCAAAGGATTCTGCTCCTTTTGGTGAAGTATCATTAGTCAAGCGCTCACGTCCATAGGTAGCACTGGAGTCCAGGTGCTTTTGCACGTACTCGCGAGCGTCTCTCCTTACCGTCTCGTGAATGGTTGTGAACGTCGGTGATTCAGCAGCTGAGGCTAGTTCTGCTGCAAAATGGCGTGCGTATGTACATTTGTGGCCACTGCTTCGCCGATGCTTTGACAAGTACAGCGTCGCTGAGATTTGCTTGCAGATGGTGAGCAACCTGCAATTGCCGCATGCTCTCCACAATCTTCTCCTTTCTCAGCTCAATGGGCTTGCTCTCTTTCCAATGCAGATTATTAACAGCATCACGAAGAGACTTCTCGGCAGTGCGTAGTTCCTCGTGTCGACGCTCAAATTCCTCACCAATACCATCGCTAATGGCCTGTACTTTGTGACGTAGTTCATCCTGTTCTTGCTCCACTGCAGACAGTTCCTGTGTTAACCTGGTATAGTGACTTTCTTCAGCCAGCAGTGTTGTGTTGGAATAGGTATGTCGAACTTCATGTGCAGCAATGGACAGCTCTAACACTCTGTGTTCTGTGTGACTACTGCAGTGCTCACACAGAATTATCTTACACACTGGACAACACTGTGTTGCGTGTTGTGCTGGGTGCTGAGGGCACGTCTTGGCAGAGCTGGCCATTGGATCACCGCGAAGAGCGGTCACACGGTGTTCGCGACGCCGTCGATTACGTGTGTGGGTCTGTGAGTGTGGCTCACACAGGTACTGATCGCAATCTGCGCAGTGCGAAAATGCACTCACCTGAAAATCCTCACAGTCACTCTCTTGGCACATAGCTTTGTGAGATGCCGGATCGATTGGCTTTGGCCAGTCTGCTAAGCTATTCGGTAGTGGCTGTCCGGGACTCGCTGCCTCGCTCATCAACTGACATCTAGCGCAGGTTAGCAAGCTCTCTGTGTTCGTGTGTTCTTTGATACACTGACTGCACGCAATGTGTAAACATCGCAGCACTTTCAACCCTGTACGGCTGGACTGCTGGCAAAACACACAGGATTCATCCAACTCCCTGGGAAACTGCAGTGTCTTCTCGGTACTGACCGAGGAACTAGCTGCCTCCGACACAGCGAATTCAGCCATTGCACTTTCAGCAGGAGTAGCCATCACCACTAATCCGACAAAGCGACGTGGTATGACAGTGACTGATCATATGTACCGAGACAGATAAAGAGGGATGTGACCAGTCTTCCTTCTAAAATTTTAAATTGTTGCCAGGTTAATTATTTTTTTTTAAATATGCGCCAGCTCCACGCAGCCATTTCATGAAAAACCTGGCATCTTCAAATCAAGACAGTGTATGGTCTCTTCGCTGCAAATCACTATTAGTATTACCTTGATTACTAGGCCATGGTAAAAAATTATCTTTGATTCTCAAGAAGTACGCGCGCACCGATTTTTGGCGGCGCACCGACGATTTTGTTTAATTCTATGCATGGGGCTATGCGCGCATTGGCGCCGCGGCCGGCCATGCATGATGTAAAAATACGGCTGCACTGTACAGTCCCGGCATGCTGTGTACTCGATATCATAGTAGTACCGGTACATGGAAACGTCTTCTGCTACCACTTGTTTCTTGACCAACTAGTACTTACTAATACTATGAAGAGATCCTCAATGACAATCGGCATGCCCCTCACAGACCACTGCCCTCTCATACATACCCAAAGGAGCCTCTTTTACGGGCCAATAAAAAATCCAATCTGAAGAGCAATGTCAATAAAGCCGCTCATAATGCTACAAATCAATTCAGGAAAATTCAATTCAATTCAAAGTCGTGACACATCCGGTAAAAAACAGCAAGAAATAATATCTCGGTGCAAAAGAAGAAAAAGGAAATAAAAAGCCGCTTCATTTTAAAGGACCAAATGAAGAAAAGCAAAGAAATACCCACATCAGCGCTAAATTGCACATTAAATTATAAACAAAAAAATGACGCGTCCATTAGCATTGAGGACACTGCCATTAGCGAGGTTATACACCACTGTTACATCCGTCCCTCAGCCATGGCTAGTGGGCGCAATGCATTTACCGGTCGATGGTATGCAGAGCGAGCCCCTCTGATGCACTAACAGCTCGGAGGAGTGCAAACGACAGACGGCATCTGACATAGGCCATAACCTCGCCGTAGGGCCTGCCATCATGCTGTGCCAGCATAGCGCATAATCGCTTCAAAAACCGCAAGCATTCTGGGGATGCACTGCCAGCCGTGGTGAAGACAAGCGGGATAAAGTTACCACGGTCAACATTGACAATCCTTTCGCTATACTGCAGCTTCTTCTGCCTCTCGTGCTGGAGAAGGAGGTCAGCGATGGGCTTCTTTGCGTACGAGGCGGCGTCAGTATGAAAGACTCGAATGTCAAGGAAAGTGTTCTGTGCCCTTGTCCAAAACCCACGTATGCGGACGTCAGATCGGGCATCATGTGCCGTGTTGGTGCTGGCAGCTCTGAAGACTTCGCCCTCCAGCGGCGCGAGCAATGGCTCCACAGACACGTCAGGGCACACCTCCGTGACTAAGTCCGCTATGATGTCTCGTACCTCGTTATGTCTAATGATAGGGAAGCCCCCGGTTGGCCAGCACATCGCACTTCTCCGGGACATCCCTCAGAGGCCATCCGTACCTCAGCGCATTGGCATCGCGGAAGTCGCACTTGGACAGACTGAAGCCGTGCTCACGCAGCGGAAGGGTGTGGAGCCAGCTCGATACACCCTTGGCCGAAAGGTGTTCCAACTGGCGGGCGGCAAGCGGAGTAAGTGTTTCCTTGGCGCTCATATACCGCTGTTCGTCATGTTTTAGCCGTTCCGCCAGAGCTGCTGACTTGGCTCGCTGGGCTGAATGTATTGCATGCTCTATCGATATCGAGGGCCTGGACCGGTCATTCTGGTCGAGTATCTCCAGCGTTTGATCTGATGTGATTTTCCTCGACGTCTCCAGAGCCCCATTAGCCATTTGAGACAGGGATGGCACGGCAACGCCACCCAGGCGTGTGGGAAGCTGAAGAACAGCCCATTCGTTGTCCGAAAATGCCTCCCTGCCAGTTACCGCAGGTATCAATACCGTGCGCATCATGTCATCCATCTTTTTTTTTTATTTTTTTTTTACTACGTTCACATAACCAGCTCGAAAAGAATAAGGAAAGACAATGGTACGGAGACTAGGACAAACGTGACAACTAATGAGCAGGCGCTACACCGAGACGCAGCAGTGATGGTGGGGCATTGATGACTCTGCCGACCTGAGGTCTCGGCGTCACGGCCAAAAACACGCACCAAAAACAATGAAAAAAGAAGAAGATAGAGCTGTACAGGTGAGAAAGATGCAAAAACCCAAGGCTTAACACGAGCGATTGTGGGGGAGAAACTGTCTTAGCGTCATACTATTCATAGGGAATCGACTGCCCAGAGCCAGTTTGTGCTGCGAAGATGGCGGTAAACATTCGTTTTGAATGATTGCATTCTCTTGCTGTGGGGAGGCTGGGATAGGAGAGCGGCAGGGAGGGAGTTCCAATCGCTGATGCTGCAGTGTGGGAACGAGCGCTTCAGTGCCAGCGGGGCAGATGCAGGCAGCTAGTGTTGGAGCTGGTGGTCATGGCCACTGACAGCACCGTGCTCGCTGCGAGTTCTGGGGTTGGTAGAGATGATGTGGCGCGGTGGCAACACAGAGAGCAGCTGCGGAGGACCAGGCAAGTAGTGCAGCTTGTACAGGCAGGCAAGCGAGGCAACAGTGCGGCGGATGGCCAGGCTGGGTAGGTGTGCCCCAGGGCCGATAGCATAAAGCGCGCGGCGCTGAACATTGTTCAGACGCTGGAGGTGACTCGGCGCAGCTCCCATCCATACAAGAGGCGCATACTCCATGACTGGCCGTACGAACGCCTTGTATACGGTCGTCCGGCCGGCGGGGGTGAGTATGTGGGTAGCTCTGTTTAGGACCCCAAGCCGTTGGCGTGCACGGGTGGCTACGGAGCGTAGGTGATCGCTGAAGGTCAACTTTGCGTCCACCTTCACACCAAGGAGGGTGATGGTGGTTGTCTCGGGCACCAGTGTGCCACCAAACAGGAGTGGGGGGAGATCTAAGCCGGTGCGTCTGAGGGTGGCTGTCATGGCCTGGGATTTGGTCGGTTCAAACATCACTTTCCATGTACGACCCCACTCGTGCAGTCGGTCAACGGACACCTGCAGTGACTGCGCGGCGACTGTTGGGGTCTGCTGGGAGGTGACTAAGCTGTACAAAGTTGTATCATCAGCATAGGCTTCCAAGCTGGCGCCGTCAGCGAGAACATCTGGCGCGTCGTTGACGTAGGCCAGGAAAAGCGTTGGTCCAAGGATGCTTCCCTGGGGGACTCCAGCGGAGGTCGTATACCTAGATGACGTCCGCCCTCCAACGAGGCACTGTAGGGAACGGGTGTCCAGGTATGACGCCAGCCATCTCTGAAGCGGACCATCTATGCCTAGGCTACGTACCTTGTGGATCTGAGAGAGGCAATCGGCTGGAAAAGGTACTGTTCTGAGGAGGTAGGTCTACCGGCCGCGAAGACCATGTGTCAGGGCAGCATAGGCTGCATGCGGCTCCGTGCGCGCAACATCCGATAGTGCCTTTAGTTCCGCAATCCACTCGCCTACTCGCCGCCGCACATGCTCGGCAACAGCATCAGACTCGCCAATGTAGGAGCCTAGGTATTTCGTGGCGCCGGTCACGATACGTATGCCAGTACCAGCAAACATATTGTAGGCTTCCTCCTCCTGCTCGGGCTTCACGAGAAGAAGCGTTTTCTCCGGGTTGGTGTTGTATCCGTACAGCTTGCCTTGTTCCTCAACGCTGTCCCACCATCCACGGAGACGAGTCAACTGCCCACCCGCACCAGAATCATCTGCATACCACGTTTGCCGTACGGTAGGATGCACAACCTGCAGTGCCTGGACTAGAGGGAGCGTCGCTAAAGCGTAGAAGACCATGGACAACGGGTCACCTTGCGTAGTGCCCTCGTCGGACGAAATCTCACCACCACCTGCAACAAAGAGTCGAGCCGGGGTGTTATACGAATTTTTCAGTATTGTCGCAATAGGTGGACACAGGTATTGTACATTGTGCAAAGCTGCTTGTCTGTTCAAGCAGTTGAAGGCATTACGTGCGTCTACCAAAAGAACAGCCTCGCAAGACTCATCATCATAAAGGCGTTGCATGGCATGAACAGCAGCTTCGATGCCCGCAGGAGGACCTGAGCATTTCTGTATGAAACCGCACGCTTCTTGAACATCTTGGTTAACAACTTTCAATATCGCTCTGGTAATGATGCGGCGCAGGACTTCCCCAACACCGATTGGGCGCACACCAGGCTTCTTGTCCAGAGCCACAAGTCGGCACGCGAGAAAGGGCACCAGGCCAGAGGGTGCAACGTTGGAACTCGCAAGGAGGTGCGCGAGTCCAGACAATGCATTGCACATATTTGTCGATGCGCCTTAAATGAACTGTCCCCGGGGAAAATTGCGGAAAAAAATCGCAAAAAACGCGGGGAAAAAGCGGCATAATATGGCATAATTTGCGGTGAATTTGCGGTAAATATGCGGTAAATATGCGGTGAATAATATTGATGTGCGGCAATTTTCAGTGAGTATGTAGTGAAATCAATCAGTTACAAGTCTCTGGTGTAAGCACTCGTCATATTTGAGTAAAAAGCCGCCACGATGAGACGTTGCTGACCGAACAGTGCACTGTGTGTACGTGTAGTGCAACAAAAAAGTTAAAAAAACGCGGAAAATCGCGGAAAACGCGGTCTTTTATAAAATCACAAAAAACGCGGAAAAAACGCGGCCGCGGAATCGCAATTTTCCCCGGGGACAGAATGAAGAGCAAATCCTTCGCCAACAAGCCGAATCAAGACCAGACGGTCCAGCCGAGCCCTCGTAATGCAGCGCCGTGTCTCGCAATAGTGAGGACGTGAGCGAGTCGAATCGGATTGGGTGAACGTTCTCCCGGGCACCCTGCAAGAGTACCTCCGGGGAGGCAGCCTGCGCTGCAGGGTGCTTCTCTTGCAATAGCTGGCGCACGGTTGCCTGAGAGCCATCAGAAGACGTCACCACGTCCTCAAGCTTCAATGTGCCGGCTGTGGATTCGGGCTGCAGACTTTTCAACGCCTCATTCACCCTGCCAGCAGTCATACAGTCGGCGAAACGTCGAGCCGCATCGTCCTGTCCGCGCTTCCTGTCGCCTGAGGCCCGACCCCCTGTGCTGCGCTGAAGAGAGCGACCTTCCTCCAGTCAAGACTGAATGTCGTTACTTTTCCAAAGCCGCATCCGCCTCTGTAGATGACCGCTGTTTTCCTTGTCTGTACATTTAGCTCCCGTCCGCTGCAGCGTGAGAACCGGCAGGATGGAAAAGTAGAATAGCGCATCGGTGTCGTCTCCGCCAGACTGAACATACTTGTTGATGTAGGAAGAGAGTTAACAAGCTCCTTCCCAACAGAACCACATGGTATCTTGAAGAATGACTTCCTCCAGTGAACCACCTCGTCGTATATCTCCTGGGCCAGCGGAGTACTGGGTTCCATCAGGCCGGCTGTTGGGATGCCAGGCGCCTGTGCCGAAGACACTGGGCGTCCCCGACCAAGAGACCCGTCCCGTCGAGAAGCGCCCGAGCCCTCAACCCCCAGCAAGGCGATGGGAGGTGCCGTGGCCAACAATGGTGGAATGTCTTGGCTTGATGATGTTGGTCCGTCGCCACTCACCGTCTCCATATCAATCAGGCTCACTGACGATGCCTCAGCTAACACAGGCACAGCACGAGTCGAGGACGATAATCTCGCAGGAGGTCCTGGGTCAGGCGCTGAGTGGTCGTCATCACTGCGGGGATGTGTGCGGGGATATGTCCGTCTGGTCCAAGCGGGAGGCTGACTGTGCCAATTAGCTGTGGGGTCAACGCCGCGATTGGCATTCGGTACACTTGATGCAGCGACCACTGGGACGTGCAGAGCACATCCAGAGGGTTGCGAAACGACACTGGTAGGATGACCTGCACCTTGACTACTATTATCGCCAGCGGGTCGGGAACTGTCATCAGCGGTCGATGCTGTGCCGCGATTCTTGCACGTCGATGGGGTATTGCGACTGGGGTAGCAATCTGTACAGACGGCGTGAGAGGTCTTGCACGAGCACCTGGCACACTTTCCAATTACCGTACACTGACAACAAGGCATTATCGGTAATGAACACCGCGCTCCGCCGACCTGTAAGGGAGAAGCTAGCAATACCACCTCCAGCCGCACGGCATCCCAACGCGAGGAGTGCGAGTCCAGGGATGATGAAGATGCCACAAGATGGTGAAACTCTGCTAACTTTTAAAAATACACGCCAGACACAAGGAAAAAAGAAACAAAACCCAGCACAACACTGGAAAACAGCAGCAAAGCAGCGGTCGCATCCAAGGCTTCTTCTCCCGTGTCCAATCAAAGCAAGCCACCAAGTCACTTCTCCAAAGCTCCAGAATCCCAAACCGACCTCTAAGCCAACATCCAACATCCAGCGATAGCAGTAGAAGTAGGCACTTCAGTCACGTGACATACATTTTTTTTTTTAAATGTTTATTTGAATTCGGATAGCTCAACAGTACAGAAGTACAACTACAAAGAGTACGGAATAGAAGGCCCCGAGAACGGGAAACCAAAAAAACAAAAACAGCAACATCAAGTTACTGATTATGCACATTGCTTGAAAGCAAATCACAACAATGATTAAGAGTTAAGCTGTCTTTTAGCCAAATAGCCAATTTGACGCGGAAATCTGCGATAGTAGTGCAGGACTTCAGGTCGTCTGGTAAATAATTCCAAACAAGAGCCGATTTACTTGAAAAGGACAGAAAGCCAGACATAGATCTATAGCGATTGATACTCATGTTATGAGTTGTAGAGCCGCGAGTAGTTCGGGTAGACGTACAGATGGGAAAGAGGGACTGCAAGCAAACAGCCGGCTTAATACAGTAACAGTGGAAAATGAATACAAGGAACAAAAATACTGATCGATATTGGAAAGAGGAAACATTGAGGTGGTGAAGAAGTGGCGTGATATTAGCTTGGGGTGATGCGCCACAAGCAACTCGTACAGCGCGCCGGTGGAGTGAGGCTAGCTTGTTTCTATTTTTAGCGGATATAAACGAAAGGTATACAGGGAGAGCATATTCTAGATCAGGCTGAATAACACCGACAACGAAAGTACGGCGGGCAAACAGGTTCATCTGACATTGTAATTTGTATGCTCCATCTCGTGGTCGGCTTTGTCTACCATCCACAGTACAGGTCAGTTTCAACACCAGGAGCATGCAACGCCACCACCGGTGCACCACGAAAACCGACATACAAAAACGGAAACATTAATTTTGTCATGTTGCGCACCAGACTGAGCACTATGCCTTTGGAGTGCATTGGTGGTGAGGCACACATCGACTATAGTCTATAGATGCCTGGCACTTTGCTCGTCCTTAGTATGGCCATCAGTCGATCAACAATTTTGTTTTCCAAACCGTACAACGCAAATAACCAACCTTGATTCAAAATTGCACACAAGAAACTCAGACAGCGTGTCAACCGCCTGTACAAGTTACATCGCCGAGACTTGTGTAATCCCACCCTTAAAGCTGCATACACGCTCTATAGAAACGCAGAAAAACCATCCGACGCGCTCGAGATTCCTACTTGTCTGCACTAGGTACATCAACACTAAGCCAAGGTAGAACAGGAGGTTACTTGTGGTGGAAACGAGCGAAACACCTGTGCAATATTGATGGCAAGAAGCTAAATGATATTAGGGTCCGGCGGATTCTGCCGGCAGAAAAATTGGCAGAATTCGGCACTTTTCTGGTAAGGTTCATGCATGTTTGGTATGTGGATAAAGAAATGGAGCAGAATTCGAGGAATTTCCCGCCATAAGGTTTGTATGGTTCTGCCAATTTCACTGCTCTTCGAGCAGAATCTGCCACCTTTTCGAGCAGAATCCGCCGGTCCCTACATGATATACAACTCCTAAAGGATGATGTTGGAAATCATACATCCAGCGAGGCAAAAGCTGATGCTCTTTGTCGCTTCTTCAGCGCTCAGTGCAATCAGAATCCCAATAATCATCAATTTTGGAAACCGACCACCTCCGTGTACCACCATTGCCAGTGAAGAAGAAGATCACTTCAGGTTCACTGTGATCACTCGTGCACAAGTATACGATGCTGCAAGAACATTACCTGTGCACAAATCGGGTGCAGACAAGCGTATCACATACTCTGTTCTCAGCAAATGTGCGGATCTTCTTTGTACGCCTCTGGCCATCCTGTTCAACTACAGTCTGGAACAAGGTGTGTGTCCCAAGGCTTGTAAGATGGCAACAATCATCCCCATCTTCAAGAAGAGAGGCTGCCCAACTCAGCCAACGAATTATCGTCCAATGTCCCTTCTCCCATGCATCGCAAAACTATTTGAAAAACTAGTCGCCAATCAGATCCAGACATACCTCAGCGCAACAGAGATAATATGCAGTGAACAATTTGCCTATGTGAAAGACGAATCCGCCACAGACCAGCTGGTTATTCTAACGCAATATGTGGCATGCTACATTGACAAGAAGTCAAATTTCGATTTAGTCTCCCTCGACTTCTGCAAAGCCTTCGACAGAGTAAATCACTCCACTCTCCTTGACCAGATCAGTAGGTTTTCAGACCCCAAAGTCACTGCATGGATACGGAGCTACTTGCAGGACAGACAGGTAGCGGTACAAGTTGGGTCATGCACATCTTTACCGAAGACGACCAACTGTGGTGTGCCGCAGGGCTCACATTTATCACCTCTCTTGTTCTTAATCTACATTGATGACCTACCTACTACCATAATGCATTCCCATACCTTCCTGTTTGCGGATGATGTGACTTTACTCCACCCATACGAACACACTCCGTCCAGCCGAGCCCTGCAAGCCGATATACAAGCGTGCCAAACCTGGGCTCGAGCTAGAGGAGGCGAGTTTTCCCCATCGAAAACCTCTGTCATCAGCTACTCCTACAACTCTCTCTCTCTCTCTCTCTCTCTCTCTCTCTCTCTCTCTCTCTCTCTCTCTCTCACGCACGCACCCCCCCCCACACACACTCTCTCTCTATCCTTGGCACAAGGACTACTATTGTGTCTTGTGTACATACGCATGCGAGCACTAGATAAGAGCAGTCGTGTTACGAGACCGAGTTACGGGTGTTGAGTAAGGCACTGACTAAACGGTCCTTGTTTGCTTATTAGGCTGACTCAACAATTGTGATGGAGCCGCCATCCATTAGCTCTACCCGAACAGTATAGCAAGTGTTTGGTACAAGGGACAGGGCTGCCTCCTCACCGCTACGCATATGCTTGGCTCGGATCCGGTGATTGGTGAGATCCATGATGAACCGTACTTTGTCTCCTTGCAACCAGGGTTGTCCAAGTCGCTTGCCTAACACACGGTCATCGCGTGGAAAGACGCTAGACCAACCGATGAATCCTGAGCTGTGACTCCAACTGTTGTCTCGGTTTGCGGGCAAGCCAAGTTTCGCTACTCCGACCAGTATGGGATTTGAGGCGTTGGAAACACGAACGGCAAAGAGAAGTGATCCTATACCATGGAAGAAGTGGGTACTTTGAGCCGATCGATACTTGGGAACTGAAAACACACCGGCCGATGCAGTTCGACCATCACCAGTCAAATGCACATTCGGTGATTTAAAATCATGACGGTCATCAAATTCATCAAGGAGTACATTTTCATCTGCCTTCATGTTCTTCTCATAAACAACATCAAAGGATTCTGCTCCTTTTGGTGAAGTATCATTAGCCAAGCGCTCACTTCCATAGGTAGCACTGGAGTCCAGGTGCTTTTGCACGTACTCGCGAGCGTCTCTCCTTACCGTCTCGTGAATGGTTGTGACCGTCGGCGATTCAGCAGCTGAGGCTAGTTCTGCTGCAATAGGCGTGCGTATGTACATTTGTGGCCACTGCTTCGCCGATGCTTTGACAAGTACAGCGTCGCTGAGATTTGCTTGCAGATGGTGAGCAACCTGCAATTGCCGCATGCTCTCCACAATCTTCTCCTTTCTCAGCTCAATGGGCTTGCTCTCTTCCCAATGCAGATTATCAACAGCATCACGAAGAGACTTCTCGGCAGTGCGTAGTTCCTCGTGTCGACGCTCAAATTCCTCACCAATACCATCGCTAATGGCCTGGACTTTGTGACGTAGTTCATCCTGTTCTTGCTCCACTGCAGACAGTTCCTGTGTTAACCTGGTATAGTGACTTTCTTCAGCCAGCAGTGTTGTGTTGGAATAGGTATGTCGAACTTCATGTGCAGCAATGGACAGCTCTAACACTCTGTGTTCTGTGTGACTACTGCAGTGCTCACACAGAATTATCTTACACACTGGACAAAACTGTGTTGCGTGTTGTGCTGGGTGCTGAGGGCACGTCTTGGCAGAGCTGGCCATTGGATCACCGCGAAGAGCGGTCACACGGTGCTCGCGACGCCGTCGATTACGTGTGTGGGTCTGTGAGTGTGGCTCACACAGGTACTGATCGCAATCTGCGCAGTGCGAAAATGCACTTGAACCTGGTACCCTCTCTGTTTCTCAATCATGGTTTTCGACCATCCCAATATGCCAGCCTGCGCCAAGGAGGACATCAATTTGTTGAAAGAAGTAGTGGCAGCGTCGAGCGAAAAGCCCTTCTCTCGTGGCTCGGCTGCCTGGAACACTGTACTCCTGACTTTGGCAACTAACTACGACGCCAAATGGAAGCCGGTAAGCATCCGTCCACTTCGAGATAGAACTCATTTTGCTGGTGAAGGCGCACATCAGGAAGGAGAACTCGAGCATCCTGAAATTAGGCAGCCATCAACAATCATCGACTGCCCAGAAACGCTGTGTTGCAACATACTACAATGTACATGCAGGTAAACTGCATAAGGTGCTCTACACGCGCTCTCTCTCTTTCTCTTTCTCTCTCCTTGAAGGAAATCAACTAATTTTCGAAGTACAGTAGTTTCTCCCCGAAACTCAACACTTGCAAGCCAGATATGAAAGAAAGAAAAAATCATCAGTCACACCACCGGGACTCGAACCATCGACCTTGCTATTCGCGAGCAATGCTCTAACCAACTGAGCTACAGTATGACTCAGTCTCTTATCCACAGTGATGGTAAATCTTGGTGTGAGTTGCCAGTATGACGCAAGCCAGATGTTGATTGATCGAAGAAGGATAGATTTACCATCACTGTGGATAAGAGTCATACTGTAGCTCAGTTGGTTAGAGCATTGCTCGCGAATAGCAAGGTCCATGGTTCGAGTCCCGGTGGTGTGACTGATGATTTTTTCTTTCTTTCATATCTGGCTTGCAAGTGTTGAGTTTCGGAGAGAAAAGAGCAGTACGCGGCATGTGGCCTCTAATTTTCTAACACTTTGAAATTCTCCGTGAAGAAGTCCAAAATTTGAAATTACAGTAGTCTACTAAAAAAAGTCTTTTCTTCTTCTCATTTCCCGCGAGGAGCTTTGAAATCACGCGCGCCATTCTGCTCTGATCCTGTGGCAACGACGTCGATCCATAATCACGTCTCGCTAAAGGCTAGCCAAGTACGCAAAACACGTATCGCGCACCCCGATCGACGTGATCAAGTACGACAAAGGCCTACGTTGCAACGTGGTGCTAAAGGTCCCGAATACCGTAAAATTCCGTAAATAAGCCCACCCTAAATAACGCCCATGTCCGATAATAAGCCCAGTTTTAGGCGGTGTACACTTCAAGTCCGTTTTAGCGCCCATGCCCGAAATAAGCCCAGGGCGTAAAGTGGACTCAAATTCAAAATGTCATCTAGTTTTCAGCCTTACCTGCTTCAGCGTCACGACGTTTTCAGCCATGCCGCTACCTGTTGTGCCTTGTACTTACTCCCTTGTACTTACTCCCTTGTACTTACCATAGTACGGGGTTTACTTATCAAACCTGTAATTTATCGCTACATTCTTGGTTACGACCAAATTTCCAGCTGTGGTTTGATGTACACCTGTACCGCGCTCAGTGTGACATGTGGTTCACTGAAACTAGTGGGTTGCTGATAGATTGATCTTCTGCAGATTGCGTCCGAAATAACGCCCACACCCTAAAATAAGCCCATGCCCAAATATACGCCCGGTTTTTGACGCTCTGCAAAGTATACGCCCGGGGCTTATTAATGGAATTTTACGGTATACAGTCGTCCCTCTCTAATCCGGCACTTTATAATCCAGCACCCTCGATAAACCAGCACAATTTTCAGTAGCCAAAATGTCCTCTTCATGCACATTGCAGCAGTAAATCAGATTTGTTAATCCAGCACCCTCCCTAATCCAGCAGATTTTCATGGCACAAATGGTGCCGGATTATAGAGGGACCACTGTAGTACAATGTAATAAGGCCGCGGTCACACCAAGCGTGATTCAGCGCTTCAGCCATTCAGCAGAAAAAGCGCTTTTAGATGTCATCATTGCTACAGAATCGGCTGAATATTCGGCTTCTGCCGTTTTCAGCAGTAGTAGTAGCAGTACACTTTATTATTTTACTAGGGCAGTCAGCCGTTTTCAAAGCGCTGAATGGAGCGCTGAATGGATTCAGTCACTTTCAGCCATTCTGGCGAAGTCGCGGGAAAAACAAAATCGTGCAAACCTAAAGCACATCTTGCCATGTACGCATCATGTTCTGAAATATTCCGGCTTTCGTTGTTTGTTTCGTTGTTTGTTTCGTTGTTTGTTTCGTTGTTTGTTTCGTTGTTTGTTTCGTTGTTTGTTTCGTTGTTGGTCCAACTTCTCTCATTGCCTGCTGTCTGTTATTGCCCTCATCTTTCGTTGTGCACTTTCTACAAGTTGTGATTTGGTTCGGCAGCGTCAGACATAGGGAGACTATTGTGCGATGGAAGCATGCAGACACGGCGCGGAGTATAGTTTCAAGACCCATGTCTGCACTACAAGCTCAGACCTCCCTCAATCGTTCAAACTAGCACCTAGATTCCAATGAAGCTCCCAGTACAGTACCAACACTCTGCTGATTGACACGTGCATATACGTACACATGTACATGTTCAACAGATAATAAAAAATCATTTCAAAAAAATAATAGCTATGAAAAGTATGAATGCCGCAGACATCACCACGCAACATGACAATTTGTTCAAGGTTTGGTTTTGTGTGTTTCCAAAATCGATTTTCACGCTCCGATCATCAGTGGAAATACGGAACTAAAGAGATCAAGGGAAAAACAAAGGTTAAAAATCCAAAGAAGTGTGACACATGACGGGTAACTTGTGGTAAGTACCGGACAATATATCGTGTTTGACTCGTATTGTTCGTACCTGTATAAGGTCAACTTGGTGAAGAATCTGGTGGATAGAGCGCGGCGAATCTGTTCCCCCTCTCGACTCAAGGATGAGCTAGGTTTTCTGAAATCTGTGTTTCTCAAAAATGGTTACCCGGAGGAACTGCTAAACAAGCTACTAAAATCAGCATCAAAACCAAAGGTCGTCATCATAGGTCCAAGTCGTTGCCCAGTCTATCTTTCCTTACCTTGGAAAGGAGAGGCATCACAGACATTGTGCCACACAATCAAAACGCTAGTTTCACAAACATACTGTGCGGCGCACTTCATCCCTGTGTTCACTACGATACGTGCGTTCACGGTGAGGAAGGATGTCCTACCATCCCACCTATTGAGCCACTTGGTCTACCAATTTGAGTGCCGGAATTGTGATAGCCGGTACGTTGGTAGGACCCTTCAACACCTGAGCGCACGTATCAAGCAGCATGTACCACTTCACATGCTGCCGGACGCAGCAAAAGCGAAGCGCCCGAAGCGGGGAAGACCATACAAGAACCCGCTCCCTCTACCACCGACACAACCAGAGCCAGTCGAACACACGGTGCAGAGGAAGAGTGGTGGATCACTAAGCCAACCGAATGTGCCTTCTCCACCGTTTCCCTTGCCGCCACCGGAGCCACCACCAGTGCCGTTGGTGGCTGGGGTTGGGGAGGAGTCGGCAACAACGACAGTACCGCCAATCACAGAAATTGATCCCATTTCTTTGACACAGTATCCGGCTGTGCGGACACCGCAGCACCCTCCGGCGCTTGATCCGTGGGTCCAGAGACCACGGAGATCGACCGCCAATTATTCAACCGAAATATATGCTAGGAATGGCCAAGGCCCACGCGGAGCATCGAAGGAGACCGGAAGCCGGGGGCAAAACGGAACACAATCTCGGGACGTAGATGAGGTAAGGACAGTGGCACGGGCCAGACGTAGGAAGGAGAACGTGGATGGTATCAGACGACTGACTGGTGGTGAATATGAGTTGGGTGATGATGCGGCGAATGACGAGGATACAGATGACGACGAGGCGGATGACGGCGAGGATACAGATGACGACGAGGCGGGTGATGACGAGGCGGCGGATGACGACGAGGCGGATGACGATGAGACGGCTGGTGGTGATGGTGATAAAACGGACGAGGAGGAGTCAGGTGTAGGCACCGGCGGATTATGCTCGCGAAATCAAGGAATTATTCTTTCATGGATTCTCGCATTATGCTCGTAAAATCCTCATATTATTATGCTTTGGCACCCGGGGATATATATTCACTTTGTTGTACTTATGGAGCCTCAAAGTTCGGGAAACTGTGCCTTTTTTCGTACTTGCAAGTTGTTGTAGAAGTTTATTTAACGTCGCACCACAAACAGGCGATTTCGCCTCCTTTGATACATGTGAACGACAGAAGGAATGAGAGAGAGAGGGGGGGGGGGGGACAGAAGTACTTAGAGAGGAAGGGTAGAAATAAATAAGAAAATCAACCTCAGGGCTACACCAAAGCAAAAACGGAATGGGAACATACTATAATTATTTATTATACAAAATAGCTTCATACATATATTGCAAAACACGTTTACTATTCTTCAGTCCGCTATACCACAGAAACACACTAGCCGAAAAGCATTTAAGGTGGCAGACTACCCAAAAATTCGCTGAAAAATCGAATTTGTAAATTCATATTGAGTGCTACGTCAGTTGAAAGAGCATTAATAGCTGCAAATTCTCTGAAAATTGTGTCCCGATCTGACCGGCCGTTCAAGAGTTATGGCCGAAAATGTGCCCTTGCAAGGAAAGATTTTTTTGTTGCACGCTGTCATTTGTTGGCAGCACTGTATTTGAATGTGAGCAGACCGTGCGCAACTTGTAATATCATGGAAACACGTGAAAGTGTGCAGAATTTTGCTCCAAGTCCAAAAAATCAGGTTTTTGAGCCACGTATTGGGCTGCACGGCGGCGGGCGAAGCCCGCTGCCGTGCAGCAGGACTTTTGCCAGCACCAGTGCAGCAGGACTTTTGCCAGCACCCTCGTGACGTTGCAGATATGTGGCTTGATTATTGTAGTTGACGTTGATTTAGTGACTTTGGCAAGTTTGAGTCGTGTCAAGAAGTCAGGTAGGATTCAGTACTAGGCAGTAGTGAAACGTGAGTGGTAGTCTTTGCCGGTTTCTGAGGGTATCCTGGATTTGGTGTGCAGCGCTGTGGAAATGGCTTGCTGTGGAGGTCCCAGCACTGGATGTTGTATCAAAGGTACGACCTCGTAGCACGTGCTAAACCTAAAAAATTCAAAAATTGACTTGGGTCTGTGGGGGTGTGTGAGAGAACGCCCACTCGTTCCGTTGTGACAGATTCCAGGGCCTCGTTGAGGGGCCCTACCCCATCACCCATGGCTGCTTCTGGACTTGTTCTAGGTTTGAGTCCCGCGCACGAACAGAATGAGCACGAAAATGTGAAAAAATTGTAAATGCATTTGTTTGGCTCCTGGGTGGCTCGCACACCGTGGCACAATGCCGGAAATTTGAGTTTTTCCGGCCTGGAAAGCCTGTCAGTGAGGCGCAAGAACTTGTAAATCATGTCCTGAAGGCCAGCATAGTGGCAGGAGTGTGTGGTCAAAATTTCACTCGAATCCATTGAGAAACACCAAAGTTACGGTCAATTGAATGCCATATGAAATTTATGGGTAGGCTGCCCCCTTAAGGTGGCAGACTACCCAAAAATTCGCTGAAAAATCGAATTTGTAAATTCATATTGAGTGCTACGTCAGTTGAAAGAGCATTAATAGCTGCAAATTCTCTGGAAATTGTGTCCCGATCTGACCGGCCGTTCAAGAGTTATGGCCGAAATTGTGCCCTTTCGAGGAAAGATTTTTTTGTTGCACGCTGCCATTTGTTGGCAGCACTGTATTTGAATGTGAGCAGACCGTGCGCAACTTGTCGTATCATGGAAACACGTGAAAGTGTGCAGAATTTTGCTCCAAGTCCAAAAAATCAGGTTTTTGAGCCACGTATTGGGCTGCACGGCGGCGAGCGAAGCCCGCCGCCGTGCAGCAGGACTTTTGCAAGCACCAGTGCAGCAGGACTTTTGCCAGGACCCTCGTGACGTTGCAGATATGTGGCTTGATTATTGTAGTTGACGTTGATTTAGTGACTTTGGCAAGTTTGAGTCGTGTCAAGAAGTCAGGTAGGATTCAGTACTAGGCAGTAGTGAAACGTGAGTGGTAGTCTTTGCCGGTTTCTGAGGGTATCCTGGATTAGGTGTGCAGCGCTGTGGAAATGGCTTGCTGTGGAGGTCCCAGCACTGGATGTTGTATCAAAGGTACGACCTCGTAGCACGTGCTAAACCTAAAAAAATTCAAAAATTGACTTGGGTCTGTGGGAGTGTGTGAGAGAACGCCCACTCGTTCCGTTGTGACAGATTCCAGGGCCTCGTTGAGGGGCCCTACCCCATCACCCATGCCTGCTTCTGGACTTGTTCTAGGTTTGAGTCCCGCGCACGAACAGAATGAGCACAAAAATGTGAAAAAATTGTAAATGCATTTGTTTGGCTCCTAGGTGGCTCGCACACCGTGGCACTATGCCGGAAATTTGAGTTTTTCCGGCCTGGAAAGCCTGTCAGTGAGGCGCAAGAACTTGTAAATCATGTCCTGAGGGCCAGCATAGTGGCAGGAGTGTGTGGTCAAAATTTCACTCAAATCCATTGAGAAACACCAAAGTTACGGTCAATTGAATGCCATATGAAATTTATGGGTAAGCTGCCCCCTTAAACGGAACCATGATGCGCTTTTAGCAGGGCACAGAACTGAAGGTGGCTGGGCTCGGAACGGAGATCAGGCGGGAGCTGGTTCCACAGGACTGCGCCGATGAACTGCATGGTTGCTCGACCCGCAGGACCCGGCCAAAATGGTACTCGAACGAGGTGATGTGCTGCTCCCCGAGTGCGGTCACCAGTAACTCTCACGAAGAAGCTGGTGAAGAGGGAGCTAGCTCGGGAGAACAGACAACGACGGACAAAGATGAGGAGCGTTATGTTAAACATGTCCTCCAGGGCGGTGAGGCGGAGCTGTTCAAAGATCGGGCTCGTGCGCGACCACGGTGGCAGACCGAAGAAGCCGCGGATAGCGCACTTCGTTAGACGTGTGAGGGGCTCCATGTTGCCAATTTGAAGTGACGGATAAAGGCGTTGGAAGCGTACGACAACCTACCCTGGATCATCGACCTGTAAAACAGGATCTTTGACGCCAGGGTGAGGCTTCGGCGGCTCCGCCACAGCGCACCTACTGACTTCCGCACCTGCTGGATTGTGTGATTGACGTGAGGCTCCCAGGAGAGCTGCCCATCTACCATTACGCCCAGGTACCGCGCTTGTTCCACAACTGCAAGGGCTGCATTCCCACAGCGAATTCGAATGTTATCTGTGTCAGCGGCTGGGCCTCTTGGGGTAATCAACAGAGCTTGCGTTTTCTTTTGGTTCAGCATTAGTCCGCGGTCCTCCAACCACTGCGACAGGCCAGTGATGGCTGTGCTTAGAGAAGAGCACACTTGTTCGCAACTGCCCGATGCTTCAATTGCAATGTCGTCTGCAAATTCCTGGTTTGTGACCTGCTGGAGCAAGCAGCATCGAAGGTTACGGATGTATAGTGTGAACAGGAGAGGGCCGAGGACGGATCCTTGCGGCACCCCTCGACTGCATGCGACGTATTCCGAGCAATTTCCGCCCACAACTACGCGTTGAAGCCGCTCACTCAGGTAACTAGTGAACCATAGCTGGACAGTACCGCCGACCCCAATGTCGGATAGCTCCTGTGCCAAGATGGTGTGTTTGACACAGTCGAAAGCCTTCGACATATCCACAAATATCACGCAAGTGGCCATAAGTACAAGAAAATACATGTACATGAGTATCCCCATACCAAGGGCAAGGTGTCCATGCATGTAAGAGGTCAACATGGAAAAGAGAAAACAATACTTCTTCTATTCATTACTTGATTTCTTTTGTACTTCAGTAAAAAATATTATTTTATAGGTAAATTGGTTTGAGTTACCTTTGAAAATTATCATGTTCAACTGTCTTCGTAATCATCATACTCGTCCATCCGATGTCACCCTGGGCCTCACCCTGCGAATAATCAGCTCATCTCTCCCTAGCTCCACGTCTCCTTCCATCAGCACCGAACATCATCTATACATCGATTTAGAGCAATATCCGTTGCCTGCAGTCATATCATGGCTGCTAAAATCCAGACTGGTCCTGACTTCGTAACATGCATTACCGGTATGTACAAAATGTAATGTACATGTACATGTAGTCGCTAGTCACAGTGCATTTTGAATGTGAGACCGTCCGTGCCTGGCCAAGTGGTCGGTAGTACCAGGCTGGTCGCTAGTCACGGTGGTCTTTAGTTACAGGTTTTACTGTATCTCGTCCGCCCCGGGATACCTGATGAAAGCTGATTCACTCGCATCTTCTGCTACATGTACTGTGTCAGTGTGAGAAAGAACTTTGAAGAAGTCGAGTTCGAGCATACAATAATGCATTGCCATGATTTCTACCCTGCTTTTCATTGAAAACACTATCTGCATGACCTCCGAACCCTTTGCCATGCAGACCACCAGCACTGATCAGGTGCATTGTACACAATTGTATAGCCTATATACTAGAACTGTGGTATAATCGTGTAGTTATGCTCCTACCTCCGAGAGGATGCCAAATTATGCTCCAAATTTTCAACCATCAAATTATGCCAATAATTATGCCGGCATAATCCGCCGGTGCCTAGTCAGGTGGCAGGGAAGGTGATGGAGCTGATGAGGGTGAAATTCGTAAGAAGTCAGCTGTGTTCTTGCATTTGTTATCTCGTCCCGATTGTTTGAGTGTGTATGATGATTCCCACTTCTCTGTACTGTGTCGTGCCCGTTATGTCCAGCAGTTGAAGGTCCTTGAAGCTGTTTGTATTCGTACGCATACGCCCGATTTGTGTAAGCAAAAAGAACATGTTTTAGCACTTAGGTTATTTTCGTGAGTTTGCACCCCGTGTTCATGAGTTGTTTCTGCACTGTTCATGCCCGTTTGTCACACTTACTCTTTATTTTAGTTCTCACTTTTTGTAATACTTACCACAAGTTACCCGTCATGTGTCACCCGTCTTATGATTTTTAACCTTTGTTTTTCCCTTGATCTCTTTAGTTCCGTATTTCCACTGATGATCGGAGCGTGAAAATCGATTTTGGAAACACACAAAACCAAACCTTGAACAAATTGTCATGTTGCGTAGTGATGTCTGCGGCATTCATACTTTTCATAGCTATTATTAAACTTTTATCTCCACGTAGATTATTTAAAAATAAAATTCAAAATGGACTCGACAAAAATCCCTGTACAGTGCAAAACAAATTCAGCGGATCACATGGCCATATGCCTATGGCCCAGTATGGGTCGATGTGACCAACCACTTCATTCAGCACAAGCCACTTTACTCACACAAACTCACACTCCGAATCACACCCACACTCACACACCTGTAACAAAAGGCACACCGTTGGAAAACCTTGAAAAAGCTCATTTCTGCGGTGACTCCGGCAAGTGATTTGTACTTTTTTTGGATTGGATTGGATTTTATTTATAGTGGTGACTATAACAGACAATTGCCTAATAACAATAGACCCACTCGAGGGAAAGATGTAAAAAGATAAGACTATTGGATAGGTGATCATGGCCGCGATAGAACGAATGGTTGAGGCAACAGAAGATGGGCGCCCAACTTTTGCATACATTTTGCATAGCAGAAAGTCATAAGCACTAGCGTGAAAAAGCAAGGCATTGGGTACTGGGTCTGTAGCCTTACTCCCTGGTAGCCCTTGATGGATAAATACTCGAGAAATGGGCAGATGTGGCTTGGAAAGCGGTGCAATTGGAAGAACCACACCAACTTATGGCAGGCACTTACTAGGAGAAGTACCTGAATTCTGCTCCATTTTTTATCCACATGCCAAACATGCATGAAACATACAATGTACTAGAGAAAGTGCCAAATTTCTCCACTGAATCGTCTTCTTGCTATATCTACCAAGGGCTTCTGCTTTCTTGAGCTTCAAGCACGGTGACAAACAGCGCTAGTTGTGGGCCACTAAATGGAGTTTTTATTTTTTATTTTTTACTAGAGCCACGTAAACCCGTCATGTGTGAGCCATGAATAAGGGGAGTGGTGGCGTGGTCTGGGATGCTCTGCCGACCTTGGGTCTCGGCTTCATCACAGCCAGGCGCAGGATTCCTGCATCACCCATTGTCGGGTTCCGTGTACATCTGCCCTGTATTGGCCTGTACAGCATGTACATGTACATTGTAGATTATGTAACTCGGATGGTGAGCCAATTTTAAAATAATTGTGAAAAGACATTTTGGCAATAAATAAGATAAATTGTGCACTCATAACAACAGCAAAAATGAAGAAAGTCAAGTTCCATAACGTTTTCTTGTGACTGTCATCAGTGGAACGCCGTCACATAAAAATGTAA
The DNA here is from genome assembly GCF_964019385.1 of Sycon ciliatum. NCBI lineage: Eukaryota > Metazoa > Porifera > Calcarea > Leucosolenida > Sycettidae > Sycon > Sycon ciliatum. Next base: position 19,959,621 of record NC_088651.1, on the reverse strand, counting down.
TAACAAAAACACACACTTATATACATTTCTAATTTTCTTTCACCGCCCACGGCCGCACAAAGTCCTTGGCTACAAAAAAAAATTAAAGTCTCTCCAAATCTCTCAAAACCAAACTTCAAACTCCTTTCCAAATGTTCGCCCAAGAGGGCATATTCAGCCCCGAAAATTTGGAAAGGAGTTTGAAGTTTGGTTTTGAGAGATTTGGAGAGACTTTAATTTTTTTTGTAGCCAAGGACTTTGTGCGGCCGTGGGCGGTGGAAGAAAATTAGAAATCATGACAAGGCTACAGAGGAGTTACGCCATTCTTATTAAACTTATATACATGTAGCTAATATGGTTTCAGGTAGAAATACAGCAGCTAACAAGTACAAAAAGCGAAGTTTGCACCTTTGCAATGTGTGAATATAGTGTATGTGAGAAAGGTAGTGACAGATGAATGTGATACTGTGTGAATGAATATTAGCTACATGTATACATGTATAAGTGTGTGTTTTAGTTATTACATTTTTATGTGACGGCGTTCCACTGATGACAGTCACAAGAAAACGTTATGGAACTTGACTTTCTTCATTTTTGCTGTTGTTATGAGTGCACAATTTATCTTATTTATTGCCATTTTACGACTATCGTCTCCTCGTCGATTGTTTAAAAGACATTTTGTCAGTGCAATTAGGAGTATAATAGATGCAGACATGGCCAGACAACAACGAGTTCATGGAATTTTTAAAAGGATTTTTATGTTATTCAAAATCGATTTTCGTGTTCAGCTCATCAGTGAACTGAGGGTACTGTGTACAAAAAATAGAACATTTTATAACAGCATAATTAAAAGTGTGAACAAAAAAGGAAGTGCTACAGCATTACATAATAGGTGTCAAACATAGTGCTAACATATATAACTGAGTATATAACTGAGCAAAAAGTCAGCTGTATTTTGTCACTTGTTATCACGTCCAGATTGTCTTAGTGTGTACGATGATTCTCACTTTTCTGTTTTGTGCCGTGCAAGTTATGTTAAGCAGTTGAAGGTTCTGGAAGCTGTATGTATTCGTGTGCATAATCCTGTTCTTTGTAAACAAAAGAAGCATGTAGTCGCGCTAAAGTTGTTCTCGTAGCTGGTTATCAGATGTAAATGTTGTGTCATGTTGCACTGTATACCTCATGCTTTGTGCCTGCACTCAGTTATATATGTTAGCATTATGTTTGACACCTATTATGTAATGCTGTAGCACTTCCTTTTTTGTTCACACTTTTAATTATGCTGTTATAAAATGTTCTATTTTTTGTACACAGTACCCTCAGTTCCGATACTATTCACTGATGAGTAGGGTCCAGCGGATAATGCCGGCATTATATTCGGCATTATACGACTATCCGAGCATCAGAGCATTATGGAGCATTAGAAAGGAACAAATCGAGCATTATGTGAGGTTTGAGCGGCATAACGAGTTTCATAGTGGATAATATCGGGAAATCCCAGGTGTTTGGCAACAATCGGCTACAATCATGATCATGAGATGTTGTCTGATGATTGCTTTTTGCCATGAAACTCTGAGTAACAACGAAAGAGCCCTATTTTACTCCTTTTGTGTACCTCTTGCGTACTGCGCTCAGCCCATTCCGGGCATTTGAGCACTATGCATTGTACCGGCGCATGACTTTGTGATTGTGTACAGACACGTAACACTTTTAGCAGTAACGCTACATAACTATTGCTACATAAGAACGTTATGATTGTAGCGATGTGGTCGGGTAAATGTATACAAGCCATTTGTGAAGCATGCCCAACCGAGGCTGAGGCAGTTCAAGTGACACAAATCCGGAGGAATTATTTACGAGGTTTCTTTTACTTTTAGAATAATGGAGAGCTATGGAGAAGACATACGCGAAGTGAATATCAAACAGATGAAGAAGAGTTTTCTAGTTGTGCCAGAGGCTCTGGCGATAGCATCTCTAGCGATACTGAAGTAGACACTGATGCATTGCTAAATTTGGACCAGGATGAAGGAGCGGCTGTAAACAGAAAGAGCTCGTTCCAAAAGAACTGCCTTCGCCGAGTCCAGCTCAGGAGGCTCGAAAAGAACTAGAATTTCTCATGGACTCAGTACCAAGTCGATTGCTCAGCAGCGCCTGTCTTACTTTCCTGATGAAACGAGTACAGTTAGTTGTGGACGGTTGTAATGCCAGGCCTACAGTCAAATGCTATCAGAAAGGAAGAGTATTGTGGCAAGCCATACGTCTACACACCATCTCAAGGAGAAGATGAGAGCACAAGCAAAGGATGTAGAGTGGCAAAATAACTTCTGACCACGTGTTTTCAGCATTTCCGCAAATGGGAGGGCTCTCTGGCATCTGAGATCGGATCTCAGGAGCTGGCCTAACGTCTCGTGTTTCAGATGAAGACATTATTCACAGAGTGGATGCAGTGACAGCTTGTCTGCAGGCAGGAATACTATTTGCCAAGATTAACTTCATCCCAACAATGAATGACTACCTGCAATAATGGTTTCATCTCTCACTACATGGATAATTAGGGGAGGGATTTGATACACCGACTATTCTGCCGCAACCCTGCATCAAAGTTGGAATGGAGAGCAATCAATGGAGAAGCGATCATGTCTTATAGTGCTAAGAAGTAGTGGAGCTCGTGAGAGATAAGGTGGCAACTTCAGATGTAGATCGATGATATGCATAATTTCCTGGAAGTTTGACAATGTGCAGACTTTCTTCCATTTTTGTCCCAAACCAAGAGCATTATAATATCCCTTGCTGAAGCATTATAATCAGCATTATAAGGCAGTTTTTGGAGCATTATGGTTAGCATTATACGAACATTTTCGGAGCATTATCCGCTGGACCCTACTGATGAGCGGAACACGAAAATCGATTTTGAATAACATAAAAAATCCTTAAAAATTCCATGAACTCGTTGTTGTCTGGCGATGTCTGCACCTATTATACTCCTAATTGCACTAATAAAATTGCTTTTTCCACGCCGACTCTTTAGACATTTTGTCCTTCTTCTTTTCACATTGTACATTGTAGATCTACATGAGGACAAGTACAGAATCGTGTAGTACACGCGGCGCCAGGATAAGGAGAGGAAGTGCAATGGAGTAGTGGAGTACTGTGTTTGCATTTTGTATTGCCTTTCACTCCGTTGTGTTTCTTTTGCCGGTAAAAGAGGCTTCATAATTTTCCTTTGCTCTGATTTTTAATTAGCATAATGGTGATATTTTATTGCAATGACTACTACTAGTAGCAACTAGTAGTAGGGTCGTGGACGCGCCATGGATAGCGGTAGGGACCGGCGGATGCTGCTCGAAAAGGTGGCAGATTCTGCTCGAAAAGCAGTGAAATTGGCAAAACCATACAAACCTTATGGCAGGCACTTGCCACTTACCTGAATTCTGCCCCATTTTTTTATCCACATACCAAGCATGCATGTAACTTACCCGAAAAAGTATCGAATTCTGCCAATTTGTCTGACGGCAGGACCAGGGAGTCGTAGCATACAAGGTATCTTACGACTCCCTGGCATGAAGGTTAAGTAGTCCGGCAAGTCAAAACGCGTAAGTATTGGCAATGAAGTCACAGAAACACTAGACTCAGTAATGATCGCGTGAAACTCAAAGTAAACACTTGACATTTGCGAACAATAGTACAATAAGTCATGTACATGTACGTTCATTCTCAACCTGACAACCAGGTCTTAGCCAAGTGACGATACGGATGCGACTCCTGGTGCACCCCGGACAATGTCCAATCATCATGGGCACTAGAATCCGGAAACGCCGGCCTAGTGTTATAGTGTCATACGACCACTGCGCCACTTGTAGTTTGTTCCCCAAGTTATTTGACTGAGAATCTGACAGTTTGGGTTCAAGTCCCACTATTTGGCTTCAGATGTTTCTTCTTTCATTTCTGTTTTTTTTCTAAGTTGAGGAGAAAGTTCTAAGTCCTCGGGCTAAGTGGTCAATAATAAGTGGTCAATATAAGCGGTCAATATGTATAGATTATAGACCGGTTAGGAGGTCTATAATCTATTTATCGTGTTCTCCACGCAATAGTTTCTCTTCATATACGACATATCCTTGTAATTCTAATATTTATAATAATACTATAGCCTATACCGCATTGTACGGCATTGCAGGATCAAGGTCATTGTTTAAACTAAGTTCAGCATCGGTAGCACAGTGGCTGGGTGGTAAGGAAGAGTGACTGAGATTCACATGGTTGTGGGTTCGAATCCCATCTTGTGTATTTCTGCTTTCTTCAAAAATTTATTTTTCTAAGTTGGAGAGAAAATTTCTAAGTCCAAGACAAATATAAGTAGACCGCTTTGGTACAGTATCAGGGAAATTAGTGGGGTCAAATACTAAGGCTGCGTTCGTTTTTAGCTACCTGGTAGAGTAGAGTAGAGTCACACTACCGATAGAGGTAGATGGTAGAGGCAAGTGTACGAACGCTGTTCTACCAGATCCAGTAGTTTTCACTATGTGTACGTGAAATGTTTCTTTTTTTTATGGAGTTGTGTACAAATCCTTGATCTTGCTGGAAATCCCGTAGCTCTACCAACTTCTACCGGATTCTACCAACTTTTTCCCGGTAGAGCCGGTAGAGGAAAGTAGAATCTACCCTTTTGAGTAGAATTTTTTTTCAAAAAACGAACACCTCTACCGTAAGAAGTAGTTTCTACCCAAACCTGTAGATAAAAAACGAACGCCCCCTAAGAAGGCGATAAATGCTATACTAAAAAGGTTAAAATAGCTCCTAAAGGTTCAAATTTTGGGGTTATGGCAAAGGAATCGTGATAAATAGGATATTGACCTCGACTTCGGTCTATTATGGGAAATATAGGCCTCGTAAAACACCTCGGCGGACCTCAGTCTTTTACTCGGCCTATATTTCCCATATAGACCTCGTCTTGGTCAATATCCTATACATATTTGACCGCTTAGAGATCACAAGTTTATGTGGGGGTCAATAATAAGAGAGTGATAAATAATTAAATAACATGCGGCGTGGAGCTGGTGAGAGAACTGCGCATGCGGAGAGCAACAGAGCCGTGATGGGGATGTCTAATAGTTCACCGTTCAAGATAACCATTCGCCACCTTCATTAATCAGTCCACACTGGTATACTATTGTGAAGTCCTGAAACACTGACTGCTCTCACAATGTATACCATATAGCGTGGTTGCCTGTTCGAGGTCATGCTGTTGCCTGATGATGGCTCAGAATGACCCTCTTTGTTGCAATCGACGATTCTTACCGTACTTTTAAAAGCGTTATAAGTGTTCGTGTTTATTGTAAAAGCCATATATACATGTATATATATATACATACATGTATAACGAAGTGCTCATTCTAACGAAGTATCTAGGAAAAATCTGTAGTTAAAATAGAAATCGTTTTGCAGAAATCGAGACATACATGTATACTGTTCTATTGAGCGTTGAGAATGCGTGAGAAGCGTTATCTTTGGTACACGTAAACAGGTCAATTTTGGGAAATCGTTATATACATGTACACACGAAAATCCGGTCGAACAAAAAAAGTGATTAAATGTCTCTACTCACGAGTTTCATGCTGAAAAGCAATCATCAGTAGACATGTACATGTACATGTATGCGCCTCGTTAGAATAATGGCTTTTACAGTACTCTAAGCAGAAGAGATCTTCTACTGTGAGACGTACCACTTCACCCTCGCCGCTATGCGCTGCATCTGCCACCCTGGTATCTCAGGCATGGTGATGGCCTGGAACAAGCGAAACTTCCTAAGCAGCTGGTTGTGTTTCCCAACACCATCGTATACCGTACATGTAGCAGTAGCAGTAGCAGGACGCGAATGATAGAGCTTTACTTTTTCTCTTTCTAACTTGATCTCCCTCCCTCCCTAGCTGCAGTCCTATCGATACCTGGTCGTAGGCTATGATCTCAAGACTTCCGGTCGAATGAGCCTCGCCAACCACATCGGCACATCGCCCCTACTCCCCTTTGTCTTGTTGTCCAGTGTCATTTCAGTTGTCCTCTTCCCCTGATTATTAGTAGGGCTTTGTTTGCTAGTAAAAAAATAACCACCTTTAGAAAAGATCTAATCTAAAAGTACCAGGCGTGGCTATTGCGCTAGAAAGCCTGGTGCGAAACGTATGCTATTCGTATTGCTATGATAACAACAAGCAATATGCAATAGAACTGTCACGTGGTCCATACACTACAACAGTACAAGTAGCATTTCTAATCTTTATTTTTTGGTCCCATTGGCCTCTTTGTTTTTGTGCAGCTGCACTGTTGAGCTTCCGATGTAAAATGAATGATTTGATAATACTAATAAAACAATAGCCTAGCATAGCTGTAGTGCACGACAATGGGCGTGTCACGGAACGCAACTTGGTTATGGAGCTGTGCATCTCACGTTATACAATGAACGTGGAGGTACACCTGACCGTTCACCGGTGGAGTTGTGACGCCTTCAAGCCCTCAAGAACCAAGGTCTGCCCTCAGTTACTCGCAAAACACTTGTACCTGTATTTGACGTGAAAACCAATGCAAAGAGACAGACAGCCCTGCAGAACTGTGTTCAACAGGGCTATCCAAGCTATCGACGGCCACTCACCCTACATAACCCTGTATCCCCTGCTGGTGCAGCACGGCTTGTACCGGATAGGCGAACTCAGCAAGTGCAAGCTACCAGTGGTTTTCTGGAGGTGCCTTCACGGGAAAGCTAGTGCCACGTTCTCTGGACTGTTCGTCAGATCTGCTGGCAGGAGAACCCGTCATCAGAGGTTCAGTGGTCTGCTCAGCCAGCCATCCTCCACTTGCTCTGGCGCTTCTCTGCCGTCCGTCGCAGGATCTGCACTCTGGAACGTGCTGCCGGATGATGTTGGGACCATAGAAAGACAGAAAAGGTTTAGCATAAGTTGCTTACCATATTGCTGCTCAGACTAGCCCGCCTCCTAGCTCTCCTTGACCACCCTGTCACCCCTGACACCCACTTGACTCCTCGATCAGATACTTTTTCTCTCGTAATGTTCAAATTCCTGTCCTTTCTTTTCTAAATGCGGTTTATCCATTCGCCTTCATATCATTGGGCCTAGTTCCCGTTTATTGTGCGAATTAAAAATAAACCAACCAACCAACCAACTCAAACTAGGAACTTAAATTAATAGAACTAGAGTAGTAGAGTAATGGTACATCGTGACATGTACTGTGAAAACACAAGCAACATGAAAGAGTTTGTACCAGCGCGGGGGGGGGGGGGGGGAAGCAAAATGGACTTGATGAAACTACTCTCTCGGCTAGATTGGCATAAGAAGAGGATCAAAAGTGGCATTCTGCTGCGGCCAGCACAGCCGGATTGTCAGCCAAAGCGCGGTTGGACGTCGGATGAGCGGCGCGATCTCCACTGAGGCTAGCATTAGCCGAGCGAACAAGAGAGAAAGAGATCCTTGACCTGATCTATTCAGACCAGTACGACGGACTAGGGCTCTTTTCTCTTGACCGAAAGCATACAGGCAACTCTGTTGAAAAGCACAGAAGCCGCTTTCCCGAATCTTCCCGAGCCACTCAAGACTACCGGCACAAATGACGCCTTAATTCTTCGGATTCGCTCCTCATACGAACGCCTCTTCTCGGCTCCATGTTTTCGGTACGTGTACTAGTATGTTGTCGGAAGCGTCTGCTGGTGGTTCGAACGCGCATACGGGCTAAAGACGCGAATGTCGAGGAATGTCTTCTCAAAGCACCCAGCCCATAAGGCCATACTGGATGCTGCCACGTCAAGGCGAGCGCTATCCGCTGAGATCGCTGTGTGGAGACGCAGGGTCTCTCCGGTGAGTGATTGCAGGGGAGGTTCGGTGCTCGTATCATGGGCCACGTCTTTGAGTTTGAAGATAGATGCTGTCAGGTGACGGAGGTCATTGTAACGCATACATGTACATGTAGGTGGTAGCCAGCAACACTGGTAATGCCTACTGCCAGTAGTGGGACAGGACTATCCGCGTAAAATGTATAAATCTATAAATCCGTTGATCCCCGAGCTGCAGAGGGTGCTCAATATCAGAGACAGAGCTTAGTACATAGCAGACTCAGCGGAGGACGTTCAGGTTGGTTGTAACTCTGAGTTTCATGCCGCTACTGGCGCTAGGCAATCATCAGACAACTGACATGTATGTACATCACTACATGTACATTGTACATTGGAATACCCAACACGTACGATGTACATGGTTGCACTAGTGCCAGTAGTGGTCTAAATGGGGCTGCCAATCAACTACAATCTCTCTCTGAAAAATGTACATGTAGACATGTCGTGTGTACATGTACATTTTTCAGACTACAGTAATAGTCCTATATGCCTATTTCAATTGTATGCTGTCTCATACATGTATGGGCCGCGAATGGTGGTGTCCCACCTTATACTAATGCTGACTGAAACCCGGTGATTGAAACCCGGTGATTGAAACCCGGTGACTGAAACCCGGTGACTGAAACCCGGTGATTGAAATAGCGTCATGTACATGTACATGCCTGGGGAAGAAAGCTTCATGTACCGAGCGTCATTTATCTCCTTTCTTCCTGTTGTTTTATTATGAATACAGTTTACAGTTTCAATTGTACCGAGCGTCATGTACATGTACACGTACGTTCGTAAAAAAAGTAAAGAAGTTATTAGTTCACACGTTCGCGCTGCCTCCGGCTATAATTGTGTTGCAGAATACAACCAGCTTAGGAAGTTTCGCTTGTGTCAGGCCAATCACTATGCCTGCTATACATGTACAATGTACCAAGTAACATAGTTTGCTGATGCAACGCCTCGCGCTTGGCGGCGAGTGTACATGCGCGTGACCTCCCCTAAATTAATTCAGGGCTCTTGGACTAAATACCTTGTACATGTAGTGCACCGCATAAACCTACAATGTTCCTGTCATGTACGTATTGGTCCTATTAGTATTACAACAACAACAGAGATAGACAATACGCCATATCCACAACACTTAGACGACGTGCACGTACTTACTGTGTTTACATTGTAGCTGCTTGGGTTTGGTGATGTCGTGCAGCTTCACAGTCCAGTGCCACTTGAATCCACTCATTCGACGCTGTCTGTTCATTGGCTAGCAAGATGAGGGGGTATGGCACGATCCAGACAGAGAGCATCACACTGCTGTCACTAGCGCTATCGTCCTCCAATAAATCTGTAGCACCGTCTTTTTCTTCCTCCATTGTTGTCAACTGCGTGTCACGACATTCATCAGTGGAGAAAGTGCATGAGAAACCCAGGCCAGGACCATTTACTACAATAATTTATTGTTTCCATTCGCTTCTATGTAATTGTGCTACACCGACCATTTGGTTCTTCAAATTCAAATAAAACCATACGTACTTGTACGTACCTACCTACCCAGAAAGCACCAATTCATTGCCCTAGTTGACGAGGAGTTTCTTCTTCCAGACGCCAAAATGGTAAGCTATGCAACGAAGCACCATGGATGAAATCGTTTCAGGCTGGGATGTCACGTGGCTGTCAATCCCTGCCAGAGAGGTAGCCTATCGATCTTGCTTCTTCATTCTGGTCTGTTTTGGTTTGTTTTCTATTCCACGGCCGCCGCGTGTCACCGTCGCAAACCATGCATTAAGGTGAACTTCTCGATCGAGCAGGTAAGACTGGTGATGTTCGCTTTGTGAGCAGCAATGCATTCTGCATCAGAACACTAAAACAAAGATCAATCCGATTAATTAACGACGTTCGTGCCTAGCCCTAGTGCAGAATCCTTGTGTCATGACCGGGAAATGGGCCAGACGTCCATACTCTCAGGATGTTGTGGTGAGATTGCCTACAGTACTCAACACCACAAGCCTAAAACGCTTATGGTAGACCGGTAAAGGGTTAAATGACGGAGGAATACCACAAAGGCAGAAGAGCACAGACACATCCGGCTAGATCAGTGTTGTAACGCTGCGGTCCCGGCGGTGGCGGTGCGGTGGCGGTGGTAGCTGCACGTTTGCACGCGAGCGCACTTCACTTGCTTGGTGGTCGACCGGTCGCCGAGTCCGACAGCGACTACACAAGTGCATCTAGACTGGCAAGAGTAGAGGCTAAGCTCGAGGGTGTCGGCTTGAGTTTAGTTCCTCTTTATTTCTGGTGCTGACAATAGGAGAGGAATAAATATCGTGAGCATGTCAGTTTGCACTCGCGAGTGGAACCTGAGAGGCTAGGCATTCGGAGAGGGATTTCTTTTACGACATGTTGCTCCGCTTCGATGTACATGTACATGTATCTCCAACCGCTGCTCTGGGCACTGAGTGGTCCCCGGAGTGAAACTAAAATGTTTGCTGCTATCACAGAGCAACACAAGCCCGTCCGAAAGAGAAAACGTCAGAAATTCGCCATGCTAAGATGAACACGCTATTGGACTTGCTCCCCCTCGTTCAATGTACGAAAGTCTACAACGTACATAATAGATCTACATGTATGACGAGAGGCAGAGGGTTGCGACAGGAAGAGGACGACTCTTCAACCTCGCATGTTACAATAATTTTGAAAGTTCACTGGAGACTTTTTTCGAGCTTAATTAGTACATGGGTCTTGTGGCAAAGCAATACTGCCAATAGAAGTACCAATATTCGTGTGGCAACAGCACAGCAGCGTAAAAAATTCGGCTGAGAGGAAAACGGGATGATGCGCAAGTAGTATGTGATTCTCCGCACCCTAAGTCAAACATGATCGGTTCGGTCCCAACATCAAGGGTGCGTTTACACGACAACGAAATACGACCTAAACGAAACGAAATCATTGCGTTTACTACTATCGTTTACACGACAACGCCCGAAAACGATACCTAAACGGAACGAAATGGAAACGCACTTCAAAGTGTTTTGAAACGTTTTCAAAACGTTTTCGTTCTCGTGTAAACGGTGAAAACAGTGAAAACGATTGGAAACGGAGCGCGGTCATGGAAACCATTCCGTGCTGGAGTATATTTCGCGGGAAATACCCAATCCTTGCGACCACCAGCACGTACCAACTCCAACTAACGTGTTACTTCCCGCCCTTGCGCCAAGCCAGCACGTGCTAACTCCAGCCTGATCGCCCGTTTTCTCTTTTCGTGTAAACGGTTCAAAACGATTTGCCGTTCTCGTGTAAACGGTTTGAAAACGATTCGAGGCCAGCCCGTTTTCGTTCCGTTTCGTTTCGTTTCATTTCGTCTCCGTGTAAACGCAGCCCAAATTATAATTCTCCACAGCCACAAGTCTAGTGTTTGGATGACAGCTACACTATAACTAATTACTTAGTGGTAGACAATCGCTGTCCATAAGCTAGTCCCTGGTTACAGGACTGCTGTTGACAGTCAATGTTTCCTTCAGCACTTTCCCATTTAAAATCCCTCAACCTTATCAACATCAACACGTGTACATGTATTAAGCTTCTGGGGAATCCTTTAAATAAATTATACAAAATACACATTATTATGAACGAATTTTGAGTATGTATGAAGATGAGGGAGTGGCAGGAGACAGTTGAAGACATGACCAAACATTGCCTGCAGCTAGATGGAGTGTCTGGTGTTTGATGGTTGTTCCCCGCCTTGCTTCGGGCCAAATGGAGAATTGCATGCGTTCTGTTCAAATCAATCATGATGAGCGAAAAATTGAAGACTGTTCAAGATCTGGTTTAGTTGGTGGACTGGTCTGTAGCGCATAACTTGTGGCCCACTGTTTTCCATGTACAACTTCGCTTATAACGACACTCGGCGGGGCATCAAAAAGGTGTCCTTATTCGCGAAGTGTCCTTATACCCGAAGTCTCATAACATGTATTACAGTGGGATGGGACTTTGCTCTGGGCATGGAAATGCTGTCGTTATTCGCGAATTGTCGTTATATCCGCAGTCGTTATATCCGCAGTCGTTATATCCGAAGTCGTTATTAGCCAAGTTGACTGTAATCAGTATGGGAAATTGAAAGTTTCTCTATTTGTCTTGCGCAGCAAAAAAAGGGATTCTGTTATGTTCTGATGTGTATAATTATGCGCATGTACACGTACACGTACACGTACACATACACGTCCATGTAGGTCCGCGCCATCATGGACAAGCGGCACAACATCCGAAATATGTCCGTCATTGCGCAAGCTGATGACGGTAAATCCACGCTGATGGAATCCATGGCCGCCAAGGCTGCTATCACCACCACCGGTGCGGATGGACAAGAATGCTGTCTGGAGAAGTCCGCGTAAGGAAAGCATTTACTTTCCGTTTTGAAGCTGGAGATTCTAATTCTTTTACGTAGTAGTGGGTGCGTTCGATTACTGCCATGAATCGCTTCATGAATGGAAACTCGTCGTTCGATTTCATGTCATGAGCTCTGGAATCGGTTTGGAATCCATTCACCCTATTCACATTGGGTGATATGAATAGCGAGGCATGATTCACGAATGGATTCAACATCGATTCGTGGGCATAATCACGGGCATAATCGAACGCACTCACTGAGTAGGACCTGGTTCAAGTCTTGCTTAGGTTAGAAGCATCGTATTCAAATAATTGTACTGTGCACATGTTGTATATTTAAAAAAGGATTCTCAAAAGGTGAAGGGATACTACTAGTATCTATCTTGGGAGGCTCTCCAAGCCAATAGAATAATGAAAATACAATTAGGTCTAAAACATTCACTGGATTGAGGGAACGACGTAAACGGGAAAAGTTTGAAGAAAAAATTGACTGTCACCACCAGAACTCGGACCGAGGATCTTTGCTTGTAGCTAGCGATGCTCTAGCCACTGAGCTATGGTGTAACGGTTATTCCAGCAGAGAACGCTCGACCTATTCTTCAGACTTCGTCATGTCTAAAACAGCTATTATATCGGCAAATAATTGAACGACATAAAACACCACGCTTCAAGAGTGAAATGTTTAGAGCAATCAGGGAGGGACGGGTGGGGACAAAATAAGCACGAAGAGAATAACACTCACACCTCCGAAGCTCTATCTGCCAGGCAGTGGTAGTTGTGGTGAGTTCTACAGTGATGACGTATTCTCGGTTTTGGCTCGTGGTAGATCTCAGTTGCACTTAGCTGTTTTAGAAACATTGTATATTCGTAAGTTGTTCGCTGAGCCATGTGTTCAGAAGGAAAATGTATTGTCCCTTCAGTTGTTTGGTGTTAGCCCCCCCCCCCCCCCCCTCCACGTAAGTGCTAAGAATAATGTGTATAATAAGTGATGTGGAGAAAATGATCATGATAATGCAATGAAAAAAAGTAAAGGTTCACTCAATCATACCAACTAATAAATTGTTCCGAACGTTTTCTCGTCGCAATTATCAACGGAACCTCGTGACTGAAGAAAATATTAAAATAGCAATAGGATTTACACACTTGGGGTGACAAAACAAAATATACAAGTAAGAAGGTAGCACATGATTGATAAGAGTATACTACGCTGGTAAGTGATAAATATACAGGTGAGAATAATAATATTATGACTGGACGTTCAGCAAAGCTATATTACACTGTGTACTGGCGTTTGCATTGTTGCGGTCGGCGATCATGTGCATCCGCGGTGCCCCATCGTCATATCACTGTCCTGTGAATTCATTGCGAGAGTTGGCAATCTCGGAGGGCCGGCTGTGAGGTTTTGGAGACGATGGTGGGCAGGACAGTGCCCTTGTATTTTCCTGGTTTTTTAGTGTTTTTTGTTTTTTGTTTTTTTTTCTCTCGTTTTTTGCGTTTTTTCACACATACAATTGTTTTCATTTTTTGGTGTTGTGTTCTAATCATTCGCCATGCCACTGTCAATTGTATTCTGTTTGCCCGTAAAGGAGGCCTTTATACTGTATATTGTGGCGATGTAGGGTAACTGTGGCGAGTACACAATTACTGGAATAGGGTTAAGTGTGGTAATAATTTCGTCATGTTCCATCATATTCTCACGGACAGGACACTGTACACGAACAAGCTACGATCAAAGCCCCATCAAGCCAACATTGCCTCACCTTTAGATGAGTGCCTGGGGCAGCACCGTTTAGCCACGCCGGCATCCCAGAAGACGCGGGCCAGCACCTCCTGATGCCACAGACATTCATAGCCAATTCCCAGGCGCTGATTTCACACCAAGCAATGTCGGCAATCAGCCACAACTACTGTATACACACACCACTGTGGCCAGTACAAAGCAGAACACCTATTCTGGCACTGAGAACATGTCCCCATCTTCGATTTTGGGTTTTCTTGAAAGATAAAAATACAAGGTTGAATATTTCCACTCGACCATGCTGAAATACGGCCAACCCCCTACTGCCAGGAAAGCTCGCCTTCCGCGACGTCTAGTCAGCAATTTCTACTCGAACACTACTCCCAACACTGCAGAATCTAGTGCATTTTTTGAATCTGACAAGGAGAAGCAGCGGTGACTACTTGTCTCTTTAAACGACAAGCATCTCCTTGCACCACCTACATTTTCGTGTGCGAGCGTTGATGCGAACGTGACTGAATTCTTTCCCGCAGTTAGTAAATTTCACACCAAGAGTGCATTATATCATGATATTGGACCTAATTCCAATATGAAATATGCCGTTGTGGAAGAGGTTCACATGGTGTTGTGATCTCTGCGGGGAGTTGTGTTATCTTGCAAGGACCGTAGAAAGTTTCTCAATTCCCTGCCACTTGTCGTGTTTTTGTTGTACTGTCTTGTGCACAGGGTCGTGCCTATGTACTACGAGATGAGCGATGCCGACATGCCGTTTCTCCAGGATCAAGAGACGGACGGCAACGCTTTCTTGATCAACCTGATCGACTCTCCCGACAACGTTGACCTAGCGGCTGACGTTACAGCCTCTCTCCGTGTCACCGACGGAGCCATTGTCCTGGTTGACTGCATCTCCGGTAATTCTCTTAAAAAACAATTAACGTATGCAGTATTTACATGCCATGGACCACATAGCTGGGATGAGTATTTATCTAAGACTGT
>NC_088651.1:19906520-19944452 GCF_964019385.1 Sycon ciliatum | reverse complement strand
ATATATTTAAAGGATTCCCCAGAAGCATAATACATGTACACGTGTTGATGTTGATAAGGTTGAGGGGTTTGAAATGGGAAAGTACTGAAGGAAACATTGACTGTCAACAGCAGTCCTGTAACCAGGGACTAGCTTATGGACAGCGATTGTCTACCACCACTAAGTAATTAGTTAGAGTGTAGCTGTCCTACAAACACCTTGGTCCTTGTGGCTGTGGAGAATTATAATTTGGGCTGCGTTTACACGGAGACGAAATGAAACGAAACGAAACGAAACGGAACGAAAACGGGCTGGCCTCGAATCGTTTTCAAACCATTTACACGAGAACGGCAATTCGTTTTGAACCGTTTACACGAAAACAGAAAACGGGCGATCAGGCTGGAGTTAGCACGTGCTGGCTTGGCGCAGGGGCGGGAAGTAACACGTTAGTTGGAGTTGGTACGTGCTGGTGGTCGCAAGGATTGGGTATTTCCCGCGAAATATACTCCAGCACGGAATGGTTTCCATGACCGCGCTCCGTTTCCAATCGTTTTCACTGTTTTCACCGTTTACACGAGAACGAAAACGTTTTGAAAACGTTTCAAAACACTTTGAAGTGCGTTTCCATTTCGTTCCGTTTAGGTATCGTTTTCGGGCGTTGTCGTGTAAACGATAGTAGTAAACGCAATGATTTCGTTTCGTTTAGGTCGTATTTCGTTGTCGTGTAAACGCACCCTTGATGTTGGGACCGAACCGATCATGTTTGACTTAGGGTGCGGAGAATCACATACTACTTGCGCATCATCCCGTTTTCCTCTCAGCCGAATTTTTTACGCTGCTGTGCTGTTGCCACACGAATATTGGTACTTGTATTGGCAGTACTTGTATTGGCAGTACTTGTATTGGCAGTATTGCTTTGCCACAAGACCCATGTACTAATGGCACCTATGCATAAAACATGGCGGCCAGGTCGCCATCGCGACTTCGCACCTTTGTGCGGGGCAACTTGCTCGACGCGAGGCTCTCCTTTGTTTTCAGTCGTTGCAGTGGAAGACAGTTTCGATATTAGTTGACAGGAAGATGGCAGTCAGTCAGGATTTTTCCCAGCTCACCTTGAACCTTCTGAAGGTGAAGTGTGGAGAGTATGGTCTCAAGAAGTCGGGAAAGAAAGCCGATCTAGTTGCGAGGTGAGTTGTTTTCTTCCCACAACAAAATCTTATTTTTTTGAAATTATTTGTGAATCTGAGTTTGTTATTTATCTGCTCGTGTCGTTTACAGACTTGCTCAGCATTTCTCTGAAGGCGACGGTGATGGCAAGGAAGGGCCACCTCCGCCAGCTGCAGCGCTTGCTGTTATTCCCCACGACCCTCTGGATTTTCCTGTTACTGGGTGGCAGCCGATTAAATCTGCGAGTGGAAGGCTACTCTCCCTGTCGTTCTCCATGCAAACTATGGTTTCTTATTTCGTGGACACTATGACCAGCGATGGACCTGCCAAGAATTTCAAAGCGCTTGCTGCCACTGATAGCAAGTCAATTCGTCTGTATCGAGCAGGTTATGTCCAGAAAATCGAACTGATGAAGGCCAACAGCCGTGTGTACTACCGTGCCCGCTGTCAGCCTGAAATGAAGACCAAAGCTGACTACAAACTTCGGCTCGTTGCTCAGTGTGACTCAGGATCTGCCACCAGTGTTGTTGGTGCTCAGTGCACTTGTCCTGCTGGCAAGGGTGTTACTGCCAGTTGCAAGCATATAGCTGCACTGATGTATGGCTTGTCCGAGTTCACTCTGCTTGGGTTTAGTGACGCTCCGACGTGCACGGACATGCTGCAAAAGTGGAACCAGCCTCCTGCAGGTGCAGGTAAAAAGAGTGAGCCCATGCTGGTTCAAGACATGGAGTGGCGTAGAGGTGGCAGTACCACTGACAAATCTGCGCCAAAGAAACGTAAGCATTCTGCTGCAGAAGTACTTGACCCTCGTGCTGTTGCAAAGCGGATGGACTTTGCCCGGCGTGTGGAGGAATACGCCAACTCAACCATTCACTCCAACTCCATCCACCTAGCATTGCCTCTTGTTGCTGGTAGCTCAGGATTTGCTGCTAAGCAGAAGGAGGACAGGTTGCACAGAGCCCAAGCGCAGAAAAAGGAGAGACTGGCTAGGGCAGGGGAACAGAAGGACAAGTGGCAGGTTGAGCACAGCAGATCAGGTGATGTGACACCTGTGCCATCTGACTGCGAGTGGCTAACTGAGGACAAGCAGATGCTGTGGTACGAGTCCAATGTCATACTTACTTGTGAAGAAGCCAATGCCCTGCAAGAAGCCACTGCATCCCAAACAACAAGTGAACTCTGGAGGAATGAACGAAAGAAGCGTATTACAGCTTCCATTGCCCATACTGTAGCTCATCGACGACCTCAGACTGACCCGTCATCCCTCATAAAAACTATCATTGATCGGCCGGCGTTCACCACTCCTGCAACCAGATGGGGGATTGATCATGAAGAAGAGGCACGATGTGCCTACGTAGCCCACCAAGCCAAGTCTGGCAAGCTGATAGATGTTGTTGCATGTGGCTTATTTGTGCATGCTGATGAATGCTGGTTTGGTGCCAGTCCCGATGGCATTGTTAGGGATGGTGATACATCACTTTTGCTCGAGATTAAATGCCCGTTTGTTGCTAGAGACCAAAGTCTAGCAGAGGTAGCTGGGTCTACTGCATCATTTTGTTTGTCCAACAAGGATGGTGTGCTTTCTCTCAAAACAACACATGCCTACTATACACAAGTGCAAATGCAGCTCTTTGCTGCAGGCCTTCAATTTTGTGACTTTGTAGTGTGGTCTCCCTGCAATGATCTTTTTGTTGAGCGCATTTCATTTTGTGAAGTGCATGTCAAGAAAACTCTCGCAGCTTGCCGAACATTTTATTTTGATCATGTTCTCCCGAAACTGGCTCTGTGATCAAGTTTCTTGGTAATAGATATATTCCTCGTCATCTGAGATGACCATTGCTCACTTTGCTCCAGTTCCTGTAGTCTTGACTGTTTACATTCTTCCCTGATTTGTGGCAATCTTTTCTTCTGTAAGTGTGTCTGAACTGTTCTATACGCTGCACTCTATGTTCTTTATTATAGCTTTTTCTGTTCTGCCCTGTTCTGTAGCTCCTTCTTGATATAAACGCCGTGATTAGATGGTGGATAGTTCCATCAGCTACCGGCTTCCTGCATTTGTACATGATTAGGTAGTGTTGTATACATGTACCCAAGACAGTGGAACTCTGCTGTAAACAGTGCGTTATAGTAAATTATACTGCCATTACTGGTAACCACTACAAAAAACGGCACGTACAACTGGTTTACAATAGCTCGCCATTCCGTGTTACAACGGAGTTCAAAAAGGCATGAACGTTACATGAGTATTCGTATTTACTTCAAAGTAAGCGGCACTTGCAGCAGTCACAGGCCACATTTCCTACCTGGTGAACAGCACAAACAGACAAATAGGAGCATCACTACTTCTACTTCGAAGTACGAAGTCCTGAGTGAAATAAGCATCATTGTGTAGGGGCACCATTACTCACAACATAACACAAAGAAAAGAGGGGAAGAAAATACCGAGGCCACGTAGGAATATCGGCATGCGCAAAAAGCTTTCAACAGAGCGGCCTGGTCATAAAGCAAGAATTACATAGACGCCCATCTTCATCATCATTCTGACACATATGGTGGTAGCGTGAGTTACAAGACCTACAAACTCTAAGAAGTGGGCCATCTGAGCGCTTGCAAAACAAACATACGGGAGTGGTCACATAGGCAGCAGCGGCTACAGAAGAAGATGGCACGCTGATAGCAGCAGCAGTAGCAGCTACAGGAGATGGCACGTTCGTAGCAGCAGAAGTAGCAGCTACAGCAGATGACAACTTGGTAGCAGCGGAAGCAGCAGCAGAAGCAGTAATGGCAGGTGAAAGAAATGTGCCAGCTGAAACAGCCACTGCAGAAATGTTTGCATCTGGTGATATCTGGGCAACTTCTGCAGCAGAGGAAAAGTGTGCAGACTGTGTCGATGGCTTACTAACAGGCGGAGGTACCAGGGGCTCCATGTAGTTAGTGAGGAATGCACACACAAATATGATCTGCTCAGCCAAAGGGCACAACACGGAAGATAAGAAGTGAGTTATCCTGAAGTTCTTGATCCTTTCCATTGCTCTCTCCACATGAATACGCACGCTAGCAATACGCCGAGTTTCGATCACCTCTTCTTCATCAAGCTGATCTCGAGAACCAAGAAACGGGGGTATGTTGAGATCGACACCCTCCGGTAGCAGATCGGCAATGTCGAAACCACGGTCGGCCATGATGGCATCACCCTTCTCCATCAACTTCATTAGCCCACTTCGCTTTGTCAGTTTCTTATCAGAAATGCGCCCGCCATAAAGAGGAGACAGAAACGATATTGCACCGGTAGGTGTCACACCAACTAACAGTTTGAAAGTGTTCCTGTTTTTGTAATTCGACCAGGTGGCTGCTTGTACAGTTGGGTTGGCTGGCTTCTCAATGGGAAACTCTGTTGCGTCAATAATTACCCGGGTGCGTGGGTACTTGTCTTTGAAGACGTCGGGCATGTAGCGATCAATCAGAGCCCGGCTCGGCCAAATGTCCACTTCTTTCATAGAGAAGTACATGCAACGAATGTACGTTGAAAATATTCGGGACACCGTGGATTGATCTATTCCGAATCGCAGTGCTAAATCTGACTCAGGGAAAGCATGCCGAAGTTTGACAAGGGTCAATAGCAACTCGTCTTCATACACCAATGCTCTTCGTCTGCCACGGCTGTCCTGGCCAAGGAAATCAGCTGGCACTTTAGTAGCAAAGCACATGTCTTGACATCCACACCGCAACTGATCCAGCAACAAGTCAAACGCCAGAGAACTCAGGCCCGTGTAAAACAGTACAATCTTGTTGTCATGTCGGATGTTCGAGTAATGGAGTTGGCATTTCCGCAAAGCTTCTTCCGATTCATCCAAATTGTACAAGGCCTGCTCCAACTGGGACCGCAACTTAGCCACTTGTGCTTCCAAAGTCTTTATTTTGTTCTCTTGGAGAACGGGAACTTCACCATAATCATGGTCAGCTAAAAGTGTTGCAGCCTCAGGCACCGATTCATCTGTGACTGGTAAATCAACATCGTCATCAATATCAATCGCTTCAACGGGTCGACTGACTTCGCCTGTCGAAACACGGCTCTTCCTCTTCACTACGACGGCTTTGTCCAAGAAACGGGAAGGTGGCTCGTCCTCCGTCACAGGTCGACCACCAGGAAAGTGCACCCCACAGACATACGAGTTTCCAGAAAGAGGAGTGTTGACTCTTGGTATTTTGGCAAGCCACTCGGCCCTGATATGCCGGCGTCGATCCGAATCTTTAGGCAAACGATGAAAAGATACAGCTTTACAGACCTCTGCTGTTCCTCCGCAGCCAACACGAGCCAGGTCTGATCCACATAGACGACGCTTCACAAACACTTTTCGTCCTTGCGAGTTCGCATCATCAGTTTCAAACAAACCAAACTTGCAGCTGCTTTTACGATTTGAGCAGCCAGGGACGATACAATGAGCGTTGCTTGGCATGATTGTGTCAGCTGCTTACTGATCTCTAACTAACTTGCTACTTATACACAACAGCAAACTGTGACAACCCTTGCCTTCCAAGAAGGAAATAAATGTCTTGCTTTGAGTTTGATTCTTCACCAACACAAAGGAAAAAAATTTGTACATTGTACTTCAGCCTCAGCAAACGCGAAGCAGGTACGTACGTAGGGCTCTACGATCATCAGAGTTTCCACGCGTGCATGCATGAGACTGCATGCTGCGCTGCGTGGTGCAAGTACAGTGTCGAGGTCGTGAAGTTGCCCCGCACAAAAAACCGCGGGAAAATTATGCATAGGTGCCATTAAGCTCGAAAAAAGTCTCCAGTGAACTTTCAAAATTATTGTAACATGCGAGGTTGAAGAGTCGTCCTCTTCCTGTCGCAACCCTCTGCCTCTCGTCATACATGTAGATCTATTATGTACGTTGTAGACTTTCGTACATTGAACGAGGGGGAGCAAGTCCAATAGCGTATTCATCTTAGCATGGCGAATTTCTGACGTTTTCTCTTTCGGACGGGCTTGTGTTGCTCTGTGATAGCAGCAAACATTTTAGTTTCACTCCGGGGACCACTCAGTGCCCAGAGCAGCGGTTGGAGATACATGTACATGTACATCGAAGCGGAGCAACATGTCGTAAAAGAAATCCCTCTCCGAATGCCTAGCCTCTCAGGTTCCACTCGCGAGTGCAAACTGACATGCTCACGATATTTATTCCTCTCCTATTGTCAGCACCAGAAATAAAGAGGAACTAAACTCAAGCCGACGCCCTCGAGCTTAGCCTCTACTCTTGCCAGTCTAGATATGCACTTGTGTAGTCGCTGTCGGACTCGGCGACCGGTCGACCACCAAGCAAGTGAAGTGCGCTCGCGTGCAAACGTGCAGCTACCACCGCCACCGCGCCGCCACCGCCGGGACCGCAGCGTTACAACACTGATCTAGCCGGATGTGTCTGTGCTCTTCTGCCTTTGTGGTATTCCTCCGTCATTTAACCCTTTACCGGTCTACCATAAGCGTTTTAGGCTTGTGGTGTTGAGTACTGTAGGCAATCTCACCACAGCATCCTGAGAGTATGGACGTCTGGCCCATTTCCCGGTCATGACACAAGGATTCTTCACTAGGGCTAGGCACGAACGTCGTTAATTAATCGGATTGATCATTGTTTTAGTGTTCTGATGCAGAATGCATTGCTGCTCACAAAGCGAACATCACCAGTCTTACCTGCTCGATCGAGAAGTTCACCTTAATGCATGGTTTGCGACGGTGACACGCGGCGGCCGTGGAATAGAAAACAAACCAAAACAGACCAGAATGAAGAAGCAAGATCGATAGGCTACCTCTCTGCCAGGGATTGACAGCCACGTGACATCCCAGCCTGAAACGATTTCATCCATGGTGCTTCGTTGCATAGCTTACCATTTTGGCGTCTGGAAGAAGAAACTCCTCGTCAACTAGGGCAATGAATTGGTGCTTTCTGGGTAGGTAGGTACGTACAAGTACGTATGGTTTTATTTGAATTTGAAGAACCAAATGGTCGGTGTAGCACAATTACATAGAAGCGAATGGAAACAATAAATTATTGTAGTAAATGGTCCTGGCCTGGGTTTCTCATGCACTTTCTCCACTGATGAATGTCGTGACACGCAGTTGACAACAATGGAGGAAGAAAAAGACGGTGCTACAGATTTATTGGAGGACGATAGCGCTAGTGACAGCAGTGTGATGCTCTCTGTCTGGCTCGTGCCATATCCCCCTCATCTTGCTAGTCAATGAACAGACAGCGTCGAATGAGTGGATTCAAGTGGCACTGCACTGTGGGGCTGCACGACATCACCAAAACCATGCAGCTACAATGAAAACACAGTAAGTACGTGCACGTCGTCTAAGTGTTGTGGATATGGCGTATTGTCTATCTCTGTTGTTGTAATACTAATAGGACCAATACGTACATGACAGGCACATTGTAGGTTTATGCGGTGCACTACATGTACAAGGTATTTAGTCCAAGAGCCCTGAATTAATTTAGGGGAGGTCACGCGCAAGTACACTCGCCGCCAGGCGCCAGGCGTTGCATCGGCAAACTACATGTATGTTACTTGGTACATTGTACATGTATACCAGGCATAGTGATTGGCCTGACACAAGCGAAACTTCCTAAGCTGGTGGTATTCTTCAACACAATTATAGCCGGAGGCAGCGCGAACGTTTCTTCAGAATTCCCAAACTCCATTGCAGCGCATTCCTTGGCAAAGTTATTTATTTGGTACAGCTGAGAGCCTGTTGCCGGAATGGCGGTGCAAGGCAGCGCGAACGTGTGAACTAATTACTTCTTTACTTTTTTTACGAACGTACGTGTACATGTACATGACGCTCGGTACAATTGAAACTGTAAACTGTATTCATAATAAAACAACAGGAAGAAAGGAGATAAATGACGCTCGGTACATGACGCTTTCTTCCCCAGGCATGTACATGTACATGACGCTGTTTCAATCACCGGGTTTCAGTCACCGGGTTTCAGTCACCGGGTTTCAATCACCGGGTTTCAATCACCGGGTTTCAGTCAGCATTAGTATAAGGTGGGACACCACCATTCGCGGCCCATACATGTATGAGACAGCATACAATTGAAATAGGCATATAGGACTATTACTGTAGTCTGAACAATGTACATGTACACACGACATGTCTACATGTACATTTTTCAGAGAGAGAGAGTAGTTGATTGGCAGCCCCATTTAGACCACTAGTACAGTCACGTACATTGTCATCGTAGGTGTTGGGTATTCCAATGTACATGTAGTGATGTACATACATGTCAGTTGTCTGATGATTGCCTAGCGCCAGTAGCGGCATGAAACTCAGAGTTACAACCAACCTGAATGTCCTCCGCTGAGTCTGCTATTATACTAAGCTCTGTCTCTGATATTGAGCACCCTCTGCAGCTCGGGGATCAACGGATTTATACATTTACGCGGATAGACCTGTCCCAGCACTGGCACTAGGCATTACCACTGTTGCTGGCTACCACCTACATGTACATGTATGCGTTACAATGACCTCCGTCACCTGACAGCATCTATCTTCAAACTCAAAGACGTGGCCCATGATACGAGCACCGAACCTCCCCTGCAATCACTCACCGGGGAGACCCTGCGTCTCCACACAGCGATCTCAGCGGATAGCGCTCGCCTTGACGTGGCAGCATCCAGCATAATTATGGCCTTATGGGCTGGGTGCTTTGAGAAGACATTCCTCGACATTCGCGTCTTTAACCCGTATGCGCGTTCGAACCACCAGCAGACGCTTCCGACAACATACTAGTACACGTACCGAAAACATGGAGCCGAGAAGAGGCGTTCGTATGAGGAGCGAATCCGAAGAATTAACTTAAGGACGCGTCATTTGTGCCGGTAGTCTTGAGTGGCTCCGGAAGAGTCGGGAAAGCAGCTTCTGTGCTTTTCAACAGAGTTGCCTGTATGCTTTCGGACAAGAGAAAAGAGCCCTAGTCCGTCGTACTGGTCTGAATAGATCAGGTCAAGGATCTCTTTCTCTCTTGTTCGCTCGGGTAATGCTAGCCTCAGTGGAGATCGCGCCGCTCATCCGACGTCCAACCGCGCTTTGGCTGACAATCCGGCTGTGCTGGCCGCAGCAGAATGCCACATTTGATCCTCTTCTTTTGCCAATCTAGCCGAGAGAGGAGTTTCATTAAGTCCATTTTGCTTCCCCCCCCCCCCCCCCCCCCCCCCCGCTGGTACAAACTCTTTCATGTTGCTTGTGTTTTCACAGTACATGTTACGATGTACCATTACTCTACTACTCTAGTTCTATTAAGTACCTAGTTTGAGTTGGTTGATTGGTTTATTTTAATTCGTACAATAAACGGGAACTAGGCCCAATGATATGAAGGCGAATGGATAAACCGCATTTAGAAAAGAAAGGACAGGAATTTGAACATTACGAGAGAAAAGTATCTGATCGAGGAGTCAAGTGGGTGTCAGGGGTGACAGGGTGGTCAAGGAGAGCTAGGAGGCGAGCTAGTTTGAGCAGCAATATGGTAAGCAACTTATGCTAAACCTTTTCTGTCTTTTTATGGTCCAAACATCATCCGGCAGCACGTTCCAGAGTGCAGATCCTGCGACGGACGGCAGAGAAGCGCCAGAGCAAGTGGAGGATGGCTGGCTGAGCAGACCACTGAACCTCTGATGACGGGTTCTCCTGCCAGCAGATCTGACGAACAGTCCAGAGAACGTGGCACTAGCTTTCCCGTGAAGGCACCTCCAGAAAACCACTGGTAGCTTGCATTTGCTGAGTTCGCCTATCCGGTACAAGCCATGCTGCACCAGCAGGGGATACAGGGTTATGTAGGGTGAGTGGCCGTCGATAGCTTGGATAGCCCTGTTGAACACAGTTCTGCAGGGCTGTCTGTCTCTTTGCATTGGTTTTCACGTCAAATACAGGTACAAGTGTTTTGCGAGTAACTGAGGGCAGACCTTGGTTCTTGAGGGCTTGAAGGCGTCACAACTCCACCGGTGAACGGTCAGGTGTACTTCCACGTTCATTGTATAACGTGAGATGCACAGCTCCATAACCAAGTTGCGTTCCGTGACACGCCCATTGTCGTGCACTACAGCTATGCTAGGCTATTGTTTTAGTGTTATCAAATCATTTATTTTACATCGGAAGCTCAACAGTGCAGCTGCACAAAAACAAAGAGGCCAATGGGACCAAAAAATAAAGATTAGAAATGCTACTTGTACTGTTGTAGTGTATGGACCACGTGACAGTTCTATTGCATATTGCTTGTTGTTATCATAGCAATACGAATAGCATACGTTTCGCACCAGGCTTTCTAGCGCAATAGCCACGCCTGGTACTTTTAGATTAGATCTTTTCTAAAGGTAGTTATTTTTTTACTAGCAAACAAAGCCCTACTAATAATCAGGGGAAGAGGACAACTGAAATGACAGTGGACAACAAGACAAAGGGGAGTAGGGGCGATGTGCCGATGTGGTTGGCGAGGCTCATTCGACCGGAAGTCTCGAGATCATAGCCTACGACCAGGTATCGATAGGACTGCAGCTAGGGAGGGAGGGAGATCAAGTTAGAAAGAGAAAAAGTAAAGCTCTATCATTCGCGTCCTGCTACTGCTACATGTGCGGTATACGATGGTGTTGGGAAACACAACCAGCTGCTTAGGAAGTTTCGCTTGTTCCAGGCCATCACCAT
Source organism: Sycon ciliatum (assembly GCF_964019385.1). Taxonomy (NCBI): domain Eukaryota; kingdom Metazoa; phylum Porifera; class Calcarea; order Leucosolenida; family Sycettidae; genus Sycon; species Sycon ciliatum. The sequence goes on along the minus strand of NC_088651.1, from coordinate 19,933,603 downwards.
GCCTGAGATACCAGGGTGGCAGATGCAGCGCATAGCGGCGAGGGTGAGGTGGTACGTCTCACAGTAGAAGATCTCTTCTGCTTAGAGTACTGTAAAAGCCATTATTCTAACGAGGCGCATACATGTACATGTACATGTCTCCTGATGGTTGCTTTTCAGCATGAAACTCGTGAGTAGAGACATTTAATCACTTTTTTTGTTCGACCGGATTTTCGTGTGTACATGTATATAACGATTTCCCAAAATTGACCTGTTTACGTGTACGAAAGATAACGCTTCTCACGCATTCTCAACGCTCAATAGAACAGTATATATGTATGTCTCGATTTCTGCAAAACGATTTCTATTTTAACTACAGATTTTTCCTCGATACTTCGTTAGAATGAGCACTTCGTTATACATGTATGTATATATATACATGTATATATGGCTTTTACAATAAACACGAACACTTATAACGCTTTTAAAAGTACGGTAAGAATCGTCGATTGCAACAAAGAGGGTCATTCTGAGCCATCATCAGGCAACAGCATGACCTCGAACAGGCAACCACGCTATATGGTATACATTGTGAGAGCAGTCAGTGTTTCAGGACTTCACAATAGTATACCAGTGTGGACTGATTAATGAAGGTGGCGAATGGTTATCTTGAACGGTGAACTATTAGACATCCCCATCACGGCTCTGTTGCTCTCCGCATGCGCAGTTCTCTCACCAGCTCCACGCCGCATGTTATTTAATTATTTATCACTCTCTTATTATTGACCCCCACATAAACTTGTGATCTCTAAGCGGTCAAATATGTATAGGATATTGACCAAGACGAGGTCTATATGGGAAATATAGGCCGAGTAAAAGACTGAGGTCCGCCGAGGTCTTTTACGAGGCCTATATTTCCCATAATAGACCGAAGTCGAGGTCAATATCCTATTTATCACGATTCCTTTGCCATAACCCCAAAATTTGAACCTTTAGGAGCTATTTTAACCTTTTTAGTATAGCATTTATCGCCTTCTTAGGGGGCGTACGTTTTTTATCTACAGGTTTGGGTAGAAACTACTTCTTACGGTAGAGGTGTTCGTTTTTTGAAAAAAAATTCTACTCAAAAGGGTAGATTCTACTTTCCTCTACCGGCTCTACCGGGAAAAAGTTGGTAGAATCCGGTAGAAGTTGGTAGAGCTACGGGATTTCCAGCAAGATCAAGGATTTGTACACAACTCCATAAAAAAAAGAAACATTTCACGTACACATAGTGAAAACTACTGGATCTGGTAGAACAGCGTTCGTACACTTGCCTCTACCATCTACCTCTATCGGTAGTGTGACTCTACTCTACTCTACCAGGTAGCTAAAAACGAACGCAGCCTTAGTATTTGACCCCACTAATTTCCCTGATACTGTACCAAAGCGGTCTACTTATATTTGTCTTGGACTTAGAAATTTTCTCTCCAACTTAGAAAAATAAATTTTTGAAGAAAGCAGAAATACACAAGATGGGATTCGAACCCACAACCATGTGAATCTCAGTCACTCTTCCTTACCACCCAGCCACTGTGCTACCGATGCTGAACTTAGTTTAAACAATGACCTTGATCCTGCAATGCCGTACAATGCGGTATAGGCTATAGTATTATTATAAATATTAGAATTACAAGGATATGTCGTATATGAAGAGAAACTATTGCGTGGAGAACACGATAAATAGATTATAGACCTCCTAACCGGTCTATAATCTATACATATTGACCGCTTATATTGACCACTTATTATTGACCACTTAGCCCGAGGACTTAGAACTTTCTCCTCAACTTAGAAAAAAAAAACAGAAATGAAAGAAGAAACATCTGAAGCCAGATAGTGGGACTTGAACCCAAACTGTCAGATTCTCAGTCAAAGAACTTGGTGAACATACTACAAGTGGCGCAGTGGTCGTATGATACTATAACACTAGGCCGGCGTTTCCGGATTCTAGTGCCCATGATGATTGGACATTGTCCAGGGTGCACCAGGAGTCGCGTCCGTATCGTCACTTGGCTAAGACCTGGTTGTCAGGTTGAGAATGAACGTACATGTACATGACTTATTGTACTATTGTTCGCAAATGTCAAGTGTTTACTTTGAGTTTCACGTGATCATTACTGAGTCTAGTGTTTCTGTGACTTCATTGCCAATACTTACGCGTTTTGACTTGCCGGACCACTTAACCTTCATGCCAGGGAGTCGTAAGATACCTTGTATGCTACGACTCCCTGGTCCTGCCGTCAGAAAAATTGGCAGAATTCGATACTTTTTCTGGTAAGTTTCATGCATGCTTGGTATGTGGATAAAAAAATGGGGCAGAATTCAGGTAAGTGCCTGCCATAAGGTTTGTATGGTTTTGCCAATTTCACTGCTTTTCGAGCAGAATCTGCCACCTTTTCGAGCAGCATCCGCCGGTCCCTACCGCTATCCATCGCGCGTCCACGACCCTACTACTAGTACTAGTAGCAAGAGTACATAAACCAGGGTTACTCAATCTGCGGACAGAACTGTTTCGTCCTTTGTGGACTCGTCAGCGCAGCACAGAGGAAATGAGGCCGAGCCTGATAGCAATGGAAATAAAAATTTCCAATCAGGCCCGAACGTACCTTGCCAGAGTGCTCAAACTGACAAGTCAGTGAGCTCTGCATAACGCAAACAGCAAAGGCACTACCCCACGCAAGAGTGCTCAACTGCTACAAGAGCAGGAGCGAAATACTCAATCTGCGGACAGAACTGTTTCGTCCTTTGTGGACTCGTCAGCGCAGCACAGAGGAAATGAGGCCGAGCCTGATAGCAATGGAAATAAAAATTTCCAATCAGGCCCGAACGTACCTTGCCAGAGTGCTCAAACTGACAAGTCAGTGAGCTCTGCATAACGCAAACAGCAAAGGCACTACCCCACGCAAGAGTGCTCAACTGCTACAAGAGCAGGAGCGAAATACTCAATCTGCGGACAGAACTGTTTCGTCCTTTGTGGACTCGTCAGCGCAGCACAGAGGAAATGAGGCCGAGCCTGATAGCAATGGAAATAAAAATTTCCAATCAGGCCCGAACGTACCTTGCCAGAGTGCTCAAACTGACAAGTCAGTGAGCTCTGCATAACGCAAACAGCAAAGGCACTACCCCACGCAAGAGTGCTCAACTGCTACAAGAGCAGGAGCGAAATACTCAATCTGCGGACAGAACTGTTTCGTCCTTTGTGGACTCGTCAGCGCAGCACAGAGGAAATGAGGCCGAGCCTGGTGGGTTATGTACTCTTGCTACTAGTACCGTAGGTAGTAGTCATTGCAATAAAATATCACCATTATGCTAATTAACAATCAGAGGAAAGGAAAATTATGAAGCCTCTTTTACCGGCAAAAGAAACACAACGGAGTGAAAGGCAATACAAAATGCAAACACAGTACTCCATTGCACTTTCTCTCCGTTATTTAATATCCTGGCGCGTGTACACGATTCTGTACTTGTCGTGATGTAGAGGGGACGGTTTCAAATAGGACACAGGTTGCAAACCGGAACGGACTCAGGTTACGTTTGGTTGGTCACATTCCCAAATGGGAATCACTTGGAATCACTCGGAATCATTCTCGCCCGTTTGGTTGGTCAAAAAAGTGCGTTAGGTTGGTCACATTCCACATGATTCCAGAATGAGAATCACTGAGAATGATTCCTTTTGGAGAATGATCATTCCACCTCACATGCTGGAATGAGCATTCTCATTCCGGATTCAAAAATGATAATGGCTGCCACGAGCCAAACAATGTAGCACCAGGTTCAAGTGCCTCAAATCATGCACTCAGGTTGCGTTTGGTTGGGCATTTTCAGAATGTAAATGAGAACCATCCTGGAATGGGAATCGGCAAGAATCACCTGACCAAACTAACGCGCCAGAATCAATTAGGAATCACTTGACATAGCAATTCCGTGGTTGGCAATCACCCACTCTCTTTAACATTGGCCGGTGTTTCCACCGAGTCTTGAGATGTTGTAATAAATATAAATATAAATATGATGTTGTTGTGGAACGGCGGCTGTCTTTTCTTTTACCCGACTCTAGTTTCCTTGAGAGAGTCAAGGTACTTCTGAGTGCATGATTTGAGGCACTTGAACCTCTTGCTACATTGTTTGGCTCGTCGCAGCCATTATCATTTTTGATTCCGGAATGAGAATGCCCATTCCAGCATGTGAGGTGGAATGATCATTCTCCAAAAAGAATCATTCTCAGCGATTCCCATTCTGGAATCATGTGGAATGTGACCAACCTAACGCACTTTTTTGACCAACCAAACAGGCGAGAATGATTCCGAGTGATTCCAAGTGATTCCCATTTGGGAATGTGACCAACCAAACGTAACCTCAGAAGTACCATGACTCTCTCAAGGAAACTAGAGTCGGGTAAAAGAAAAGACAGCCGCCGTTCCACAACGACATCATGGAATTGTTATGTCAAGTGATTCCTAATTGATTCTGGCGCGTTAGTTTGGTCAGGTGATTCTTGCCGATTCCCATTCCAGAATGGTGGCATTCACATTCCGAAAATGCCCAACCAAACGCAACCTCAATATTCACTTTCTGTCTTGGTATTTTGATTAGAAAACATGTGTCACAGTGAGACTACGATGTGTTATACTCCGAGCCAAAATAATTAATTTCATGGCTCTGCGGTGACCAGAAGCGCCATATCAAGCAGGTGAGTTTTGACGTGTTGCTTCGCACTGCGACTGGAGTTTTACGACTTTCGAAAAATCAACTTCTTGTCGCAGGTAACCAGCGGCTCGCCTCTCGCCAATAAAGCACCGCATACCAATCAAAACTAATGGAAGCACACACAAGGCTTATTGTTACTCTGTACTGGCCGTCGTGGAGCGGTAGCAATTACCTAATTTCAGACCCAGAGTGAATTTGACGTGCACTCTAAAACGTGTCCGGTTTGGAGCCACCTCTGATTTGAACTTTTTTGAAGCGAAAAATTGGGCAACTTGGAGGCAATAGGTCAACACAAAGGAGTGGCTCAGTTCGATTGACTCTGGCCCCAGTGTATTCGATATTTCTGAAGACTGTATTATTGTACCACAAGGAGCGTAACGATTCCACAAAAGGCGATCGTTCAAAGCAGGTAACAACAAAGAGAAAACTACGCTCAAAACCAAAACCAAAACAACAACTGCACCAGCAAGCTCTTTCCTTGCACTAACTACAAATACATCAAAACCAAGCAGCAAAATGCAAATCCGCACGCATGTTTGCCGGAACTGAACCTCCGTAGCGCAGCTGATCATCGCGGCTGCACGGGACGACCTTCCCGCCACAGTAGGGCAAAGAACAATGCATGGAACTAGCAATGAATGCATGCAGCACACCAGCAAGCTGTCCCTACGCAGACGTCTAGTCTAGCAAGCAAGGATGAATAGCATGAGAAACATGATATGACACATTGACTCATATGATGCATGCAATGTATACAACATACCCCCCCCCACCTTGAACGAACCAGGGGAGAGTGAAACTACACCAAGGAAGATACTAGTATGTAGCACACAGCACATAGAGGAATAAGTGCCTAATGCTCTAGAAAGCAGCGGGAAAAATGAGGTGACGAAAGTGTACTGTGTTACTAACTAACGTCTGTTCCATTAGTGTCTTACTGCAACTCATCCAAGTCGAGGGCTGACGACTGAGATACCGCAGTGGCTGCTTCAGCTGTCGGGATATCGAGCGGCACTAGGTATCGAACACCACGCCGATATTTCTTGCCGTTGACCTGGATGTCCACAGACGCGAACAATGCCGTCCTTGCCAGGGAACGTGGCCTTCACGCGTCCTAGCGGCCATCTGTAGCGTGGCAACGCATCGTCCATGACGAGGAAGACGTCTCCAATCTCGACCGTGCCCGATTGGCGGCGCCACTTAGTCATGATGTTCATAGCAGAGACCATTTCTCTTAGCCACCGCTTCCAAACATCTCTGCGGAGCTGCTGGATAACTTTCCAGCAATGGTATGGTGAACTGGCGTCGACTCTGAGTCGCCGCCGTCTCCAGAGCTGTTGCGACGTTGACATGACCCACGACGAAGTTTGCAGCTCCTCGTCGGTCAGGCTAGCCTTGTACAGGACTGACTGGAGTGCCCTTTTCAAGGCCCCGACCACCCTCTCAAATGCTCCGCCGAAGTGCGGCCGAGCTCTTCCCCGCGGTGGTACAGGAGGCAGCCGCCATGGAGGTTTCCGTGGCGGCGGCAGAGGTGGCGGTGATCGCGGTGGATTAAACTGCCATCTGATGCCTTGAATCGCCAACCCAGCTGTGATGTTGGCTTGATCCAAATCCCTCAGCGCTTCCCGCAGTTCACGATCGGTAGCAACGAAGTTACTGCCGTTGTCGGATAGGATCAGTGTTGGTCGACCTCGGCGATGGCACAACCTTGCCATAGCATCTCCATGTCATCGCCATCCAGAGCGGCACGTCTCCACAGCTTCTGGCAACGGACACAGCGGTGACGGTAGGATTTAACGACCTGGCGACCCTTGATGATCCAATACCGATCGGCCAGGTTAGAGAGCAGATGGTTTGTGCCTGCTCCGTGTTGACAGCGTTCATCCTCATGCCCAACAATTAGCTGAGTGACGCGATGATTGGCGGGCAGTATCACACGGGACCGGAACTGTCAGACAGGTGGTGTGAGGTCCGGAGCCGTCCACCAACTCGGAGCAGCGGTGGACCGTCAGTGTCCAGGAACAGCTGTAGCTTCCGTTAGCAGTGCACTGGGTGGAAGAGGCTTCTTCCCCTTCAGCGTTGACACTACTTCTCCGTAGCACTGCCTCTGCGCATAGCTTATCCAGAGCCGCTCGGCGCCTTGGAGTTCTGTGACCGTCAATTCGGGAACCGAAACAGCCTTAGCACTCTTGAGAGATACTTGCACGGTAGCACCTGCGTTGCTGTCACACTGCTGAGGTCGGCCTCTGGTGTTATCAAGGAACCGTTTACACCAGGCTGTGACCCGCAGAAGATTGCTCCAGGACGAGACGTTGTCTGGGTGCAGGCGGCATGTCGTCTGCTCTGCCTGGATCTGGCTAGTGAGAGTCATCAGGTGCGGCCGCTGAAGCAGTGCCGGAAGAACCTGGGGCACTATGATGTCTTTGTTCGGCCATCGCTCCGGACGCTCTTGCAAGAACTCTGGGCCACTCCACCATTTGCCGTCATCCTGCAAGTGCGAGGCCGCAACTCCACGACTTGGTAGATCAGCCGGGTTTAATCGGCCGCTGACGTGCTCTTGCCTTCCGCTGCCGCTGCTGCTGCGCTCTTGCCTTCTGCTGCCGCTGCTGCTGCTGCGCTGTTGCCTTCTCCTGCCGCTGCTGCTGCGCCCTTGCCTTCTGCTGCCGCTGCTGCTGCGCTCTTGCCTTCTGCTGCCGCTGCTGCTGCGCTCTTGCCTTCTGCTGCCGCTGCTGCTGCGCTCTTGCCTTCTGCTGCCGCTGGACCTACTAAACCTGGCTAGTCTGGGTTCCACGCGAGTTCGAGGCGCAGGTGAAGGTGCAAGAGGCGCATATGACACACGTTGAAGTTGAACTCCTGTCGTTCCAGGCGCTCCTACTCCATCAAGTGCAGGCTGATCAAAACTACAACTAGTTTGTTCTGCTGCCGAGATCGACATTCGGCTGTCCAATCTTCTGACAACACCTCCTGGACTACCACAAGTAGCACTCGTCTTCCGCGATCGCGGTGCAGGCGTTGGTCGTCTCGGCACTGCCACCGGTACTGGCACGGGACTCGGCTCTGCCGTAGATGTACGTCCATGACGCTCACTCAATCCACGCGCGATCCAGGCTGCATGCAGCGCTTCCATAGAAGCGGTCTCCTCTGCGATCAGGAGTTTTAGTTCCTCCGCTCGCCTATTCAATTTCGCTAAACTCAATTCGAGCTCCTCTTTATCTGACTCCTCAAACCCATATCGAGCCGAGTGCCAGCCTTTAGTCTTTCTTCCACTACGCCTCGGTCCGATCGCCCGCGACTCACTCATCCTTTCGAGGTTATAAAATGAACCGCGACTAGATCCGGCTCGAAGGACCACTATGTATTCGATATTTCTGAAGACTGTATTATTGTACCACAAGGAGCGTAACGATTCCACAAAAGGCGATCGTTCAAAGCAGGTAACAACAAAGAGCAAACTACGCTCAAAACCAAAACCAAAACAACAACTGCACCAGCAAGCTCTTTCCTTGCACTAACTACAAATACATCAAAACCAAGCAGCAAAATGCAAATCCGCACGCATGTTTGCCGGAACTGAACCTCCGTAGCGCAGCTGATCATCGCGGCTGCACGGGACGACCTTCCCGCCACAGTAGGGCAAAGAACAATGCATGGAACTAGCAATGAATGCATGCAGCACACCAGCAAGCTGTCCCTACGCAGACGTCTAGTCTAGCAAGCAAGGATGAATAGCATGAGAAACATGATATGACACATTGACTCATATGATGCATGCAATGTATACAACACCCAGAGCAAACTTCAACATGCCAGTTTCCTTCCACAAACATATTTCGAGTGAAAAATCAACGCTGATGATCGGTTTGGGTCTATACAAATTTGGCTGTCAAAGCGTCCCGGTATCGAGCCGTCCCCTCTACAATGTACAATGTGAAAAGAAGAAGGACAAAATGTCTTTTCACAATAATTTTAAAATTGGCTCACCATCCGAGTTACATAATCTACAATGTACATGTACATGCTGTACAGGGCAATACAGGACAATAGAGGCCAATACAGGGCAGATGTACACGGAACCCGACAATGGGTGATGCAGGAATCCTGCGCCTGGCTGTGATGAAGCCGAGACCCAAGGTCGGCAGAGCATCCCAGACCACGCCACCACTCCCCTTATTCATGGCTCACACATGACGGGTTTACGTGGCTCTAGTAAAAAATAAAAAATAAAACTCCATTTAGCGGCCCACAACTAGCGCTGTTTGTCACCGTGCTTGAAGCTCAAGAAAGCAGAAGCCCTTGGTAGATATAGCAAGAAGACGATTCAGTGGAGAAATTTGGCACTTTCTCTAGTACATTGTATGTTTCATGCATGTTTGGCATGTGGATAAAAAATGGAGCAGAATTCAGGTACTTCTCCTAGTAAGGGCCTGCCATAAGTTGGTGTGGTTCTTCCAATTTCACCGCTTTCCAAGCCACATCTGCCCATTTCTCGAGTATTTATCCATCAAGGAGTAAGGCTACAGACCCAGTACCCAATGCCTTGCTTTTTCACGCTAGTGCTTATGACTTTCTGCTATGCAAAATGTATGCAAAAGTTGGGCGCCCATCTTCTGTTGCCTCAACCATTCCGTTCTATCGCGGCCATGATCACCTATCCAATAGTCTTGTCTTTTTACATCTTTCCCTCGAGTGGGTCTATTGTTATTAGGCAATTGTTTACCGCCGAAGTCGCAACTTCTAAGTTCGTATTGTTGTCCCTCACGCGGACGTGCGACTAGTTGTTGGAGGTGACAGCGTTGTGAATAGCTATACTGGCTCTCAACGTCTGTTTAGCACAACTCCATGAGCGACTCTGACTCACGCTGCTACCTGGGGATTCACGAGGTGTTTGTCGCGCTGGAAACAAAGCGTCTCTGTAAGTTTGTATCCCTGGTGATGGTTTGGCCTGGAGAGCAGTATATAAGTGGTGCTTTTCAGGCACAATCTTCCTCAGCCTACTCAAGCTCAACTGATGAGGGGTGAATTCCCCGAAACACTGTGTATTGAGCAGGGAGTGGTGCTTTCTTACAGGTTTGCCGAGCGGAAGGTGCGACGTGCTCCTCGTGTGCTCCGGATGGCAGTCGTGAGTCAGTCAAGTGTCAAGTTCGGCAAGAAGCGTGTGCTCCTCGTTGGAGCAACCAACTTCATGACTATTACCGCCGAAGTCGCAACTTCTAAGTTCGTATTGTTGTCCCTCACGCGGACGTGCGACTAGTTGTTGGAGGTGACAGCGTTGTGAATAGCTATACTGGCTCTCAACGTCTGTTTAGCACAACTCCATGAGCGACTCTGACTCACGCTGCTACCTGGGGATTCACGAGGTGTTTGTCGCGCTGGAAACAAAGCGTCTCTGTAAGTTTGTATCCCTGGTGATGGTTTGGCCTGGAGAGCAGTATATAAGTGGTGCTTTTCAGGCACAATCTTCCTCAGCCTACTCAAGCTCAACTGATGAGGGGTGAATTCCCCGAAACACTGTGTATTGAGCAGGGAGTGGTGCTTTCTTACAGGTTTGCCGAGCGGAAGGTGCGACGTGCTCCTCGTGTGCTCCGGATGGCAGTCGTGAGTCAGTCAAGTGTCAAGTTCGGCAAGAAGCGTGTGCTCCTCGTTGGAGCAACCAACTTCATGACTATTACCGCCGAAGTCGCAACTTCTAAGTTTGTCTGTTATAGTCGCCATTATAAATAAAATCCAATCCAAACCAAAAAAATGTACAAATCACTTGCCGGAGTCACCGCAGAAATGAGCTTTTTCAAGGTTTTCCAACGGTGTGCCTTTTGTTACAGGTGTGTGAGTGTGGGTGTGATTCGGAGTGTGAGTTTGTGTGAGTAAAGTGGCTTGTGCTGAATGAAGCGGTTGGTCACATCGACCCATACTGGGCCATAGGCATATGGCCATGTGATCCGCTGAATTTGTTTTGCACTGTACAGGGATTTTTGTCGAGTCCATTTTGAATTTTATTTTTTTATTTTTAAATGATTTTTTTATTATCTGTTGAACATGTACATGTGTACGTATATGCACGTGTCAATCAGCAGAGTGTTGGTACTGTGCTGGGAGCTTCATTGGAATCAAGGTGCTAGTTTGAACGATTGAGGGAGGTCTGAGCTTGTAGTGCAGACATGGGTCTTGAAACTATACTCCGCGCCGTGTCTGCATGCTTCCATCGCACAATAGTCTCCCTATGTCTGACGCTGCCGAACCAAATCACACCTTGTAGAAAGTGCACAACGAAAGATGAGGGCAATAGCAGACAGCAGGCAATGAGAGAAGTTGTATTTGTATTTTATTATTTTACTTGGGCATTCCCAACAGACCCTAAGGTCTTCTTACAGGGTGCCCAAGATGAATGAAATTGTTAAGTTCCTGGCGAAATGAATTGGGGATATGATTTGTGCGAAGGGATTCGGGAAGCGCATTAAAGCGGTCAGCACCAAGGAATGAAATAGATCTGTATCCAGCTTGGGCTTGCACAATGGGTAAGGAAAGGGAATAATTGACTTGGCCGCGGGTTACTCTGTCTGTGTGAGCGCAGTCACGGCGAAGGGAGAACATGTCAGAGAGGAGTGAACTGCAGATATTGTGGATGCAACGGAACACGAAGAATATGGACTTAGTATGATATCTTTTGTCTAAGCTAATTATGTGGTATCGCTCAAGCAAGTATGATGTCCGCGTGAATGTGTCATGCTCAAATATGCATCTAAGGGCTCTCTTACTTATGCGTAGCAGCTGATCTCTCACATTGTCAGCGAGGCAGTGGACATAGGCAGTGCTGGCGTACTCGAGCTTGCTCTGGACTACTGACAAGTAGAACTGCCTTCTGGCCTGGACAGCAAGGTTCCTCCTTCCACGTCGAAAAGCACCTAGTTTCTTTCCGATGTCTTCCCTGAGGGAGTTAACGTGGGCACTGAAACTTAAAGTTGAATCGAGAGTCAGTCCTAGATACTTAACTTCGTCAGACGGGGCAATAACAGTCGAACCACAGACAATGCTCAGGTTAGGTGGGGGATGTGAGCGTCTGCTGTGGATCAGTAGTACTTGGCTCTTGCTGGAGTTCAGGAGCAGGCCGCGATCTGTGAGGTGCTGCTTAACCACTGAAAAATCGTCTTCTAAGTAAGACATGAGAATTCGTGGACACTTTCCAGAGGCATACAGGGTGGTGTCGTCTGCATAAAGAAGGCATTGGGAACGCAATGGCAGAGTGGGGACAAGTCGAGTGTAGATGCTGAAGAGGGTAGGGCCTAGGACGGAACCCTGGGGAACGCCCCTAGTGCAGGTTCTACAGTCACTTGAGGTTCCGTTCACTTCTACGCGTTGCTGTCGGTGAGACAGATACGACTTGAACCACTCAAGAGCATTTCCACGGATCTTCAGATTGTGAAGGTCATCTATTAGCGTTTGATGGTGGACGCGGTCAAAGGCTTTGCTCATATCGAGCAGCAGTACGGCCGTATAGTCTCCGGTATCCATGCTTCTCTGCCAGTTGTTGATGGCAAGTGTTAAAAGGTCCTCAGTACTGTGGTTCCGCCTGTATGCAAACTGTTCATTTGGAATTGCTCCGGGTGTGATGTCCAGATGGTCGTGAAGCTGCTGGAGCACTAGTGATTCCAAGACTTTGGAGATAATGGGCAGTAGCGAGACTGGGCGATAGTTGGAACTGTCGTAGGGGTCGCCTTTCTTAAACACTGGACACACAGACGCTAGTTTGTAGGCTGACGGTACCTTTCCGCTAGACAATGACTGGTTGAAGATGGAAGTTAAGGAATTGGCCAGCTCGGCGGCATGGTGTTTCAAGATGTAAGCTGGTATGCCGTCTGATCCAGATGCTTTCGTGGTATTCAATCGTTCGAGAATCTTCGTTACTGCTGCTGTTGTAACGGGTTGGAATTCGAGAAGGCAGTTGTCTAAACAGTCGTCCGCCGGAGTGTCTGGGGTCGTAAGAGCAGCGCGGTGTTCATCATGGACGATATTGCCTAGGGTATCTGACAAAGATGAGAGGGAGGCTTTCGGTGTGGGGTGGGATTTTCTCCTTCCAGTTAGTTGATTCAGCACTGCCCATTGGAGTCTAGGATTTCCTGTAGCGGCACTGAACTTATCTTTGTAGTACACACTTTTCAGTTTGCGGTTTAGTAAAGTTCCTTGACGACGTATTGCACGATACTGCTGTCGGAGGCGGTCATCCATGGGGTGCTTTATTAAGGCGCGGTGGGCTGAGCTTCGTCGATGAAACATCTGTTTCAGCTCTGGGGTGGCCCAGGGCTGGGGGCGGGGTTTGGAGTAAGCTGCGCGCTTCTGGGTAACGAATGGTGCAAGATCATCTAGTACTGTCATGACACTTTGTTGCCAGTGGCTTGCCGCTGCATTTAGAGTATAACCGCCGGATACATCTGAGGGGTCAAGGATGTGTTTGAGAGCTGCAGACGTTACACTACGGTCAAGGTGAGCCAGGCTAGGTTGGCGTCTTCGAGAGAATTGCTCGTGTGGCTGTTCAAAGTTGGCTCTACTAACACGGACAGAGAGGCCAATAAGATGGTGGTCGGACAGGCCATCGACGCTGTGAACAAATGTACTATGAAGAGACATGGGAGAGGAAGACGGAGCAGCCGTTGTCATTGTTGTCGGTATGAGTGCAAGGTCTAGGCATGACTGACTAGGAACTCTGGTGGGCTGTAGTATGACGTTTTGTAAGCTGTGGTCAGCGCAGAGGCCTTGTACATAGCGGGCGTTTGGGTGAGGTGGGACAGAGAGCATGTTGACATTGTAATCACCGAGGAGGAGGATGTCCGGACATGTCGCGGAGGCCATCTGCACGCTATTGTCGAGCTGCTCCCAGAAATCCACATGGCTGTCGGGAGCGCGGTATACGCAGCCGATGGATAGAAATGGATTCGTTCGGCTATGGGTGTGCAACCCAACGAATATGGTCTCTAGCCTGTCGTTGACTTGAAGTTGCCTGGATTTCAGTTGTTCCTGCACATACATGGCAACGCCGCCACCCTTTCTGCGATCAGCTCGGTCCCGGCGATAGAGAGTGTAGGCTGGTATAGCAAGATCGCAATTCATCACAGTAGAGTCCAAGCATGTTTCACTGATTGCTAGCACATCGATTCTGTACTTGTACATTATGCAATGGATTTCATGAGTTTTATTTCTTAGGCTACAGATGTTGATGTGGGCGATGGTTAAGCTCTTGATGGGTGAAGACGGACAATCAGGCACTGTTTGACTGGATGGATAGTTACAAGGATTTCTTAAAATGTCAGGTGCTGGGTCAGCGACGACATCTGTTGCTCGGAGATGAGGTGAAGTAGCTGAGAGGGAGTGTTGCTGGTGATTTCTTGGACACCCTGATGAAACCTATTGTGTTGCCAGCTCATCGATTTCAGTTACACTGTATGGGGTGCCATCTGGGTTCAAAATCTCACCATACGGTAGCGAGCAACGGATCTCCTTTTGGCGGAGTTCCTTATACCTAGGCAGGGCCTGTCGTCTAGCAATCTGCTGTTGCTTGGTCAGGTCGTTGTTCACGTACACATCTTGATCATTCAGTTTCAAATCCAGACGTTTACGGTACACTGACAACTTGGCCTCGTGGCTTTTCATGCGTAGCCTCACTGGCCTGGCCTTGCCCTGTACGGCTTTGCTGGCGGAACCAATGCGCTCTGCAGAGAGTATTTGGTCAGCACTAATCTGGAGGAGCTGCTCACATCTGGATGACAGTGCTACGCTGTCCTCATTGTCCGCTTCGGGGATGCCCCTGAGAATAAGGTTTTCCGACCTCTTCACCCTCTCTACCTCCTCTGCTATGACCTCGGCAAGCTGCGTTGCACTGTGGCTCCCAGCTGTCTGCCACGCGTTTCCACGTGGTGCATTGCTTTGCACCGCACTCCTGGTACGGTACGCAGGGTCATCATCTCGAGTACGGAAAGTCTCTCCATCTCCTCACTCTCACTTCAAACTTCGTCAGCTTCTCTCTCAAGGAGCGATTTTCCGCCATTACACTTTCTAGCTTCAGGGAGATTTCTTGAAAGATGCTGTTTACTCTCATACTCATATCCTTCTGCTCCCGCAATATGAAGTAAATTAGTTGGACCAACAACGAAACAAACAACGAAAGCCGGAATATTTCAGAACATGATTCATACATGGCAAGATGTGCTTTAGGTTTGCACGATTTTGTTTTTTCCCGCGACTTCGCCAGAATGGCTGAAAGTGACTGAATCCATTCAGCGCTCCATCCCAGCGCTTTGAAAACGGCTGACTGCCCTAGTAAAATAATAAAGTCTACTACTACTACTACTGCTGAAAACGGCTGAAGCCGAATACTCAGCCGATTCTGTAGCAATGATAACGTCTCAGGCCCGGTCACACATGCATTGGGGTTTCGCTTCGGCGACGAGGTTCGGCGGCAGCGAGCCTGGTGTCGCTCCAGCGAAACCACGTGTGTATGGTCACACATGCAAACAGGGCACAACTCCTACTTTGGCGGAAAATGAGAGTAAAGTGGACTGTGGTGCATACGGTACGGAGAATAGACGAGGTCGACACCGGTCTCGACTATCTTGCACGCATTTTTGTTGCATGGACATCATACGCATACAAATTTCTCGTAGCAAGTCCATATACAGCAGACCGTGGTATTTTCCGCAGAAGCGACAGTCTCGCTTCGAAAATTTTGGAGGAAGCGGATTGGAGTTTCCGCTGAAGCGGAAGTTCCGCTTTTCGCCGTTGCCATGCCATTTTTCGCTCCTGCGACCTCGCTTCAGCGTATACGCCACTTTCGAGTGCATGTGTAAGGGCCCGGTCACACATGCACTCGAAAGTAGCGTATACGCTGAAGCGAGGTCGCAGGAGCGAAAAATGGCATGGCAACGGCGAAAAGCGGAACTTCCGCTTCAGCGGAAACTCCAATCCGCTTCCGCCAAAATTTTCGAAGCGAGACTGTCGCTCCTGCGGATTCGCTTCAGCGGAAAACACCACGGTCTGCTGTATATGGACTTGCTACGAGAAATTTGTATGCGTATGATGTCCATGCAACAAAAATGCGTGCAAGATAGTCATTGACCTCGTCTATTCTCCGTACCGTATGCACCACAGTCCATTTTTCCGCCAAAGTAGGAGTTGTGCCCTGTTTGCATGTGTGACCATGCACACGTGGTTTCGCTGGAGTGACACCAGGCTCGCTGCCGCCGAACCTCGTCGCCGAAGCGAATCCCAGTTCATGTGTGACCGGGCCCTAAAAGCGCTTTTTCTGCTGAATGGCTGAAGCGCTGAATCACGCTTGGTGTGACCGCGGCCTTATTACATTGTACTATACCGTAAAATTCCATTAATAAACCCCGGGCGTATACTTTGCAGAGCGTCAAAAACCGGGCGTATATTTGGGCATGGGCTTATTTTAGGGTGTGGGCGTTATTTCGGACGCAATCTGCAGAAGATCAATCTATCAGCAACCCACTAGTTTCAGTGAACCACATGTCACACTGAGCGCGGTACAGGTGTACATCAAACCACAGCTGGAAATTTGGTCGTAACCAAGAATGTACGTTAGGCCCTGGCGTTTTGCCGCGGACAGTTTTGACACCAGCAATGCCAACCAGGCAAACAACGTCCTCTCCTCAGGCTCAGCATGATGGCGCGACCACAGCTGAATCCACTGGCTCGGCCCTACTTCCCCCCTTGCCAGGGTAAACTGACCTTGCTTTCCGTAAATTGCCGCTCAATCGTTAACAAATCTGCCGAACTGTCTGTCATTGCTGATTTCAACAAACCTGATGTCATCTGTCTAAATGAAACATGGCTAAATCCAAGCATAGCGCTCACCATCTCCGGTTATACCACATTTCGTCGCGACCGACCACCTCATGATAACAAATCCGGTACGGCAACCAGAGGATATGGTGGAGTTGCGATTCTTGTCCGGCAAAATCGCTTCGGAAGAGTCCAAGTTCGCGACGACCTTGCTCGTCCGACCTGTGAATCCGTATGGGTTGAGCTTCACCCAATCTTAGGCTCCCCGACACCCATCCTCGTCTGCTGTACCTACCGTCCGCCCTCAGTCAAAACCACGGAAATAGACCACTTCTGTGATATGCTAGCTAGTGCTTTGGTAACCGTTCCCATGTCATCGTACCATGTCATAATGGCTGGGGACTTCAACAGTAAGCACAAACGGTGGTGCCCATCGGATTTAACGTGTCCTGCTGGGGCGGCACTTTTTCGCACCCTTACCTGCTTCGGTTTGGATCAGCTGGTGCAGAGTCCAACGCACACAACATCTTCCGGAACACAGTCATGTCTAGACCTTGTCTTCACGAACCAACCCCTGCTGGCGACGGACGTTCACACAGCTTGCGCTCTTGGCTCCTCGGACCATCTCATGGTTTCATGCCAGTTCGCCGTCTCATTGCCCTCGGATCCAGACCTGCCACTTCCTTCTCGCAAACCGTTCCCATATCGCTTCCGTCGAGTTCCCTCTCAGTGCTGGGACTCTATGAACGCTGATTTCTCCTGCCACGACTGGTCGTTTCTGCAACCAGAAGGCTCTCCAACTGTTGTTGCCGCGGTAGATCACTTTGCAGCCGTCCTTGAACGAGGGTTCCAACAGCACCTCTCTAACTTTGCTATCGGCTACAACAACCGGAAACATTCCAACCCAACATCCTCGACATCTAGTCCCCCATGGGTGACACGGTCCCTCGTATCTGAAGTGAAGCGCAATCGTGATCTTTTCAGCATCTACAAGAAATTCCCAACGCCGGTTAACCGGGAGGCTTACCGAGTTCAACGCAACTTCGTCAAGCACCTTTCTCGTACCTCACACCGCTCCTATCTAAACTCTCTTTCTGCAACACTCTCCTCCCCCGATCGCCCATCACTCCACCAATTCATTCGCAACCAGTGCCGCGGGACCTCCCGCGCGCCAATCCAGTACCTGACGGACTCCCATGGCAACCGCCAGCACGATGTGAAGGCGATTGCAGACACACTGAACAAGCAGTTTGTTTCATCCGGCATTCCGGAAGATCCGAATTGGGTCATTCCATCGCTGTCCCCAGCCCCTGAACTTAGCGCACCACTCACACGCGTCGTTACCACGACTGCTACCGTCTGTAAGCACCTCAAACTCCTGAAGAATTGTAAGTCCCCTGGCGAAGATGGCATACCCAATGAGGTTCTCAAATGGGTTGCGCCATCTCTGTCCTATCCCTTGTGCCTGCTCTTTAACATGTCATATCGTACAGGAGTATCTCCGTCCGTCTGGAAATCTGCTGTTATCGTCCCGATCTATAAGAAAGGCCAACGCTCTCAGGCTGGCAACTACAGACCAATCTCTCTCCTTCCCGCTGTGTCCAAGGTCTGTGAACGTATTTTCTTTGAATCTCTGTACTGCCACGTCACCCCAGCGCTTTCACCATCTCAATCCGGTTTCTGCCGTGGAGACTCCACAACTTTCCAACTAACACGTCTAGTACAAGACATCTACACCCAGCGGAACCTCAGGCGGCATGTTGGCATCGTGTTCTTTGACCTAGCGAAAGCTTTCGACACCGTCTGGCATCGTGGTCTGCTTGCAAAGCTAGAGTCCGTCTTCTTGGTACACGGTCCAGCCCTGCAATGGCTCTCATCCTATCTTTCCTGCCGCCGCCAGACTGTCAGAGTATCTACCTCCCTATCAGACCCATTACTAGTCGTGTCTGGGGTACCCCAGGGGTCCATACTTGGGCCGCTCCTATTTCTACTGTACGTTAATGACTTGCCAGCCCTTGTACCAAATGTAAGTCTTTTTGCTGACGACACTGCTCTGATGTGCTCCGACAGCTCGGCAGACAACCTCACGGCCTCCATGCAGTCCGGGGTCAACGCTACAGTAACATGGATGGAAACCTGGAAACTGAAGCCTAACCTCGCCAAAACCGAGGCCATGTTCTTCTCTCCCTCGCCCCCCACTCAACTTCTGTATTTTCCTGGTCTAAATAGTACACCTATTAAAGTTGTTAACGAGCACAAGCACCTGGGCGTTATTCTCGACCGCCAACTCTCCTGGTCTCCACAAGTCCAGTCTGTGTGCAAGCGTGCGAGTGCGTCCTTAGGTATGCTACAACCCCACTGCCAACACTTGAATGATAACTGCAGAAAATTGTTCTTTAAGTCGTACATTTTGCCTATATTTGACTATTGCGATATAGCTTGGTGCGGGTTGTCTCAGACTTTACTCCACAGACTGGAGGTACATCAACGCTTGCTTCTGAAAATTCTGTTTCGAAAAGACCAAACATTTGCCTCCCTTTGTCTTTATAAACTTGCTTCCACGCACCCTCTTCTTGCCCGACATCAGCAGCATCTTTGTATCCTTGTGCAAAAAATCTTCCTAGCCCAAGTCCCGAAACATATTGCCAAGTACAACTGGTTTGTTACCACTAGACCAACACGCAATGCCTTATCACTGCCCCGAGCTAGTTCCTCTCTGTTTTTGAAATCCCCTTTCTTCTCAGCATACTCCCTTTGGTCTAACCTGCCTACTAGCATTAAGACATGCCAGGATATCAGGAAATTCACAGTCCAGCTTTCTACACTGTCTCATCCGAAGTGATCCCATGTATTATTAATGTGCCTCCCTTTCTTTTTTCTCTCCCTATCTCCTTTCCCTCTCTGACAGCATCTTTCTTTTTTTTCCCTTTTAGCTTGCCGTGGTTGGCTATCACCTGACCTCTCATGTTTATTGGCAGTCTTCGGACGGGCCAGGAGATGTTGAATAAATAAATAAATAAATAAATGTAGCGATAAATTACAGATTTGATAAGTAAACCCCTTCCTATGGTAAGTACAAGGCACAACAGGTACCAGCATGGCTGAAAACGTCGTGACGCTGAAGCAGGTAAGGCTGAAAACTAGATGACATTTTGAATTTGAGTCCACTTTACGCCCTGGGCTTATTTCGAGCATAGGCGCTAAAACGGACTTGAAGTGTACACCGCCTAAAACTGGGCTTATTATCGGACATGGGCGTTATTTAGGGTGGGCTTATTTACGGAATTTTACGGTATTCGGGACCTTTAGCACCACGTTGCAACGTAGGCCTTTGTCGTACTTGATCACGTCGATCGGGGTGCGCGATACGTGTTTTGCGTACTTGGCTAGCCTTTAGCGAGACGTGATTATGGATCGACGTCGTTGCCACAGGATCAGAGCAGAATGGCGCGCGTGATTTCAAAGCTCCTCGCGGGAAATGAGAAGAAGAAAAGACTTTTTTTAGTAGACTACTGTAATTTCAAATTTTGGACTTCTTCACGGAGAATTTCAAAGTGTTAGAAAATTAGAGGCCACATGCCGCGTACTGCTCTTTTCTCTCCGAAACTCAACACTTGCAAGCCAGATATGAAAGAAAGAAAAAATCATCAGTCACACCACCGGGACTCGAACCATCGACCTTGCTATTCGCGAGCAATGCTCTAACCAACTGAGCTACAGTATGACTCTTATCCGCAGTGATCGTAAATCTATCCTTCTTCGATCAATCAACATCTGGCTTGCGTCATACTGGCAACTCACACCAAGATTTACCATCACTGTGGATAAGAGTCATACTGTAGCTCAGTTGGTTAGAGCATTGCTCGCGAATAGCAAGGTCGATGGTTCGAGTCCCGGTGGTGTGACTGATGATTTTTTCTTTCTTTCATATCTGGCTTGCAAGTGTTGAGTTTCGGGGAGAAACTACTGTACTTCGAAAATTAGTTGATTTCCTTCAAGGAGAGAGAAAGAGAAAGAGAGAGAGCGCGTGTAGAGCACCTTATGCAGTTTACCTGCATGTACATAGTAGTATGTTGCAACACAGCGTTTCTGGGCAGTCGATGATTGTTGATGGCTACCTAATTTCAGGATGCTCGAGTTCTCCTTCCTGATGTGCGCCTTCACCAGCAAAATGAGTTCTATTTCGAAGTGGACGGATGCTTACCGGCTTCCATTTGGCGTCGTAGTTAGTTGCCAAAGTCAGGAGTACAGTGTTCCAGGCAGGAGAGCCACGAGAGAAGGGCTTTTCGCTCGACGCTGCCGCTACTGCTTTCAACAAATTGATGTCCTCCTTGGCGCAGGCTGGCATATTGGGATGGTCGAAAACCATGATTGAGAAACAGAGAGGGTACCAGGTTCAAGTGCATTTTCGCACTGCGCAGATTGCGATCAGTACCTGTGTGAGCCACACTCACAGACCCACACACGTAATCGACGGCGTCGCGAACACCGTGTGACCGCTCTTCGCGGTGATCCAATGGCCAGCTCTGCCAAGACGTGCCCTCAGCACCCAGCACAACACGCAACACAGTTTTGTCCAGTGTGTAAGATAATTCTGTGTGAGCACTGCAGTAGTCACACAGAACACAGAGTGTTAGAGATGGCCATTGCTGCACATGAAGTTCGACATACCTATTCCAACACAACACTGCTGGCTGAAGAAAGTCACTATACCAGGTTAACACAGGAACTGTCTGAGGTGGAGCAAGAACAGGATGAACTACGTCACAAAGTCCAGGCCATTAGCGATGGTATTGGTGAGGAATTTGAGCGTCGACACGAGGAACTACGCACTGCCGAGAAGTCTCTTCGTGATGCTGTTAATAATCTGCATTGGAAAGAGAGCAAGCCCATTGAGCTGAGAAAGGAGAAGATTGTGGAGAGCATGCGGCAATTGCAGGTTGCTCACCATCTGCAAGCAAATCTCAGCGACGCTGTACTTGTCAAAGCATCGGCGAAGCAGTGGCCACAAATGTACATACGCACGCCTATTGCAGCAGAACTAGCCTCAGCTGCTGAATCACCGACGGTCACAACCATTCACGAGACGGTAAGGAGAGACGCTCGCGAGTACGTGCAAAAGCACCTGGACTCCAGTGCTACCTATGGAAGTGAGCGCTTGACTAATGATACTTCACCAAAAGGAGCAGAATCCTTTGATGTTGTTTATGAGAAGAGGATGAAGGCAGATGAAAATGTACTCCTTGATGAATTTGATTACCGTCATGATTTTAAATCACCGAATGTGCATTTGACTGGTGATGGTCGAACTGCATCGGCTGGTGTGTTTTCAGTTCCCAAGTATCGATCGGCTCAAAGTACCCACTTCTTCCATGGTATAGGATCACTTCTCTTTGCCGTTCGTGTTTCCAACGCCTCAAATCCCATACTGGTCGGAGTAGCGAAACTTGGCTTGCCCGCAAACCGAGACAACAGTTGGAGTCACAGCTCAGGATTCATCGGTTGGTCTAGCGTCTTTCCACGCGATGACCGTGTGTTAGGCAAGCGACTTGGACAACCCTGGTTGCAAGGAGACAAAGTACGGTTCATCATGGATCTCACCAATCAACGGATCCGAGCCAAGCATATGCGTAGCGGTGAGGAGGCAGCCCTGTCCCTTGTACCAAACACTCGCTATAATATTCGGGTAGAGCTAATGGATGGCAGCTCCATCACAATTGTTGAGTCAGCCTAATAAGCAAACAAGGACCGTTTAGTCAGTGCCTTACTCAACACCCGTAACTCGGTCTCGTAACACGACTGCTCTTATCTAGTGCTCGCATGCGTATGTACACAAGACACAATAGTAGTCCTTGTGCCAAGGATAGAGAGAGAGTGTGTGTGTGGGGGGGGGTGCGTGCGTGAGAGAGAGAGAGAGAGAGAGAGAGAGAGAGAGAGAGTTGTAGGAGTAGCTGATGACAGAGGTTTTCGATGGGGAAAACTCGCCTCCTCTAGCTCGAGCCCAGGTTTGGCACGCTTGTATATCGGCTTGCAGGGCTCGGCTGGACGGAGTGTGTTCGTATGGGTGGAGTAAAGTCACATCATCCGCAAACAGGAAGGTATGGGAATGCATTATGGTAGTAGGTAGGTCATCAATGTAGATTAAGAACAAGAGAGGTGATAAATGTGAGCCCTGCGGCACACCACAGTTGGTCGTCTTCGGTAAAGATGTGCATGACCCAACTTGTACCGCTATCTGTCTGTCCTGCAAGTAGCTCCGTATCCATGCAGTGACTTTGGGGTCTGAAAACCTACTGATCTGGTCAAGGAGAGTGGAGTGATTTACTCTGTCGAAGGCTTTGCAGAAGTCGAGGGAGACTAAATCGAAATTTGACTTCTTGTCAATGTAGCATGCCACATATTGCGTTAGAATAACCAGCTGGTCTGTGGCGGATTTGTCTTTCACATAGGCAAATTGTTCACTGCATATTATCTCTGTTGCGCTGAGGTATGTCTGGATCTGATTGGCGACTAGTTTTTCAAATAGTTTTGCGATGCATGGGAGAAGGGACATTGGACGATAATTCGTTGGCTGAGTTGGGCAGCCTCTCTTCTTGAAGATGGGGATGATTGTTGCCATCTTACAAGCCTTGGGACACACACCTTGTTCCAGACTGTAGTTGAACAGGATGGCCAGAGGCGTACAAAGAAGATCCGCACATTTGCTGAGAACAGAGTATGTGATACGCTTGTCTGCACCCGATTTGTGCACAGGTAATGTTCTTGCAGCATCGTATACTTGTGCAGGAGTGATCACAGTGAACCTGAAGTGATCTTCTTCTTCACTGGCAATGGTGGTACACGGAGGTGGTCGGTTT
Source organism: Sycon ciliatum (assembly GCF_964019385.1). NCBI lineage: Eukaryota > Metazoa > Porifera > Calcarea > Leucosolenida > Sycettidae > Sycon > Sycon ciliatum. Next base: position 19,910,231 of record NC_088651.1, on the reverse strand, counting down.
CCAAAATTGATGATTATTGGGATTCTGATTGCACTGAGCGCTGAAGAAGCGACAAAGAGCATCAGCTTTTGCCTCGCTGGATGTATGATTTCCAACATCATCCTTTAGGAGTTGTATATCATGTAGGGACCGGCGGATTCTGCTCGAAAAGGTGGCAGATTCTGCTCGAAGAGCAGTGAAATTGGCAGAACCATACAAACCTTATGGCGGGAAATTCCTCGAATTCTGCTCCATTTCGTTATCCACATACCAAACATGCATGAAACTTACCAGAAAAGTGCCGAATTCTGCCAATTTTTCTGCCGGCAGAATCCGCCGGACCCTAATATCATTTAGCTTCTTGCCATCAATATTGCACAGGTGTTTCGCTCGTTTCCACCACAAGTAACCTCCTGTTCTACCTTTGCTTAGTGTTGATGTACCTAGTGCAGACAAGTAGGAATCTCAAGCGCGTCGGATGGTTTTTCTGCGTTTCTATAGAGCGTGTATGCAGCTTTGAGGGTGGGATTACACAAGTCTCGGCGATGTAACTTGTACAGGCGGTTGACACGCTGTCTGAGTTTCTTGTGTGCAATTTTGAATCAAGGTTGGTTATTTGCGTTGTACGGTTTGGAAAACAAAATTGTTGATCGACTGATGGCCATACTAAGGACGAGCAAAGTGCCAGGCATCTATAGACTATAGTCGATGTGTGCCTCACCACCAATGCACTCCAAAGGCATAGTGCTCAGTCTGGTGCGCAACATGACAAAATCAATGTTTCCGTTTTTGTATGTCGGTTTTCGTGGTGCACCGGTGGTGGCGTTGCATGCTCCTGGTGTTGAAACTGACCTGTACTGTGGATGGTAGACAAAGCCGACCACGAGATGGAGCATACAAATTACAATGTCAGATGAACCTGTTTGCCCGCCGTACTTTCGTTGTCGGTGTTATTCAGCCTGATCTAGAATATGCTCTCCCTGTATACCTTTCGTTTATATCCGCTAAAAATAGAAACAAGCTAGCCTCACTCCACCGGCGCGCTGTACGAGTTGCTTGTGGCGCATCACCCCAAGCTATTAATATCACGCCACTTCTTCACCACCTCAATGTTTCCTCTTTCCAATATCGATCAGTATTTTTGTTCCTTGTATTCATTTTCCACTGTTACTGTATTAAGCCGGCTGTTTGCTTGCAGTCCCTCTTTCCCATCTGTACGTCTACCCGAACTACTCGCGGCTCTACAACTCATAACATGAGTATCAATCGCTATAGATCTATGTCTGGCTTTCTGTCCTTTTCAAGTAAATCGGCTCTTGTTTGGAATTATTTACCAGACGACCTGAAGTCCTGCACTACTATCGCAGATTTCCGCGTCAAATTGGCTATTTGGCTAAAAGACAGCTTAACTCTTAATCATTGTTGTGATTTGCTTTCAAGCAATGTGCATAATCAGTAACTTGATGTTGCTGTTTTTGTTTTTTTGGTTTCCCGTTCTCGGGGCCTTCTATTCCGTACTCTTTGTAGTTGTACTTCTGTACTGTTGAGCTATCCGAATTCAAATAAACATTAAAAAAAATGTATGTCACGTGACTGAAGTGCCTACTTCTACTGCTATCGCTGGATGTTGGATGTTGGCTTAGAGGTCGGTTTGGGATTCTGGAGCTTTGGAGAAGTGACTTGGTGGCTTGCTTTGATTGGACACGGGAGAAGAAGCCTTGGATGCGACCGCTGCTTTGCTGCTGTTTTCCAGTGTTGTGCTGGGTTTTGTTTCTTTTTTTCCTTGTGTCTGGCGTGTATTTTGAGTTAGCAGAGTTTCACCATCTTGTGGCATCTTCATCATCCCTGGACTCGCACTCCTCGCGTTGGGATGCCGTGCGGCTGGAGGTGGTATTGCTAGCTTCTCCCTTACAGGTCGGCGGAGCGCGGTGTTCATTACCGATAATGCCTTGTTATCGCCCCTCCCCCCGAGACACACACATCATAGCACCATAGAATGGGGTTGCATTTTTGCTGTTTTTGCCATGTGATTAAGCAATCACGATTGAAACGAGGGTTGCCTGCTGCTCCTCGTTGCTAGTCTTGAAGAAAAAAGAAAAAAAAATCACGCCCATCTGCTGCTGCTGCTAGCTGCCAATATTGATGCTGTCCCTGCGTTCGCCACCTCCAACTGCTGAGGTGCCTCGTGCTGTGGCACTACCACACCTTGGTCCGCCCTGCGTTGATCCGGCCTCGTACTCTCGTACTCTGCTCATGCTGCCGTACTCTCGCGTTGTGGCCTCGTGGGTACGTCTTACGCTATTTGCGCTTGCCACGTGCTTATGTGGCCCGCCTTACCTGGTGGGCTCTCGCGCCTTATTTCCCATATAAGCATGGTGGTGTCTGTCATTGTGGGCCGCGCCGGGCGGCATCCGGGGACTTCGCCTCTTCCATACGTTGTATGTTTGCTCCGCCACACCGCCTGTTCTATCTTGCGTACTCGGTTAGTACTGTACCTTGGCTGAGGCTTAGTACGCGCGCTGGAGTCCTTTCGTGCCATAAAAGGAACTGCTTCCTAATATAGAGATTAGGCGCCATGAGCCCTGCTTGTAGTAAACATTGCATTAGTAGCGCCAAGAGTACATAAGTATAGGATATTACCCAAGTACGAGGGTGTTACCTCCCGAATATCATCCCGACTGCGTAGCAGGAGGGATGATATGAGGGTACGGTAACATCCGAGTACGCGGGTCAATATCCTACTTATCCCAGGTACATCTACGCATTTTGGAGATCGACGCAACTGCGTTCTGAATACAATTACCAAGGTACAGCTATACCAAAAACAAGATGCTGCCTTTCTTTTCAATCCAATCAAGGTTTGAGAGCGATGGAGCTCGGGAGACAAGTTGCATTTTTGTAGTTGGACTAGAGAATTGACGAAGATTGTACTGTTATGATACATAGTCATTTGGTTCAAAGTAAGGGCCATACTTCAAGTCACGGTGAGATACAACGTCATTGTGGATGCTGGTGCTGACTTCCTTGTCATTGGATCGGCGTGGAACTTTCAACGGTTTGGGATCCTTGCTGAACACTGTCCGTGCAGGCAGTAACCACATTGTACATATCGTCGGACATAGGCACCAGTGAGTAAAGTGCATTTCGTTGTATCAAGACTCTTGGTTGTATCACTATCGGCCACTATGCAATCAGAAGAATGTTAATCTTGTTATATTATAGGCATACTGGATTTGTAGCAGCATCTACGTTTTAGATTGTTCTTGTGGTAATCGAGCTGGATACGATGTCATGATAGTCACTGCGGGTCGCATCTTGCATCCATATCTTATCTACATCACACATGGATTGCTGAGCTCTTCTTCTTTCACACTGTTGAATATTCTGTACAAGATTTTTCCTCTCACTTTCACGTCTTGTACTTTTCGAGTTGTTGCGGTATCTCTCCTTGCAATTACATGTAGTAATTTTCACTCGGATGGTGATACTTTGTGTAGTTTTCGAGTTTACAAAGAGTGAATGAGAACTGATGCACTTCGAAGTCTCCTTTGTGTCGTAGTGTTGAGTTGAATAGTGATTGGAGTTCATTGTTTGTTTGTGTGGAATCTGGTTTTGGACATAGTCGCGGAGGTAAGTTCTCTCCGTTCACTTTTACTGTACCGACGGTGCACTCTGCATTGGCATGCTCTCACCCTCTCACGGTTCTGTGTAGTGCATTTTGTCGCTGGGTTC
>NC_088651.1:19680577-19906320 GCF_964019385.1 Sycon ciliatum | reverse complement strand
GAGAGAGAGAGAGAGAGAGAGAGAGAGAGAGAGAGAGAGAGAGAGAGAGAGAGAGAGAGAGAGAGAGGGAGAGAGAGAGGGAGAGAGAGAGAGACGCAGAGAGAGAGAGAGATTGGAAGCTAAATAATTATATTATTATGATGTCATTGTACATCAACCCACGAGGTTGAATCGTGCCGCGGACTACTAGTACCTCCCCGTCGAACAGGGGGATCCCCCAAAACACGTTTCAAACTTGCATTAACCGCAATTCCAAGGCCAGGGGAAAATTCCGACATTATCCCACACCATCCACGTCATCTACGATTACATCATCAGGCGTGGCGTGACGTGACGCGCTCTAGCTCCGTTCATACCGAGACGCCTGCTGCACGTTGGGGTCGGACTGAAGCGTGAAAGGCTTCGACGCACCGTAGTTCGACGGCAACTAATCTTAGCCTACGTACATGTAGACTCTACTCGTACACGTACCTGCGAGGTGCTGGCGACTGTCAAATCCATGCGTCATTGTAATACAGTGCATGGCTTCTCGGCGCTCATGTGAGACAGGATTTCGGAAAATGAAATAAACTTACATTGTACGTGGATAATGCCACAGCTAGTCACTCCTACGTTATTCTCTTCAGGAGCCGAACTGTTCCGATATCTAAAGCATGATCTACGCACGTCGTTTCCTGTAAATGTCTGTTTCTGTGCTCGGCATGACCAACAATTGAATCACTTCGCTTCGACCAGTACGCAGTAGTGCAATGAATGACGTGGGCGTATGAAGTTTCACGACTGTTCAATTTTGAAGCCTACGTACAGTTACCAGAGAGGAAGCGCGGCTGTGTGGCTGTTCGCTGATGCACACATAGCTGCAATGCAAGGGCATGCAAGCGTCACCGAGCCAGTGGTAAGTATACACGCGGCTGGAAATCCTGTACTGCAGAGCTGACCTGCTCCCATCAGATCTCATAACTGTTGTTCACACTGTGAAACGAAGTCACTAAGCTGTGGAGGGCATCTAATAAGGGGTCAATACTTTGCATGCAATTCAAGTCCGTAGCATCTTTTCATTCCTGATGAAGACATTTCTGTAATTACAATGAGTGTACATTGATGCCTAATTTACAGCACGCGAAATGCACATACAGCAGCGAGTAGTCCCAGCGATAATGACGAAACGTGGTGTAGAAGCGTTGTGCGCTGTGCGCGTTTGCGGGTACCATAAGAGGTGCGATTATTTTGGCGAAAGTACAGTGCTGGGAACTGAAATCCGACCCCCTGAGCGGTGGGTTCACATTCTTTGCGATGTGAGCGCACCGCTCAGGGGGTCGGATTTCAGTTGCCAGCACTGTACAGTGTATATACCGTCATCCTGCATCCTCCTTCTATTCTGTTTCTGCGTCATGATCCTACGGATATGCGGAGGTCATTTTGGTTTTCTCTCACGTGAACAGTAAAATTACTTGTTGCTCTCGCTTATGTGTTCAGCTCAACAGCAAGGTAGTTCTCCTCGTGCTGGTAAGAACGTTATTTTGGCGTTATGCTCTCTCTCTTCTCTTGTTTACCTTTATTTGGTGCACTGGGCATACATACCCTTATGCGATGAACATTGCGGTCGAGACCTCACTTGGACTAAGTCAGTGTTCTCAGCCCCACAACCATACCACTCCTCTATACTATATATAGACTATGCATCATCATAGGGAGTTTGGAGTATGGAAGTCGGTAAATATGTTTATTTTTGTGCCCGCAATCCCTTTTGTGAGCAACACTTTTTACGGTGGTTGATTGCGCACGTCCAGGACACGCCACGATCTCAACTCGTGCAAATATTTACTCCCTGACTTCACTCACTGAACTCTGCATCTACTAGTAACTGATTACTTGCAAGAACCCGGGCCATGGGACAAGGACATGCATCTTTCGTTCACAGCCCCTATATCCAAGCGTGTGTGCAGGGAAAACAATGTTCTCTAGGGCATAATTATTACCAGTTAGTTTCAGTCATTTTTTGACATTTTGTTTCATTCGGCTACTGCGTTGCACGTTTTCCGCAGCTACATTACTTCGTGATCAGCGGCAACTCTGCGCCCACTACCCAAGGGCCTGCTACGACGGCGACTCCATCAGGCACACTATTGTGCCCTCAAGGCTACGGCAAGTGGTTTCAAGTCAACGCGACTTACTTTGTATGTCAACCATGTGTCGACGGACACAATTACTCTGCCGTAGCCGATGCCACGAGCAAATGCCAGCCGTGCCACAGCGAGAGTTTGAAGTGCGAACCGCATGAGGTAAGCATTTAGGGCAGTCGCACGGAAACTGGACGATCAATAATTATAACCCTGCGGCGTAAGAAATAAATCAAAATCATTGCTTTTATAATACATGTACATGTATGTACCCCTTTCTGGGGGGGGGGGGGGGGGAGGGGACGCACAGCCGCATATGTTTAGGATGGCGGGTGCATGCCATTCATGGTCATTACGTGCACACTGAGTCTACATCATGTGGGTCCACATTTTTCAGGCGTGGTTTAGTGGTGCACATGCCCCCAGTGCCCCATGCAAGCTACGCGCCAGTGGACAGTGAAACCTTTCCTAACCTTGATGCAGCGGAAACAGTCCTGATATGATTTGACAGGATACGAAGAGCCATGGCAGGCGTGTGCGCCGGTGCACTTCAAGGGAGGGTTCCGGGGGCCTCCCGCGGGAAAAATTTCCAAAAATTAAGCAAAATCCTGCATTTTGGGCGAAAAAAGGGAGGTTCCGGGCACCCAGGAACCCATACGGATAATTTACCACTTTCAAATGTATGTATGCATCTGTGTGTGTTTCTGTTTCCATCCAGTTTATCTTGCCATGCACCGCAACCTCCCCGGCTGTGTGTTCTTCCTGTCATTCCGGAATGTAATGAAATTTTAAAAATTAATATTGGCCGATGGCTCTGTCATCAAACACTTGTTTTACCTCTATAGAAGACAGCATTATTCACAGCTTCTAGCCACTCAGTAGTCTTACTTTATCCTTTACTGATGGGATTCGAATGCTGGGAACAGCTGCACCAGGAGGTATTTATGCCAATTCCTATAATGTAGTGCAGTAACAGTTAATCTTGCTGGTGTGGTGAATGAAGTCGGCTTGATATTGCATGTGGACGGAAAATTGGACTGGGTGTTATATTATTAGCATGCCTGCATCTGCAGCTTGCCCTACCGCATTTGAAGAGAGATTAACACACTTGACAGTCACTGTCTGAGTTTGAAGATCATCTCCCTGGCTTTGTATTGCCTTGTGACCTTTTCCCCTCTTATCTTATCACGGTACACTACCTCGGCGTTGCCTTTCTTTCTTGGTGGGCCAACCGTTCAAAAGAATCTTGTCGAAATTTCGTCAGCGGCTGAATGATCACTTAATCTCAGCAGTGCACCACCCCCCCCCCCCCCCCACCCTCCCGGCTGCCCACAGCAACGGTGTTGGCATACGCCAGGAGGCATGTCGTGGTCTTTTTTACTCACGGGGTCAGTAGAAAACAGCTCTGCCGGTTGCACAGGCTGAGTGCATATGCCCAAGTGTGTGCACCGCATGCAGTCAGGGCAACGGCAGTACCACTTTACCGACGTACGTGTAGATAATCCATCGGAGATGGTTTTTAAATTCTTTCCTGTCCTCCTTGTATCCGTATTCGTCCCAGGTATATAAATCAACTCCTGTCGGCGTGCATAGGTTGTACTGATTCATGCAGCGCGGATCAGATAGAGACCACGCGCTGCACGGACAAGAGTAATCGCTACTGTGCGAAGAAGCCGTTCATTCCGCTCTGGTCTCCTGATGTAGAGCCACAGCAGGTTGGTTTCCTATTGTTCTGGTACATCTGTGGTCTAGGCCAGTTCAATAGCCATAGATTCTTTCACCATCCGAGGAAATGTTGAATATCGAGATTTTTTGTTCCCATCGTTTTGGTCTCCGATGTGGAATAGTCAACTTGATTCATGATTTGGTATGCGCTGTAGGTCACAATGTGGGTTTATGTTTGTGTGTGTGTTCTGCACCTTGTCCTCACCCATTTACTGAGGTGTGGTGGGCCCATAAGTGGGATCATTTTCAACTCCACCCACAGTTTTGGGGATTTCAGGGGTAGTCGGCCGTTGGGCGGTTCAATAGCCAATTGAGCCATCTTTCCAAGATTCCTTTTGAGTCTCTCCCCTCTCCTGGGGAAACCCACATGACCAGGTTTGGCAGTGAGCAACAAGTACAAGTGTGTGTGTGTGTGTGTGTGTGTGTGTGTGTGTGTGTGTGTGTGTGTGTGGGTGCGTGCCTGCGTGCGTGTGTGTGTGTGTGTGCATGTATATTGGTGCATACGTGTGCGTGTCTGTCTCCGTATTTCTATCTGTCTGTCTCTTTGCCTATACATCTGTGGACATGCACTTACATGTGTGTGTGTTCGCACGTTTGCCACCAGATATCAAGCCCGTCAGCTTCAGTGCCTACAACGGCCGACTTTGTCACGAAAAACTTCGCTTTAACCCCCAAAACTGGTAATGATTTGAAATCGCACATGCTGTATGCTGTGGGTTCCTCGATGTGTGTCTTTCTAAGATTCAGGAATCTTTGAAAGGAACAAAAGAATAGAATATTCTAAGTTTTGAGGCAGTAGCGATTCGTAACGCAGAGGCTTTGACAGGGCTGTGGAGAGAATGCGAAGAATTAGCAAGGAAACGTTTCTTTAACGAGCTTGCGTACACTTTTCGATTCGCAAACCGAGATGCGTGCGCGAACTGAAATGCGGGCTTTCAAATGTTTCGTTCAGTACACAAATCGTTAATTTGTCCCGAGCAGTCACGTTTACTACGTTGCACCATCCATAAACATGTACAGCCTGAAAACATCATGTCAGTGCGAATCCTGTTTGCTTGTCCCCACTAGAATGTGTTTGTTTTGTCGCTGAGTTCATGTTCCATTGGCGTGCTAACTGGAACGCCTCTAAACACCGACGTTTCCTCTACTTGCAAGTAGACACAATTGCCTTGTAAACGCAGGGGCACATGTGTTCAGTGGTTGTCTTTTGAAGACTGTAGTATGGAATGTTGACATGCTACCGTAATTCTTACACTTGCATTGGAGTACTGACCTCTATCTCATCACATCATTGTTGAACGCATATGCATTCAGGAAAGTACTAGATGCCGTTATTTTCGTTTAGGATGAAGACAGCACTTCACATTTATTACATTAATGTTGAAAATTAATCTAAATTGACTTCTGTGCCACCACACCACTTCGGTGTTCTCCAGTCAAAATATACTTTAACACCGGTACAGTAAAACCTGGTGTAAGCGACCTCTGGGTTTAGCGGCCACCTGCCGTTTTCCCATGCACCGACAGTTTTGCGCAGAGACTGCGGAACCTGGTTTTAAAGACCACCTGGCCATAACGACCGCTTTTGCTGGCACCGTGGGGTGGTCGCGTAAACCAAGTTTTACTGTAGTATCTTGATCTGGATACTCATGCAAGACCATTACTAGTATCGAAGTGAACTCTGAGCATTTATAATTGATCTCCATCTGCTTTTTCCTGCAGAGTCGCCAGCCGACCCGGATAGTTTGGGATTGTCTGCAGGACTCATTGGTGGGCTATCGGGTGGCGGAGGAGCATTGCTCATCATCATAGTATTCATCCTTGTCCTCGCCATCTACTCTCAGAAGCATCCAACAAGAGAAGGTAATGAGAATGTCCGCGAAATTCAGGAATGTATTCCTCCTGTACCTCCAGAAGTGTTTGAGAAAACAGGCTCACATATAGGCTGCTCGCCTGGAGAAGTTTCATATGTTTGTGCGTACACGGATGGGTGAAGGCATACTACCCTCCATTCAAAATCTGACCTCTTTTCCAGGCACACTTTGAGCATCATGGTGCATACCTAACCACATTAGTAGGATGGACCTTTACAGACATGGCTGCATGACTTAGGGGTCGGATTTGGTTGAAACCCAGTCGTCCAAGAGTCTAGCTGCAATGCGAATTTCCTGATTATGAAAATTACATAGTATGTAGCAGTACTCTCAGGGCACGTCAGTGTAAATTTTCATCTGATCATCGATTGAGTTCGTGAAACTCAGAGTCACGAAACAGCAACTGCTCGTTCTTTTGTACATGAATTTACACGTCTAAATTGATCGTGTGAAGAAGAGGTTGGTGCGACTTTGGCGATAGCAGGGGAAGAGTGTGTTGCTCCCTACATGGGTTTTTTGTAGATTTGTCGAGTTGGCGGTTTGATGGACTTCTCGTGTGCTCCGGATGGGAGTCGCGAGTCAGTCAAGGGAGAATAAATATTGATCATGGACCCGAAAGCACTGTATAGGACTAACATGTGCATTTAGAGCATGCCGGCAGACAACTAACTGGTATACTTGTCTTTTACGCATTCTTGTTCTCTTCTTATACTCAGCTGTTGTCGATCCAGGGCCTAAGGTAACAACCATCGCTGTCTGTCAAGGCGTTGACCCATACCGGTAACTGTTACCGGAAAGTTTAGTTTTGTATATAGTTTTCTAGCGGTTTTTTTGTATTGCCTTGAACCAGCACATAAACATACTGTATATATTATTAATTTTGTGTTTAGCCTGATAGACGCACCTGTCCAGTGGCCACTGTAACCCTCCCCCCCCCCCCCTCGCGCCGTCCCATTGCTGCACACCTTGCCTGCTTAGATAACATGCATTTGCTGCAGTATAGGATTTCTTCCTAGTTGAGAGTATTCACTGGTTGTCATTTCAGTATCCCTACTCACCCCAAGCCTCACTCCAAGGGCCTACATGTATGTGCATCACACATTGCCCATAACCACCATTCATTTCATTTGAGAACATGTAACATGTACTGTTTGACTACATCTATCCGAAGTAGTCACTGACAGATCCTTAAGATAAATTGTGCTATCAAAATGAGCCGCTGTGCGTAGATTGTGGATTTCTTGTGATTCTTTTGATAACATTTTTTTCTAATTGTCTGCCAACTCCAACGCAGCCACTTACACATTTAGAAAACGTCACATCGCTACTCCAAACTTTAAAAAAAATGGTCTCTTCATTGCGATTCAAATAAAAAATATTTTGGTAACAATCATTACCAATACTATTGCCCATGACTATTGGTTATACTGGTTAAACCCTATGATTGAGTAAATTGTACCCGATGAAAAACTATTCAGTGGGGTCTGCCTGGGTAACACATGACATCATCACACCAAGATAAATCTGTGCTAGAATATTCCGTACAGTATTGCCTAATGAAATGAATGTTAAGTTGCCCTAACTTTGGGCACAGCAGCGCTCTATACAGCTGTATTCTGGATTGGAACATTTTGTGGCGCGGTCCTAGCACCGGTTAGAGTTGTGGCTCCCTGGGCATCTCCCTGGTATGACCGGAGCCCCGGCACAGGGCTATCCCGAGGCAGAGGGTCGTCGTCCGGTGTTTCACTTGCACGGTCTGCTTCACTGTCAGTCGTCATCTCACCAGACGAGGTAGGTATGTCGCTCTCGTACACAGGTACCACCACCCTTGCAGAGCTAGGGTGGTGAGGCTGTGATGGGACGCCCGTATTCATCCTGGTGTTTGTTCTTCGATTAATGGCTGGACCTGGCAGATCACCAGCTGCCTGGGTCTCTTCCCGTGGGAAATCCTCTTGTGCTGTTGTACCTTCCTGGTACTGAGCTCCGAGTTCCTGGATATTGCCCGCTTCCAGGGTTTCTCGGAACATTGACTGCGACACTGACTGCGCACTGGGCACAGTTCCTTCGAGTTCGTCAGCTTGTCCTGTTTGCCTTCCTGCAGGAGAATGGAGAACCAAAGTCAATGGGAAACACTCTGTTCTAAATGGATTTTCCTACATGTTGTCAGGTATAGGACTGAATCCCACTACCCCCCCCCCCCCCTCCAGGCCATTATTTTGAGCTCAAATATGTCATGTGCATGTTGTCAGGTCGATGCTAGTATTTGGCCGATCGCAGTAGCACCGTACTCGGGCATTATCAGTCTATAATGCCCGGGTACAGCTCCCCTGCTCATTAGGAATGACCCCAGGCATACTGCGTGCGCTGGTGCCAGTTTTGTACCAGAGCATGCCTGCAGGGCAGTGCCTCGGTAACGTGGCAGTACCCCAGCACACAAAGACCACATGGGATCATTGCTAAGGACACTACATGCACTCACACACCATAACCTGCGGGACCACGGCCCTTGGGATATGGTGCTTTACCTCGAGCTACGCACTAGGACATAAATCAGCCATCATCCCCCCCCCCCTCCCGTATCATGTGTGATTATATAATTCAAGCATGTAAGTTAACCCAGAGCGCCGGCATATAGCGTCAATCAAAAGTCTCGGCTTGCTATTCTTATGTAACAAGTGTGCACGAAAAAGTCCCGTACTGCATTTGGCTGCTCAAGCACATATTTCATCCATTTTTCAATAATACATCAAAGACGGATCTCACTCCAATAGACTAGACCGGTCACATATAATGATTCTCTGTTCCAGTGGCACTGCAGCACCTTAAGCCCTATAATTATAATCACAACACAATCACAGTCCACTTACCATCCTTCTTCTTCTTGTTCGTCCGCCACTGTGCGATAATAAAAATAACGAGACCCACAATCACTGTGGCCATGGTGCAGCAAACAGCAGTTAGCGCTTTCTCGGTTGGTGTCCAGGAGTGCTCGTTGTTAACGGCAGCTTCAGATGGCACATGTTCAGAAGAGCTGCTTGCGGAATTTTCTAAATTAAGACAACACAGAGACCATAGACAAGAAACATATAATTATGTTAAAGTCAGTGTGTCTTCACATCAACAACAAGTCATATACATTCATGTTTGATAAGTGCACGGTTCTGATCACTGGAATCCGATCGCGTGAGTCAAGTACAGTCGTCCCTCTCTAATCCGGCACCTTTTGCAATGGCATTTTCTGCTGGATAAACAAGGGTGCTGGATTATCAAATCCTGCCTTCCAACCCGGCCCACCTGTTAACATACATATTTGTGTCGCACGTCAACATGTAGGGATTTTCTGTGTCAATCCAAGTACTTTGTGGAATGCATGTCTCTAACATACACTTGGGAATATCCTATGCACTAGCATAGGATATTCCCAAGTGTATGTTACATGTGTTGTGTGTGCCACAATGCTGCCTGACAGCACGCGATGTACAACCGCTGGAGTACAAGGTGATACAGCACTACATCGCCCAAATGTAATGAGGAAAAAGGTCCAGATTTCACCCGTTTTACCGGCGCCTGCATGTTTTACCTTTAGTCCAACCGTGAAGAGGAGTACAGGGCGGTTGAGGTGGAGTGGACATGGTAGCGTTAGTAGATACAACTGCAGGCGGCAACACAGGTGACACAAAATTGAACTGAGAAACCTGGCCATTCGTAGAAAAAATTTCAAGATACAAATTTAAAAGACAGGACCAAAATGTTACTTGTTAACCATAGTTGGTGTCCAACACTTAAGCGGGATTCTCAGAAGCTTTTTTTGCGATGCGACACGCGATGCGACGTGATCTGCGACGAACGTGTGCGATGCGAACTCGCGAAATACCATTCCAGAAGAAGTCAGCGATGCGACAACGCCTTGCTAATTTGGCGCGAAGTTCAATGCAGGTGGGTATGTCACCACGGTATTCACTTCGTTTGGTACAAATTAATAGGCAACTCTTGAACCTTTGTACAACTTTGCTGTAGAAAAGGTCAAAATCGTACGCCAAATCGCTTGTCACATCGCGAAAGTTGAGCCAAGCTCAACTTCTGCGATGGCCCAGTTGCAGCAGTTGTGAGGCGGCTGCGATTTGGGGATTTCCCAGCTTCGCGGCTGTCGTATTGCGTGTCGCATCGCAAAAAAGCTTCTGTGAATCGCGCTTAACAGTTATAAGCAAGATGTTGTGTAGTCAGAAGGTACAATAGCTAATACAACACTGACTGATGTGATACTGACATTCAACAGATTCTACGCATAACATGTAACATGTTGGTCATTTCTTTTCTTTTTGGTCCTTTCTTCTAAATTTGCAGGCAGGCATAGTGGGATGGTCTAAGATCATGATTGAGAAACAGAGGGTGCCAGGTTCAAGTCCTGCTTGGAAGCGGAAGGATCTTTTCCAGCCGTGCTGCGACCCACAGTTAATTGGGAACTCAAGGCCTGGCTCGAGGAAAACATGGATGCAGAGAATGGGATTTTCGGTCTTTGACCACTTGCTGATGAGCTGATCTACTCACCTCCCACCGCTTTAGGAGCTGCATCTGCGGCATGATCCTTGAAGGTTGGTGGCGTTCCTACGGATGCGGAAAGCCCGGCTTCCAGCCGAGTCTCACGCGAACCGTGAAATTTTAATTTTTAATTTTAAATTTGATCCTTGGCTCTCCATCCGAGTCTTACAAGATATAACATTTGTACATGCACATCCAACAACATACAGAGTTGTGAAATTACCTTCTTCGCTTGTTGTCGTAGTAACCGGCGGCACTGATGGACTTGCATGTGAAGTGACGCTGGCTGAAGGATATGAAGAACGTCCTGAGAAAACATCAGATGCAGCGAATGGTTAATCGAAACTAGCAAAAAAAAATGGTACCATTTATGGTCAAAATGCAATACCCTGGAACGGGTGCAACCCGTAACTCTGAACCACACATACATTTTGATGGGAAAGGCCATAGATATTATGATGCCATTAGTCCCATAAAAGTGACAAAAGAGTAGTGTCACGTCCACTGGAACTTGCCAAAAGGGTGCAAGGTAGACAGAAGTGCCCCTAACTTCGGGTCCGGATAACCGACGTATTCTTTCAACACATTTCACGGTTCGCATCAGACTCGAGTTTTCCGCATCTCCCTCCTCCCCACCCACCTCCCCCCTTTCCCCATGCGGGTTACGCGCCTGTCTAGGGCTGGCAAAGGGCCGGTAGTTTATAGCACATTTATCCGAAGTGAAACCCATAGTGATGCAGTTACCTACCTGGCTCTGAAGTCCTTGCCAGATTTTGCACCGGGAAGTATGAGCATTTATAGTCTTCGTAAATGCAGTCCCCAACCTGGTAAAGACCCCTGGCTTGGCACGGAGCGCTGCACTTGGTACAGATCGACTTATGGAATCCCTGGAGGGACGTATCATTAGGTGCGTAGCTGTAGATGGGATGGCAAGGATATGGAGGTGGGGAATCAAGTGGAATAAAGCAGGCAGGGTGAGAGAGTGTCAGTCAGAGACAGGTAGAAGAAGGAGAGAGAAAAGAAAAAGATAGATAGATTGATCGATAGATAGAGATAGAATAAGACAGGTAGACAGAGAGACATAGAAAGAGTTAGAAGGAACAAAAGGAGATTTAAAAAATACAGAATGGCAGAGACTGGGACACAAGAAAGAGTGATGAAATCACACCATTCAATGAAAGAACAACTAACAATACAACCGTATGACGGTATGTGCCCACAAAGGTCCTGTAGCTGCAGAATATGAACATTGCCCAAGCTAGGGTCTGGCGGATTCTGCCGGCAGAAAAATTGGCAGAATTTGGTACTTTTTCTGGTAAGTTTCATGTCATGTTTGGTATGTGGATAAAAAAATAATTAGTGTTGAAATGAGCGTATCTGCAACAAACGAGCGATCAGTTCCACTAATGAGCAAGCTATCAAGCGAGCTAACGAGTTTCACTGATGTGGCAAATATGATTTTGTGAACACATTTTTTTCTAAGTTCAATTTTTTCAGCTGGTTCAAATAATCACCGCCGGCATTTGGGATTGCGGCTGCTTCACTTCGGACTGCTGTTTGGTGTCGAGATGTCTTGTCAGCGCCATCGTTGAGTAGCCTTTGTAAAAATAGACCGTTTTGCAAAGATTGCAAGTAGCCACGGTCTTCGCTGCATCGCGGGAGGAAACTTCCAAACGACTGAGCGTAACTTTCACTCGAATGGAGAGGTGACCGAAGCATATCCTGCGACAGGTCAGCAGTTGCGGAACAAGACGTCAGTAGAATCCACCAAAGCTGCAACGACAACTGAAACAACTGAAATGTCGTGCAGGCATACAGTCACTGCGAGTGATTTTCACGTTGCGCGGGACTGGACTCTCGATCGACCAGGGAGTCGGAACATATTTTACAACTCCCCGAGGTCAGCGGTCGACATGTACTGCCATGTGTACGGAGTACGGTGTACGGTGTTCGTTAGTGCAAACGAGCTGGTCGCACAATTGAGCCGAGTTTCTGGCGAGCGAGCTAATGAGTACCCGGTGAGATCGTTTCAACACTAAAAAAATGGAGCAGAATTCGAGGAATTGCCCGCCATAAGGTTTGTATGGTTCTCAAATTTCACTGCCTTTTCGAGCAGAATCTGCGAACCTCTTCGAGCAGAATCCGCCGGTCCCTAACTCAAGCTCAACTGTGGAGTGGTGATCTCCCGCCGCTCCACCATATCAAAGTTTTGATGGAATTCTCGTACTTCAGTATGCTCTGGATGGCAGTCTTGAGTCAGTCAGGTGTGAAGTCAAGTAGGCAGGAAAATGCAAGCTCCAGGGCAGGGAGCAACCAACTTCCTTATCATAACAATTCTTGCCTAAGTGGCTGCAACAATTTATTTTACTATTTACAAGACCACAAACCAGTTATGATAGTGGTAGAGCATCCCCGGCCATATACGAGGGTCCCTGGTTCTTATCCCAGTTGTGACAGTCTCATTTTCCAAAATTATTATAGTTTCTGCATGATAATTATTATCATCATGGGTCACTGAGCAGAATAACCAGACTTACAATCCATCGTCACATAGTGTGTGTATACATTGGGCCTGGCGTGTCCCAGTGCAGTTCCACCACTTGTGATCCTGGGATGGGAGGACATGACAAAAGGAAACAGAAAGAGCATTGTGTTCAATTGAAAGAAGGCAGAGACCATTGTTACTAGTGAGGTCAAGGCTTTACAATCGGCAGAAAGGAGAAGCATGTGATAACATTTAAAGAGGCGGTCTTGGAAGACAAGGGCCATCTTGGGAATTTTGTCTTATGTTCACCTGCTGCTAGTGCAAGACATGGATCTATTGCATGCAGCATTATTGCAAAAGGTCCTGATCGAGTAGCCTGCACAGGTGCACGCAGGGGTGTCGGAACCAGTGCAGAGTAGTATGTGTCGGGGGCGGGTTCTGGAGTAGGCACATGCCCCAGCCCGAAAAAAGGGGTATTATTGATCGTACCACATTTTTTTAGTAGTAGTAGTAGTAGTATTTATGGGGTTAAAAAAACCGGGCACCCTGTTTTGCGTAAAAAATGATTTTTCGGGTGATGGAGGTGGTGAAAGGGGTACCCGCCCTACACATACTACTTGTACTCAGCAGGCACCAATAATTTCGCCTTGTAATCTGTACGGAATAAAATAATGTGCTTTTTTCGGCCCAGATTTCCAAACCGGCTTTTATCGGACGAGGGTTGCAGGACATTGCCGTACCAATGGGGCACACCTTCTTACTCACCTGACATGTACAGACTATGCGCTGCTGTAGCTTCAGATTCCAGAAGAAATCAATGCGAATGAGGTATCTACTAGTTCCCAGGTCTAGTCTGGGCTTCAACACTCACCTTTGGGCACCCACCAATAGGAGGCAGTGCCTGTCGGCAAGGCACGCATTTCACGTTGACCGTGACAAACTCCTGCACGAATCCTGGATCGCACGGCTTGCACGTCTGCTGCTGCGAGCCATTGCATGGCGTATCGTACTCGAAGCCGACATCACATGGCTTGCAATCCAGAAACGTATAGCCGTAGCGATCCTTTGGCACGTGGACCAAGGCTTTTACGGAGTGGCCTGCTGGTAGGGTTAGATTGGCCAGGTGTATGGTGGCAGTACTGGGAGTAACAATGCCGAGCATGACCAGTGATGCTGCTGCGGCCCACGCCTGCTCAGGGGCAGTTCAATATACAAGGAGAAAATACGCACACCAAAACGAGGATGTCTTCCAGCTCCAAGTCATCTTCCGACGCAGAACGAGATGCAACAACATGCACAGTAGTAGAGCAAATTTTGAATAGTTTGTGTGTGGTGGGAATGAAAAACGTCAAAGAAAACTGAAATTAGACCCTGACTAGGCATGGCCCTACCGCCAATCATTCTCCACACTGTGCCAGGAGTCTTTGTTTGTCAAGAAGAGACCGTTCAAAATTCTCTTGCAAGCCATTTCGCAAACATACAAACATCGAAACCTTTTTTTTGTATCACTCGAAAAGGGAAAATGAGAGATTCGAAAAGCAAAAGGGCATGGATAACAGCGCTTCAAAAAGCGATGTTTGTATGTTCACAGAGTAAAACATGTTAGCTACACGACTGTATAGGAAAATGAACAGACTCGGAATGCGTCATCGTCCTTTTTGTTGTACACATATTCATGACATAGCGGCATTGCTCAGTACTGCCACATAAGCACAGGTACGAGAACTACACTTGTCTGACTATTTTTGATGCAAAGGTTTTGGCACTTTTTATCGAAGCGTAGAATCACGGACACATCAATGGTCTCCTCCAGGGCGCTATTCTGCTCATGGTTGCGGGAAAGTTCCGAAGCAAAATGTTTGTGAAAATGAAGAAGGTTGCGAATGTTGCGATTTCTTCCGAAACGACAAAAAAGTTGCGAAAAAGGTGGCGAGTATCTTTAGAAAGGGCTACTCTTCAGCGAGTGTGTTCAGTACTGGTGAGATAGTAGACTCGTATTGAATGCCATTGTCGAATTGCGTTTCGAGCATGTGCTGAGCATGAGCAGCGTCATGGAAAGAAAGGCCTTGAGTTCTACAAAGACACTATCATGTGTACAACGATAGAATCGCCTCGAGCCACAAAGAGCGAGTGCTCAGCACGAAGCGAATTCAGAATATGTACATGTATTACCAGTATAGCAGTTCCCTGTCGTAGGCACGCACTTCCACCGCCTCCGCTTCCAGGTCCGCTCCAATCATTCTGTCTCCTGCTCCACTGGCTCTGTCGTTTGCAACGCCTGTCGCCCATAGCTTCGTCCATGCGAATGCGGTGCCGCTCGACTCTGAGTAGCATAGACAATGGGAAACAAGAAAGCAGACATGGAGTCACTTGACAAACGCTCAGTTATCGCATTCTACTCTGGTGCGCTCAATGAAGATGCGGCACATAGCTCTCTTCATCGGGTTGTACATGTATTGAGTAATTCAGAGTACATAGATAGGAACGAGCAGTTAGATGCCGTGAATCCTGGAAAACTGCCCTTTGTTGAATGCCCTATTCGCGAACAAGTTTTCTATCCCCTTCAATTCCGGATTGAATGAGCTCCCGACTTACGAGGTACTAACAACTCGTTTCGTTCTCAGTAATTGCCGTCTACTCTGAGTACATGGGGAAGGCAATACCCCGTAATGTAATACTCTCTTGGTGGTGTGATGTTGCGCATTGCTCCATTGTCTGCGGTTCGCTCTGGTTCGCTCTATTCCTCTAATGGCCAGCCGCACTTGAATATCGATGGCATGGCAGGAGCTGCTTGCGCTCCACCGCGTTAGCAGACATGGACGACATACACCAATGATTGAACTTCCTATATCCCGTGCCTTACCTGAGCGGCTCAGCCGGCGCGCGAGGCTTTTGCTTGTTCTGCTCGACGCTCTCTTTCTTGTAGTCCTGGTCTACGTGTATCTCTGGAGAAATGATAACTGGTAAACTTTCCGTGTAGAATATTTTCCCTAGTAATATATCCATGCACTTTGCTATCCCTGCCTATAACTGGGCACAGAATGTCTAACCTACCTCTAGAACAAGAAGGACGAAATGACAAAGAAAAGAAGATGCTCTGATCTTTTATTCATCTCTGTAGATTACAAAGCTGACTAGAAACATGATATCTGCGGGAAACGGGGGAAATTACCTTCTCCTGTACTGACACATCGCTCTGTGGCATTGCCAAGATGAAGCGTTTAGTTCGTGAGGATGCCCACGCACATCCCATATATCTGCGCATGCCGCGATCGAATGCATGGCATTGCTGGGACAGGTTCGCGGCATGAATCTGCGCATGTACTAGGATCAGTAAGAAACACAACACGCAACGTTTATGCATGCACTTCCATACGAAGTAGGCATCTCAGGCTCCGCATATTTTCTCACCTAAGAACTCTTCTCCACCCTGCTTCATGTCATAATGGCAGCAAATGACGTAATGTCAGTCGCTCTCATGCAATTTGGTCTCGGGAGAGTCACAAACTAAGCTCAAGCACCACAGATTAGGCTAAATAATCATGCTGAATAGGTGTAGAAGCATGAAGCGTGGTTTACGGTCCTGTCCTTTGCCAAAAAAAGAGGTACGATTACAATGTAAGATGTAGGGAGGAAACACCTATAGGAGGAGCATGGGACGGCGCCAAGTGCTATATACAAGTACAATACACTCTCCAAGACGTTTCCTATCATGTTTATTCTTCACAGGGCTTGAAACTTTGACAGGTGCAGCGCAGTCCACACCGACTGCACAGTCAAAATGACCTGCGTTCATTTGTTCAGCTGTAGTATCGAAAGATTCCTTTCAGGACCTTGGGAAAATCAGCAAAATTTCAAGAAGGAGCTTCGAGCAGCATTTGATTTCCTACATCGCGGTCGCTAGTTACGGGTCCAAAGTTGTCTTTGGCACAAGAAAAGGCGGTCGCTGGTCGCGTTCAGCAGGTAGTCGCTAGTCACAGTGCATTTTGAATGTGAGACCGTCCGTGCCTAGTGAAGTGGTCGGTAGTACCAGGCTGGTCGCTAGTCACGGTGGTCTTTATTTACAGGTTTTACTGTATAATAATTATTGTACTTGTATGTGTCCAAGTGATAAAATTCACGCCCTCTGTCTGGCCAGGAACTGGGTAACCGTCATAGGCGTGCAGGAAGGGGCAGTGAGGGGGAGGGGAGAGCTGTCAGATTTCATACACCCCAAATGGTAGATCACAGACCAGCAAGCCAGTGCCTATAAACTCACCATAGTGCACCTGTAGATGAATGATCATCTTTCAAAGCTGAGAATACATGTATATAACCAGGCAAAGTGTGTTTACCATGAAATTAAGAAATGGGAAACACAGAGCTGTGAACCCTAACGCCAACGGAAACATAGCCAAGTAATAGAAAAAGACGTGTGTGTGTGTGGGGGGGGGGGGGGGGGGGAGGGGGTGATGTCATTGTAAGTGTGTCGTCATTGAATGTGTCAGTAAATAAATTTCCTTTTGCCATACTTATCACTCCTCACTCCGTGCTCGCTCGCCTTGTAGATCAGCCGCTACACCAGAGAAGTATATCAGTTTCTGGAAGCCCCACTAGAGCATACTGCATTAACCCCTTTGAGGTGCCACTGAACGCGTGAAAATACGCAATTACAGTTCACTCCACCATTTCTACCATAAATCGATGGAGTTACGACAGTTTTACGGTACGTACACAATATCAGTCGTTAATGACTGATGCACCGCAAGAAAGTATCAATTTTCTCTCGTTTTTTTGCGTTTTTTCACACATACAATTGTTTTCATTTTTTGGTGTTGTGTTCTAATCATTCGCCATGCCATTGTCAATTGTATTCTGTTTGCCGGTAAAGGAGGCCCTATTTGGTCAACATTAATTAAGTATCAATAATTTTTAACTAAGCACAGCACCACCGCTTCAAGATGTACATGTACCACGACCAGCAACAGCCCCACACGCGGAATGAGCTCAAGAACAGCAACAGGAACACCAACAGCCGCAGAAACAGCATCAGCTCCACCAAGACTGCAAGAGCCGTAGCAGAACTGCAGCAGCCGCGTCAACAGCATGCAGAAGTAGTGCCGTCAACAGAAGGAGCGCAGGTGACAGGGTCTAAACACTGGAGTCTAGATTATGGTTGACGCACATGCCTAAGGCATGTCGATATGCACCAGGCAGAGCACGCAAACATCACTGGTTCCATCTCGCTGCAAACAATTCTAACCACAATTGCGAACCATTCATCGCCACTGCCCTCCTTTTCACCGACAGCTCGCCCCAGAAAATGGTGCGTAGAGAGCTGCATAATGGAGCCTTTAAGCATTGATTCTAGTGAGTAAATAATTACAGTAGTAAATAATAATTGAAGTCAGCCGGATTCGCCACCGCATCACCTGACGTTGGTTGGCTGTGTGTATTTGAATTCGCAAGTCGAAATGACCCGAGATGTTCAATGACAAGACGTGTTTAGGAGCACACCGAACAAAGACAATCGTATCGGCCGGCGACGACTTGGGCCATACCTGATACTACCGGTAGTGTCAAATGCAGACCTCACAATTGATTCAGGGAAGAGGGCGTACGTCGCAGAGGGCGTACGTCTCCCAACACGACGGTCATGTAACTGCCCTAACCGTATACACGTTTTCCGTGTGAGTAAAGTAGCACGAAATTGAAATGACATACAGTAAAACCTGTAACTAACGACCACCCCTTGGGGCCAGAGAAAGCGGTCTTTAGTGGCAGGTGGTCCTTGGTTAGAGGTTTGCACCGCACAACCAGGTATGAATGTGAGACAGTCCATGCCTGGCAAAGTGGTCTGTAGACTGTAGTACCAGGCTGGTCGCTAGTCACGGTGGTCTGCAGTACCAGGCTGGTCGCTAGTCACGGTGGTCTGTAGTACCAGGCTGGTCGCTAGTCACGGTGGTCTGTAGTACCAGGCTGGTCGCTAGTCACGGTGGTCGTTAGTTGGAGGTTTTACTGTACATTGCATAATGTGTGCGTAGGTTTGGATTCACAAGTCACATCCATCTCCATCATGTAAACGTCATGCTCCACCTCAGGCTATATATTATACAGTCATGTATGCAAGCATAGATGGGTCACCCATTTCATGCGGCAAAACTAACATATTTTGATAAGCACCATGTACATGTACATATTGATTGAGAGGGGAAATGCGAAGGATTGAACTACAACATAAACACATCTAGGGCAGAGTCCAATGATATGAAAGACATGCATGTACACTGGCATGCTAATATTCCTCTTCACTGCTGGCAAAAAACGGAAAGTGAGGAGAGAAGTGCTCAGCTAAAAGACTACATACATGTAAAGAGATGGAAATTCAAACATGCAGGGGTAGAAGAGTGCATAGCAGTATGATGACCAAATCACAGGCGTGAATGAATCAAAAATCTCCAATTACACTGCTATATTGTGGGTAGTCCGTTGAAATCGATATGTCCTCGCGGCGAAAAAGGCGTCAGCAAATCTGAAATGGTTGACGTGGAGGTACAAGAACAAGGTGATGAGTTTTGGCACTGGCTCGCTGTTGAGGAGTCGGTAGTGCGGGAAACCGTGATTTCCAAACGCCGATGATGCATGACAGGGAAGTGTGGGTGATGTTGCTTTTCATGAGGTCACTTTGTGCCATGATCTACACGTGGCTGACAGGAAAGATGATCTGCCGTTAAAACACCTCCGCACACGACTCCTGGAAGGAAACTGAGCTCCCGCACACAGCCTAACAAACTCCATCACTAATCACACTTAAACAGCGGATTCTCGACAGTCACCGTCGCCTGTCTCCGTCGAATGGGTATCACCTTGCTGTGATTGTGCAGTCGGCGTTTGAGCTTGTGGCGGACTTGGATGTGTCGTCTGGCCATCGTGAAGCAAAGCGCAACCTATGCCTTCAGTTGACTCATGTGTGGCTGTTCCTTGCCTATGGTCGAGCGACTTGCTAGAAGGTGGCAAGTTCTGGCCGCATTCGTATGGACAGGTCACCAGTGTATCTCCTTCCGGATCAGCTGTGTTCCAGTTTTTGCCGAGTAGATCTCTTCCATCTGCGAAATGAACCGTAGTGAAGTCTCCCGAAGACTGGTTCACTGGCTGGCAAATGAGTCTACCTGCGTCTCTCACAGATAGATCCTCCGGTTCAATGCCTATGGACACGCTCTGGACACCAGCGCTTGCAGCTCCTACAGGTGGACTGTGGAATCTGACGCTCGTGCGGCTGCTGGCTGCACTTTCTATAATCCTCCCTCCTGCAGAACATAGTGAAACGCAAGAAAAAGACACAGCGACATTTAACCTATGAGTAACTAAGGAAGTTGTGGTGTCTGTTTCATGGGGATGCAATCACCTATTTCCATCAAATTGGAATCTCACAAAATGCAGCATTGAGCTTGTTCAAGAACTTTCCATTTTGTTGGAGTGACGCAATTCAACTGTATCTTTTCTTTAAAAATACGCCAGTTCAGACATTTCACAAGTATATTTCCGTACGTGTACGCCTGCAGAATATGAAACACAGAGAACAAGATCCTCACCTCTCTTATTACACCTAGTAATTACTAGGCAGGTTCCTTGTACTATTGCCACAACAGACAGTGACCCAATCACCAACTGATATAATAACGCGTTTCGTTTCGTCAATTCACGTTCGGCCTTGGTGTACACGGTGCCGTTCCCCGAACCACGGCTCGAGTCGTTAAAGGACGGACGATGAATGAACCAGTCTCTGGCTTTGTTGCCTGGTTCAGTTGTGGTGGGCCTAGTGGCAGTTGTCCTAATCGGAGTTGTGCTTGCCCTAGGCCTGGTGGGAATTTCCCTAGGCCGAGTCGTCCCTTGACTGCTTGTGGCGATCTTAGTATGTGCATGATTTGAACTGACTTGGGTTGGTGTTGTTGCCTCTGCTGTCAGCTCTGCAGTAAGACACCAAAGTGAAGATGATATAAAGTTAGACACCCAGGCGCACACACTGCTTAATTTTAATCCATGCATTGGAAAACCGTCGTTCACAATATATGTTACAATTGCCTGAAGCAGATCCACTAGTTTCAGCATTACGTGATGTGGCATAAGCAAGCACTAAAATCTCCTGGAGCTGCACATTTCGTGCAAGATTATCATGTCACTAGGCTGTTCGTGCCATAAGATTGGAGCCAGGGCTCATTCAAAACCATTTACATCTACTCAGCACAGACTTAGCTGAAATAGTCATAATATTGAAGGTATTGTCTCCTATAAATAAAGATTTCATACCCGACTAAGAAATAATGCGCAGTAAGCAGGACATATTATAATACGTACTCGGTGTTGGGACAATATCCGGCATGGCCAGAATCGGCAACTTTCTGTATGAACACTGGCGATCGGTGTAGAGACACGGGACCATTTCCCAGCGGCCGTCAACTGAGCACTCCACACTGCACGGTCGGCAGTGATTAGGGATGGTGTGCGATAAATCCAACCCGTAACTATAACAACAGAACGATTCAAAACAAAGGTAGTTCGCTTTGAGGCGATAATAAATCGGTTCCTCATTTCATTTTGACCCAGTGAGAACTCGTCAACACAGCTCAGAGTTTCTGGTTGACCAGTCGTAATGAATTCCAGTGAACAGAAAACAATGTTTAAAACTGACTCAAAACATCAAACTCGTAAGTACACTAACTGCGAGAAACACAGCGAGTTTTGCATGAAGGCAGGTAACCATGACTGTGAGCTTTGCATGCGGGCAGGTAACCAAGACAGTGAGCTTTGCATGAGGGCAGGTAACCAAGACAGTGAGCTTTGCATGAAGGCAGGTAACCATGACTGTGAGCTTTGCATGAGGGCAGGTAACCATGCCAGTGAGTTTTGCATGAGGGCAGGTAACCAAGACAGTGAGCTTTGCATGAGGGAAGGAAACCATGACAGTGAGCTTTGCATGAGGGTAGGTAACCATGACAGTGAGCTTTGCATGAGGGCAGGTAACCATGACGGTGAGTTTTGCATGTGGGCAGGTAACCATGACAGTAAGCTTTCCATGTGGGCAGGTAACCATGCCAGTGAGCTTTGCACGAGGGCAGGTAACCAAGACAGTAAGCTTTGCATGATGGCAGGTGACCAAGACAGTGAGCGTAAAGAGTGCACAAACAAGGTAGGGTGAGGGTGCCTAATACAGTAAAACATATGACTAACGACCACACCTTGGTGCCAGAGAAAGCGGTCTTTAGTGGCCGGTGGTCCTTAGTTAGAGATTTTCACCGCACAACCGTAATATGAATGTGAGACTGTCCGTCCCTGGCGAAGTGGTCTGTAGTACCAGGCTGGACACTAGGCACGGTCATCTCTAGTTACAGGTATTAAAATAAATTAAATAAATTTCACGGTTCGCGTGAAACTCGGCTGAAAGCCGAGTTTTCCGCATCCGCCGTGGGAACGCCACCACCCTCTAGGATCAAAGGCGCAGATGCAGCGCCTAAACGGTGGGAGGTGAGTAGATCAGACCCACCACCAGGTATTACGGTACTGCCAAATCTCTGAACATCTGGCTTATTCAACCATGTCAAGACTTAGTCTCCTCAGCGGAGCTCATTGTAACCGGTTGTATGGATCGCAAATTTAATAAGTTCCAAACATTGCCAAATTCTTGCCGGTTGGGTGATTGAATACCAAAATTGAATTTAGAGTTTAAAACAATCTTACTATCCATCCTGGCATATCGACTTCTCGCATCCACCGTGCCGTGTTGCTGTGCAGTTCCGGTATATGTACCCCTGAATTGCACAAAGACAGAAGCACCAATCAAAGGAGGAATGCAACAAGTGATGATTATTAAAGATCAGTCTATGGTCTGCTTTCAGATCATTGATGATACAGCAGAAGTTTTTGTGGGTAACCCAAAATGTCTTGCATTTCTGGATAACATGTTTTAACACAAAGTTGCATACACACACGCACGCACGCACGCACACACACACACACACACACACACACACACACACACACACACGCACATACACACACAGTGAGGGTAATACTAGTCTTGGTACTAGTGTGGGTGGCTAAATCAGAGTGGATCTGAACTAATCTTCACTAGCCCCCAGTGATTACACAAGAGTTAATCTAGCCAGAGGCAGTCCATGCTCAACAGATCTGTATACTTCAAATAGAAAGTATATGAACCGTTAAACCAAAAGAGGTGGCAGATACAACAATACACCTTCAAGCAGCCGAGCCTGTTGGCAACAGACCCAATACTATCTGACATATCTGTACCCACCAACCAGATTTGCTGGCACACACGCACAAACACATACATACACAAACACACACAAGTGTGCGCATGCCCTCACACGTACAAGCACAATGTTCAATATTATTGACTGCAGGGAGTGCAGGTGCATGCAGATCTAAAAATTGGCGATGCAGCCACCACATTTCCCTACCTGTGGGCAAGCTGTGGAGGATTCGCGGCACAGAACGCACTTTTCGTTTATTGTCACATTGGGCTGGACATAACCCAATGGACACGGCTGACATGATTGCTGAGTGAACCGCGTGCAGGCTTTCTTGTACTGGAAGCCGGCGGGACACACGGCACAGGAAAATTCCTTTGCTGAATATCGGTCATACATCCCCTCCATCAGCAGCACGCGACGGGACGGGGGGAACGTGAAGCGCTGCAGATTGGCAGAAGTCGTGCCAATCAGCATTGCAAGGAGGAGGTGGCCAACAACGAATCCTCTCACGCTGTGGGCACGCTTCGCCTGGAAGAAACCGAGTCAGAAAAGAAGATAAACCATTTCATAATAATATCCCAACCCTTTCGTTGATCAAGTGTCATACACCATACACCATACGCCATGACAAACCTTTTAGGTATTATTATTATCATTGGGTACCAGGCGTTTTCTACGGATTCGCAAAATTAAATTGCAAACTTAAAAATCAATGATAACAATCTTCCCCTCCTCGCGTTATTTTTAAAATAAGAATCTTCCAAGTTTAGGGTTCACGGCTTGCCACTAAAAGCACCCGTCACGTGCGCCTCCATTTTGGATTATGGACGCGCGCTACAGCCAGTACAGGCCGCGACAGCGCCTATCGAAGTAAAAAAATATCGACTCGAAGTCTAGCCGGAGAGCGTACTTTTCGAATTTTTCCTTGGCTTCAGTGGCTTCACTTCACTCGGGCTTTGCATTTTTCTGACTGACCTGGACTTGATGATGGCGGCGGTGGCGGTCTTGGCGAAAGATCCAGTTTCATCTGAGACACTCTGTCGTCTTTTCTTATCTGCTGAGGTTCTGGCAAAGCGCAGCTGCATCGAACCTGACTAGATGTAGCTGCACGCATCCTTTGTTTGCCCTGCAAATCTCGATCTGTTGCTCTTCTTGCTGTTTGGCCGCTGATGCCATGGAAGAAAATATTCTTCCTTTAAAGAGGCCGAAACTGAGCTAGGGCACGTCAAGATATGTAGGGTATACAAAGAAAAAGAAATGTCATGGTCGTTTCAGCAGCTCACGACAGCCAACACGCTCCATCGTCGGGATTGGAAGTATCCAGCACGGCTGTTCCGAGCGCTGCTGCTCTTGTTTTTCTTCTTCTTCAGAAATTCTCCACACCTTGTCGGGCAAAGTACGCGCGCGCGTGCACGGAAAATAGATGCGCTGAGCCGTTTCTTGTTCGATTTTGACAAATAATGGCTTGTTGTTTTGCTCTCGACCTTGGCTATCCTTCTACCGTTCAGTATTTTACGGAAACGCAACGGCTCCCCCTGTTTTTTTAGCCGAACTTTGGCCAAAGTTACTGGAAAACCCGGAACTCGTTTGAAAAAATACAAACGGTGGAAGTCTTGGAACGTCTTTCGTGCGTGTGGATTCAAAAATTCAGGCAGTTTGAGCCAACCGTAATGAATCCCGTAGAGTTGAAAGTGAGTGATATTGATGGGAAAATGCGATTTGAGCACTGACCGATTGTGTGGGACAGTATATGCACGCGCCTGTCACGTGCATGATGTAGCTGGCGACGCTAGCATGCCAATCCGTGAACCCTAATTAGTTGGAAGGCTGTTGGAGTGCGCATTCAAGATATGCTAGAACTGCTAGCCAGTTAGTTGTAGAACGTCAGTACAGACGGTCAGTGTCGTGCTTGGCTGTCTTGACATGCCACGAGGTGCAGAAATAAATAAATAAATGTTATCGCATGAACTGATTGTTTAGTAACTGGTGGTGCTGGTGGTGGTAGTTCAATACTACTTCAAATAATCTTCAATGCAAGCATGCAAACAGGATTTTTCTCGTGCAAATATCACTTCATTCAGGCTCGCCAACTTTTCCCGCATGGCTCATCATTAGGGTCAAACAGTACAAATATAAAGAGCATAGAGCAACTGGTGAGCCTAAAATAATGGTATTTCAGCCTGCAGAAACTCGCGATGAGAAAAATGACTATTTGAAATAATTTTGTCTCACCTGTTGTTGCTTCTTGCGCTTCTTCCTGCCATTTATCGTGCTCCAGCCATACCGGTGGTACTGTCCACGACGTTTCTGGCATCTGTGACCAACCGCCTCGTCAGGACGTACGTACTGCTTTTGACTATGGTCTCTATAGCGTTGGAAGAAGACAACAAAACGACCAACGGAAGCGAAATATTTTTACTCAGGAAAGCGTGGTACACCACATGTACGTACTCCTAAAAACGGTTATTTGTTTTCAATAATACCTTGAAGTACCAGTAATACTTTTCGTGCTTCTCAGCAAATCAGTTTGATCACAGGAAACCGCTTTTTGATCGACTGTTGTCGAGTGTTGAAATCAATGGAAAAAAGAAAAATCTTGTTCTAACTACTCTTTACGTCTTTGATCGCCGTGAAAACCTTGGTCGCTACATGCATAATACGTGTATAACCGCGACGTAGACGTGAACACCTTGGTCGCTACATGCATAATACGTGTATAACCGCGACGTACACTCCACCGTCCACGCGTAGTGGCCGCACAAAGCAGAGTTGCCTTAGTCTTGGCATTCTGGACACGTAGATGGACGAGGAAGGCACGACTATTCGACCGTGGCTGTGGCGACGAAAGCATGCGGGTTGAATGCTAGAAAATCTAGCAGAACAACGTCTAGCCAATGGAGGTCGCTTTGGGCCGAACAGATTGGTTGGAGAGCGACGAAAGTCATGCTTTACTCCAAGCAAGTAAACCGTTGCGAAGTGTAATGACGCCAAGTTGATAATCACAATGTTGGTGGTTTTGTTTCATCGCCAGCCATGCATTCATTATGAGAACCAAAGGCAATACTCCAATAGATGTTTTGCTGTGTTGCACTGCATTCAGATCCAGCGTCCTGAGAACGCTACATCGACAGCGCAACAGGCAAATGCATCTCTTCGTCAACACACTTACGGCGTGGCTCCTTCTTCTTCAGCGCTATGCTGGTACTTCTGCATCTGTTGTTGCTCACCCCATACCGGTATAGACGCTGCACTACAGTCTGTGTCCTCCTCACCATCCCTAGCCATCACCGCAGACCCTATCTCCCGATGAAAGAGCCCCGAATTGCTCATCTTCCCGCCGAAGACAATAGCAGCGTTTAGTAATGCTATACTCTTTGTCAGCACATAACACCAACAAACTAACACAAAATAACTGTATATACAACAGGCAAGGTTACACTTCTTTCCTCGAAGAGAGACGTTTAGCTTCGTTGTATGGTGAAAATCAAGGTAATGAACGCTCCGCTCCGCCTTTACCCCTCTGCTCGGGGGGTTTGACGTGGCCTCTAGTTTAAGGATGACAGGTCCGCTGGTCAAGCATCTTTCGTGTCCGTATAAATGTACCTGGGGAATCACCTGATTTTTACCGTTGAAATAGTCGCAGCCTAAAATCAATGTTGTTTCTACGCATTTGCTTGTACCGTCTTTTCAAATACAAGTACATGTACTAGTGATTTTCTGACAGGGTGTGTTCTTTAAGCTTTGTTCACGTCTTACATACGTGGACACACGAACAATTATTAATAATCGAAAAAAGAATGAACGTGTTTACGCAAGAAACACTTTTTTGGTCCTTTGTTTGGA
This sequence comes from Sycon ciliatum, assembly GCF_964019385.1. NCBI lineage: Eukaryota > Metazoa > Porifera > Calcarea > Leucosolenida > Sycettidae > Sycon > Sycon ciliatum. The sequence continues at coordinate 19,879,484 of NC_088651.1, read as the reverse complement.
TGCAATGACTGACTGTGCATGTATGACAGTTCGTGAAATGTTCTTGTTCATGCTGTTGATATGCATGCTACTCTTGCTGGCAGTCCGTCGCATAATGATGACGGGTAACTGTGGACTGCAAACGCTTGCCGCATCCATATTTGGGGTTGTGCAGCGCGCGGCCTTCTACAACACTGTTCTCATTTGCGTCACTTGTCTGTTCGCACAACCATGCGATGTGCGTCAGTTAACTCTAAGACGGTTTCTTTATTGCGATTCTATTTTACATGTGGTAATAATAATACAGGTCGCATGTCTCCCCAATAATGGGTTCCACGCATCTGTCAACTGTTTCATCGTGAAAACGATTGCAGCAGTGTTATGTATACAGTCATGTACTAAATCAAAATGTCGGGCCTGACCCATCATCAGGAGAATGAAGATAAAGATTATTATCAACACGTGCATGTAGCCAGGCTAGGATGCCGCCCCCTCACGCAACAGTAATAATGTACTGGGTGGGTACTCGGGTAGCCACATGCACATGCGAATGGGTGATGACATCATAATTTAATCACATCAGAATGAAAACGCGATCAATAGTGTAACTGAAGCGGACATTACAAAATGATGAATGAGAATACATGTATCTAAAATGGTTGTTCCTAATCGATTTTCTTGAGACTATCATCAGGGAAAAATCGTCTCACAATAGAGGCTATACGGAGAAACAAACTACTTATAGGTTATAGGATAGTGGGGAGTATACAAGGTGAGGTGTGAAAAAAACTAGAGTGGGAGAGAAGACGAAAGAAATTAGAAGAAAAGATGTGAGAGTGTTCCGACGGTGTGAGCTACTACAAAAGGTGAGTGAAATGAAGGCGTGGAAGCAGGTGAATGTCATAGAGTGAGGAGGGTCACATTCACCTGCTTCCACTGGCTACAACTGGTCCTCTCTGAACTCGTACACTGATGTTAATGACGCACTTCATCACTTTGATTGTGAGCTCCAGTCCGCCTTCCGTAGGCACCTCACTTCATTCGGAGCCACCCATACTGTGACATCTCCACGACCCCGCATGCAATCTCCACCATGGGTTACTGCTGAGCTCAGGTCTGCTGTAAAACGCAAGCGTGATCTATACAGTGTGTACAAAAAATATCCGACAGCAGTAAATCATGCAGCTTATAACCGACAAAGGAATGATGTAAAGCACCTGTCTCGGCAAGCACATCGTCAATATATACGCTCCATCCAAGCATCACTAACGTCACCGAATCGACCTACACTCTTTCAGTTTGTGCGAGCACAGCGGCACACTTCCGGCCGTGTCATGCCCCAAACGATGATAGCATCCGACGGTACGGTCGCCACGTCCCCCAAGAGCATAGCTGATGTTCTGAACACTCAGTTCACCTCATTTGGGCTACCTGATGATCCTTCGTGGCGCATTCCCCCTTTGTCCCAGTCGCCTTTCATATCTGTTCCGTTCCGTACAATCACTGTCACTACGTTTCAAGTTCGGAAATATCTGAAGCGCCTGAAATGTGGAAAGTCTCCCGGCTCAGATGGGATCCCGAATGAAGTGCTGCAGTCTCTTGCACCATCAATAGTCTATCCTCTCGCCATTATTTTTAATATGTCATTTCGAACTGGTACATTCCCACAGGATTGGAAATCCGCCATCGTGACACCGCTTTACAAGAATAAAGGCTCCCGTGCTTGCCCGGCAAACTACCGCCCCATCTCTCTGCTGCGCACAGTTTCCAAACTTTGTGAGCGTATTGTATTCGATTCCCTCTACCTGCACATCGTTCCGGCTCTCTCACAAGCTCAGTCGGGATTCTGCCGTGGTGACTCAACTCAATACCAGGTGACTCGACTTGTCCAAGACATAGCGACAAAGAGGAACTGTGGGAAGCACGTGGGAATGGTGTTTTTCGACTTGGCTAAGGCATTCGACACCGTTTGGCATCGTGGCTTACTTGCCAAGTTGAAGGTCACCTTCCGGGTGGAGGATGCTGCCTTGCGTTGGATATCCTCGTATCTGTCTGCTCGTTCTCAGGCTGTTTGCTTGTTCTATTTCTTGTCTGATCCCCTCCCTGCAACGTCTGGAGTGCCCCAAGGTTCCATTCTGGGTCCTTTGTTATTCTTGCTTTACGTTAATGACCTACCTTCAGTTGTCCCCGATGTTAGTTTGTATGCGGATGACACTGGCCTTATCTGTTCTGATTCCTCCCCTGCACAATTACTCCTTGCCATGCAGCATCGCATCAACAGCACTGTCATGTGGATGCAAACGTGGAAACTCCAGCCCAATTTAGACAAGACAGAAGCCATGTATATTTCTTCATCCCCTCCTGATCAACCATTATTCTTCCCTGACTCGACTATGCCTATCCGTGTTGTTACTCAGCACAAACATCTAGGTGTGATGTTTGACTGCAAACTCTCTTGGGCTGCACATGTCAACTGTGTATGCAAGCGAACCAGTTCAGCCTTAGGGGTACTACAACCACATTGCACTCATTTGCCCATCCAGTGTAAACTATTATTTTATCAGTGCTATATTCTCCCTATATTCGACTTTTGCGATACCGCTTGGTGTGGCCTTTCTGACACAACTCTGAGCCAATTAGAAGTCCACCATAGATTTATACTTAAAATTCTTTACAACAAGGATCGATGTTTTCCTTCGGATGCCCTTTATCGACTTGCACACACTTCTCCTCTCTCCGTTCGTCATAAGCACCATCTCTGTACACTGGTTCATAAGATATTTCTTCATAAAACCCCTTCACACATGATGAAGTACAATTGGTTTTCGACAAGCTCAACCCGTAACGCGCTCACCCTGCCTCTTGTTAAGTCAGCCCAGTATCTAAAGTCCCCTTTGTTTTCCGGCTACTCTCATTGGTTATCATTACCATACGGTCTGAAAACTTGTTCTTCTATTTGTCAGTTTAAAGATCTACTATCACAACTGAACTAGACGCAATAATTATCATCGAAGAACATTCTCGAATACCTGGGTGATGCACGAATTTTGATAGTGCTCACTTCCGTTAATCGTTTTTCTTTGTAATTTTCCATTCATTTTCTGCTTTAACTCATATTTGCTTTGTTTTCCTAGCTTACTATTGCCGTGGCTGGCTCAACGCCCTTGTCTCAGGGGATTCTGTCACTGCATTAGCTATGCTTGTCACATGCTATGAGATTGTGTCTAATAATAATAATAATAATTATAATAATAATAATAATAATAATAATAATAATGGAGTGAGAAGAAACAACACCTATGAAAATGATAATCCTAGCACTAAGGTAATAACAGGAAAAACTGCGAAAGCAATTAACGAACTTGTAAGGACTACTAGTATACTGTGACACAAGATATGACACCATGGCCAACCAGAGCCTTGTCCTGTCGGTTTGGCTCTGGTTGGCCATGGTGTCATATCTTGTGTCACAGTATACTAGTAGTCCTTACAAGTTCGTTAATTGCTTTCGCAGTTTTTCCTGTTATTACCTTAGTGCTAGGATTATCAATAATAATAATAATAATAATAATAATAATAATAATAATAATAATAATAATAATAATAGCAATGAAAAATATCAATTGTGCACTCATAATCATGTATAAACAATTAAAATGAAACAATTCCAGAACGTTTTCGTGTGACCATCATCAGTGGAACATCGTCACATAGCAAGAATCACTAAAACAACCAGTTATATAGCTAGAGTAACATGAAAAGAAGCGTGAGAATGCAGCACAGCTAGCGGTTATGCATAACGCGTGTAGTGTGAACCTTTGCAGTGTATCTGAGAATGGTAGCAGTAGATGAATGTGGCAGCTGTGAGTGCGTGTGAACAAAAACTGGTGAGTGTGTATTATTTAAAAAGTGTGAGTGCTACAACATTTTCTTTTTGCTTGCATAGAACAGGGTCACGTGTGCGAATATATACAGCTTCCAACACCTGCAACTGCTTAAAGAAACGCGCGCGACAAATAACACTAAACCAGGAATCGTCAAACAACTTACGACAATCCGGACTGGACACCAAATGCCTGTAGATGGCAGACTTGCTCTTGTCGATGTCGAACTCCTCCTCGTCCGTATCACTCTCATCCTCCACTTCCTGCTCCCGCTCACCCTTGCTTTCCTCCTGACCATCCTGTTCATCCCCATCATCATCCTCCATCTCCATCTCCTCATGCCATCGCTTCTTTCTCCTTGACGTGTTCACTGCTGCGCCCGTACTTTCATCTGCCACTACTGGTTCCGCCTTCTCCATTTTTCTCAGTCGTGTCTCCGCTAGTCTCTGGCTTCTCCTCAGATTCGTTTTTCCTCCATTTTCATTTCGTTCTCCTGGTGATCTTTCCGTTACCGCCGTCAGGTTTGTTAACGAACGATCGTCCGGTGGTCTCCCATGCCGTGTTGTTGTCGTCAAGAGTGACACCAGATTCGTGTGTTGCGCTACTGTTGAGTCCGGTGTTGTATCCGTTTCCGGTTGTGTTGTAATCCTGACAGGCGTAGTAGTAGGCAACGGGTGTTTTCTCGGCCTTCCACGCTTTGGCCTGCCTGCCCTGGCCGCTTTTGACAACAAGGACAATGGGACGTGTTGTTTGATACGTTCGGACAAGTGTTGAAGCGTCCTGCCAACATACCGACTACCGCACTGTCGGCATTCAAAATGATAAATGAGGTGACTCAAATGATGGGTCGGCAGGACGTCCTTCAACACCGTGAACGAACGTATCGTGGTGAAGACAGTTACTACATTCACTGCATAGTACGTCTTCTGGACAATAGACTTGACAATACGACTGACCTTTGTCGACTCCGCGCCTTTCCAAGGCAGGCACAGGAAGACACGACAAGGAGCCGGGCCGATTGTCAGTTCCTTACGGGGACCATTGTTCGTGAGTAGTTTCGCTAACAGTGATCCTGGATACCCGTTCTTAAGAAAGACAGAGCGAAGGAAATCAAGTTCTGCTTGCAGTTTACTCTCGGAGCAAATGCGTCTTGCCCTGTCAGCTAAGTTTCGGACTAGATTAGACCAATACTCTCTCGCTTAGACCAATACTCTCCATGATAGGATCGCCCCAATACGCTATATCCAAGTGGCTCTGCGGCATGATACAACCGGTATTAGAGCATTATTGTAAACACAACGTTAAGGACACGTTTGAATTCGTTGAAATCCTTCGTGACAACCCTATTCCGCCTACTGCCCATATGTGCTCTTTCGATGTTGTAAGCTTGTTTACAAACGTACCACTAGACGAGACAATAGATATCTGCGCGCGAAGACTATACCACAATGATGATGACATTGATCTTCCATGGTTACCAGAGACAGCATTTCGACGTTTGATGCTGATGGTGACGAGTGGCGTAGAGTTCTCGTTTGGTGATGTTATGTATAAGCAGACAGACGGTGTGGCGATGGGGTCTCCGTTGGGCCCGGTACTGGCAAATGTCTTCGTTGGATATTGCGAATCGAGAATGGACAAAATAAAGTGGCCTCAGTTGTACGTTCGATTTGTGGACGACTCATTTACCTATTTCGAAACAAGACGTGACAGTGAAGCCTTTCTAGATGAGTTGAATGATGTCCACCCTGCATTACGCTTCACATGTGAACACGAGGATTGCAACAAATTGTCGTTTTTAGATGTACTCGTGGAAAAGACATGTGAGGGTGTTGTGACATCGGTGTATCGTAAGCCTACATTCACTGGTCAGTATATTATGTACGATTCATATTGCTCTTCGCAATACAAGACCAATCTAGTCCGAAACTTAGCTGACAGGGCAAGACGCATTTGCTCCGAGAGTAAACTGCAAGCAGAACTTGATTTCCTTCGCTCTGTCTTTCTTAAGAACGGGTATCCAGGATCACTGTTAGCGAAACTACTCACGAACAATGGTCCCCGTAAGGAACTGACAATCGGCCCGGCTCCTTGTCGTGTCTTCCTGTGCCTGCCTTGGAAAGGCGCGGAGTCGACAAAGGTCAGTCGTATTGTCAAGTCTATTGTCCAGAAGACGTACTATGCAGTGAATGTAGTAACTGTCTTCACCACGATACGTTCGTTCACGGTGTTGAAGGACGTCCTGCCGACCCATCATTTGAGTCACCTCATTTATCATTTTGAATGCCGACAGTGCGGTAGTCGGTATGTTGGCAGGACGCTTCAACACTTGTCCGAACGTATCAAACAACACGTCCCATTGTCCTTGTTGTCAAAAGCGGCCAGGGCAGGCAGGCCAAAGCGTGGAAGGCCGAGAAAACACCCGTTGCCTACTACTACGCCTGTCAGGATTACAACACAACCGGAAACGGATACAACACCGGACTCAACAGTAGCGCAACACACGAATCTGGTGTCACTCTTGACGACAACAACACGGCATGGGAGACCACCGGACGATCGTTCGTTAACAAACCTGACGGCGGTAACGGAAAGATCACCAGGAGAACGAAATGAAAATGGAGGAAAAACGAATCTGAGGAGAAGCCAGAGACTAGCGGAGACACGACTGAGAAAAATGGAGAAGGCGGAACCAGTAGTGGCAGATGAAAGTACGGGCGCAGCAGTGAACACGTCAAGGAGAAAGAAGCGATGGCATGAGGAGATGGAGATGGAGGATGATGATGGGGATGAACAGGATGGTCAGGAGGAAAGCAAGGGTGAGCGGGAGCAGGAAGTGGAGGATGAGAGTGATACGGACGAGGAGGAGTTCGACATCGACAAGAGCAAGTCTGCCATCTACAGGCATTTGGTGTCCAGTCCGGATTGTCGTAAGTTGTTTGACGATTCCTGGTTTAGTGTTATTTGTCGCGCGCGTTTCTTTAAGCAGTTGCAGGTGTTGGAAGCTGTATATATTCGCACACGTGACCCTGTTCTATGCAAGCAAAAAGAAAATGTTGTAGCACTCACACTTTTTAAATAATACACACTCACCAGTTTTTGTTCACACGCACTCACAGCTGCCACATTCATCTACTGCTACCATTCTCAGATACACTGCAAAGGTTCACACTACACGCGTTATGCATAACCGCTAGCTGTGCTGCATTCTCACGCTTCTTTTCATGTTACTCTAGCTATATAACTGGTTGTTTTAGTGATTCTTGCTATGTGACGATGTTCCACTGATGATGGTCACACGAAAACGTTCTGGAATTGTTTCATTTTAATTGTTTATACATGATTATGAGTGCACAATTGATATTTTTCATTGCTATTTTACGACTGTTGTCTCCTCGTCGGTTATTTAAATAATAATAATAATAATAATAATAATAATAATAAGAGATATTTAATCGAGGAACAGGTGTGTCAACAAAAACGAGTTGCAGGATGTGTGGCAGGGACAAGGAAACGGTTTTCCACCTTATTGGAGCGTGTACAGCTTGTGCGGGAAGTCACTATATCAATCGCCACAACAGGTTAGCAAAATATCTCCACTGGACATTGTGCAGGAAGTATGGTGCATCGGACATTTCGAATAAGTACACAAGTCACCAACTCACCAACGTCGTGTACAGTGCTGAAACGGATGTGTCAATCTACTGGGAAGTGCCAATTCCAACAGCAGCGCCCGTTGGAGCAAACAGACCCGACATTATTATCAAGGGCAAAGATGAAGCGTTCCTTGTGGACGTAAGTGTCCCTCTGGATAGGAACATCCGCCGAAAATCTGTGGAAAAGATACAGAAATATCAAGGCCTGAAGCGTGAGGTGGAGCAGATGTGGCAGGTGCGGGCCAAGATCGTGCCAGTAATTGTGGGGGCATTAGGTGGATTAACCCCCTCGACTGCTGACTTTGTGAGGGAACTGGATGCCGGAGCCAGTGTATCGATCTTGCAAAAGGAGGCGCTCCTTGGCACAGTTGACATCATCAGGTCAATAACTCAGATGAAATAATAATTACACTCTAATAAGTTACATTGGTTTGCGAATGCCCATGGTTCGAACTATTAGTTGAAGCACCCACCTATTTGCAGAAAATAATAATATTATGATCGTAATATTAATCACTTGCCAATAACAAAGACAACAATAATACCATCAGCCCCCATTCACCGGTTTTGACGATGCTTCACTGATGTTGAATGAGAGGAATTATATTGCTGCCTTCAGTGCTATTGTGTCGCTGAAGGGCTCGATTTCAGATTTGATGACGGTTACTTTTCAACGGATTTTGTTTTCTGATTTAGCTCTCTTGCTATTACTGTACATGCTTGTGTTAAGTCTCATTCTCGCAGATTAGCTGTATAATAGATTGTACATGCATCATTGTAGATTTGCTGTTCACAGTATTTCTCTCTTTTTTCTTTCTTTTTTCTCAGTCTTACTTATTATATTTTCTTCACATACAACAGCAGTACTCCCCATGGTCTTAAATGACCCGGGATGCTGCATATTATCACTCTCTTATTATTGACCCCCACAGAAACTTGTGATCTCTAAGCGGTCAAATATCAGCATATATTGACCGCTTATATTGACCACTTATTTCCGACCACTTAGCCTGAGGACTTAGAACTTTTTCCTCAACTTAGAAAAAATCAGAACTGAAAGAAGAAAAATCTGAAGCCAAATGCTGGGATTCGAACCCAAACTGTCAGATTCTCAGTCAAAGGACTTGGGGAACATACTACAAGAGACAACTGAAAACTTTGGTTTACACAGAAGTAATGTCCAATGTAAACGGCATATGTACATACTATTATACTATTATGCTATTACAATAGTATTCCTTTCTTCCTATAGCAAAGCAAAATCAGTTTTAGGTATGCTATGTTGTGATAAATCTATTATTGCCCTTATATTGACCTCTTTAATCGTGCAATAATAGATACATACAAACACAAAACCAATAAAGCCACCCCCATAATAATAATAAACTCGTACAAATGAAAGAGTACGGGAGAAAAAAACCGCACACACTTCTGTAATGAAATAATCTACGTGGAGATAAAAGTTTAATAATAGCAATGAAAAGTATGAATGCCGCAGACATCACCACGCAACATGACAATTTGTTCAAGGTTTGGTTTTGTGTGTTTCCAAAATCGATTTTCACGTTCCGATCATCAGTGGAAATACGGAACTAAAGAGATCAAGGGAAAAACAAAGGTTAAAAATCCAAAGAAGTGTGACACATGACGGGTAACTTGTGGTAAGTTTTACAAAAAGTGAGAACTAAAATAAAGAGTAAGTGTGACAAACGGGCATGAACAGTGCAGAAACAACTCATGAACACGGGGTGCAAACTCACGAAAATAACCTAAGTGCTAAAACATGTTCTTTTTGCTTACACAAATCGGGCTTATGCGTACGAATACAAACAGCTTCAAGGACCTTCAACTGCTGGACATAACGGGCACGACACAGTACAGAGAAGTGGGAATCATCATACACACTCAAACAATCGGGACGAGATAACAAATGCAAATACACAGCTGACTTCTTACGAATTTCACCCTCATCAGCTCCATCACCTTCCCTGCCACCTGACTCCTCCTCGTCCGTTTTATCACCATCACCACCAGCCGTCTCACCGTCATCCGCCTCGTCTTCATCCGCCGCCTCGTCATCACCCGCCTCGTCGTCATCTGTATCCTCGCCGTCATCCGCCTCGTCGTCATCTGTATTCTCGTCATCCGCCGCATCATCACCCAACTCATATTCACCACCAGTCAGTCGTCTGATACCATCCATGTTCTCCTTCCTACGTCTGTCCCGTGTCACTGTCTTTACCTCATCTACGTCCCGAGATTGTGTTCCGTTTTGCCCCCGGCTTCCGGTCTCCTTCGATGCTCCGCGTGGGCCTTGGCCATTCCTAGCATATATTTCGGTTGAATAATTGGCGGTCGACCTCCGTGGTCTCTGGACCCACGGATCAAGCGCCGGAGGGTGCTGCGGTGTCCGCACAGCCGGATACTGTGTCAAAGAAATGGGCTCAATGTCTGTGATTGGCGGTACTGTTGTTGTTGCCGACTCCTCCCAAACCCCAGCCACCAACGGCACTGGTGGTGGCTCCGGTGGCGGCAAGGGCAACGGTGGAGAAGGCACATTCGGTTGGCTTAGTGATCCACCACTCTTCCTCTGCACCGTGTGTTCGCCTTGCTCTGGTTGTGTCGGTGGTAGAGGGAGCGGGTTCTTGCGTGGTCTTCCCCGCTTCGGGCGCTTCGCTTTTGCTGCGTCCGGCAGCATGTGAAGTGGTACATGCTGCTTGATACGTGCGCTCAGGTGTTGAAGGGTCCTACCAACGTACCGGCTATCACAATTCCGGCACTCAAATTGGTAGACCAAGTGGCTCAATAGGTGGGATGGTAGGACATCCTTCCTCACCGTGAACGCACGTATCGTAGTGAACACAGGGATGAAGTGCGCCGCAAAGTATGTTTGTGTAACTAGCGTTTTGATTGTGCGGCACAATGTCTGTGATGCCTCTCCTTTCCAAGGTAAGGAAAGGTAGACTGGGCAACGACTTGGACCAATGATGACGACCTTTGGTTTTGATGCTGATTTTAGTAGCTTGTTTAGCAGTTCCTCCGGGTAACCATTTTTGAGAAACACAGATTTCAGAAAACCTAGCTCATCCTTGAGTCGAGAGGGGGAACAGATTCGCCGCGCTCTATCCACCAGATTCTTCACCAGGTTGACCTTATACAGGTACGAACAATACGAGTCAAACACGATATATTGTCCGGTAAATGTTGGTTTCCTGTATATTGACGTTACAATTTCATCGTTTGACTTCTCCACACGCACATCTAGAAAGGACAAGGTGTTGTTCTGTTCATGCTCAACCGTGAATTTCAGAGAGGGATGTAAGTTATTCAATCGGTCCAAGAAGGCGTCACACTGTTGTACTGAATCAAAATATGTGAACGAGTCGTCGACAAAACGAACGTAAAACTCCGGCCACAGTGACGGGTCCACAAGAGATTCGCAGTAGCCAACAAATATATTTGCCAACACTGGACCTAATGGTGATCCCATGGCTACCCCATCCACCTGCCTATACATCACGTTATCAAATGAAAACTCAACGCCCGTAGTAACAAGAGACATCAGTGTACGGAAGGAGGATTCAGGCAGCCATGGCGTGTCAACAGAGTTATTGTGATAGAGAACATCCGCACAAATATCTATGGTCTGTTCCAACGGTACATTCGTGAACAAACTGACCACATCAAATGAGCACATGTGCGCTGTAGCGGGAATCTGGCGAGTGCGAATGAGGTCTACAAACTGGAAGCTATCCTTGACAATGTTCTTACAGTAATAATCTTGCACAGCTCCAAGCATCAAACAAAGCCACTTCGATACTTTGTACTGTGGGGATGCTACCATTGATAATATTGGGCGTAATGGACAATTCGGCTTATGGATCTTTGGCAAGCCATAGAGTCGCGGGCGGGCGGAGCCTATTGGCTTGATTCTCATGAACTCTGAGACCGAAATTTCTTTCTCAGCTTTCAATTTCTTTAGGTATGTTATCAGGCGTTTCTCTACTTTTGTTGTATTATCATGAGTGGAAACTGGTCCGAGTTTCACGAACTTGGAGTCATCGTTCAGGATAACCGCCATTTTTGATATGTACTCTGTCATGTGTCACACTTCTTTGGATTTTTAACCTTTGTTTTTCCCTTGATCTCTTTAGTTCCGTATTTCCACTGATGATCGGAACGTGAAAATCGATTTTGGAAACACACAAAACCAAACCTTGAACAAATTGTCATGTTGCGTGGTGATGTCTGCGGCATTCATACTTTTCATTGCTATTATTAAACTTCTGTAATGCGTGGCTTTTTGTAGTACACCGTACATTCCATGCCGAGTTCATTATCTGCACCGTCATCCGCCGGGCCGCCCTGCACACCCACGGCGCGGCTGGGCCATCGGGCATGGACGCTGATGGATGGCGGCGCATGTGCACCGCGTTCTCCGAAGCGTCGGATGAGCTGTGTGACTCGCTTGCAACATGCGCTCGTCGCATTGCTACCACATACGTCAACCCAGCGACACTGGAGGCGCTCGTCGCATGCAGATTAATAGCCCTTGACAAATCGCCGGGTGTTCGACCCATTGGTATCGGCGAAGTGGCCAGGCGCATTGTCGGCAAAGCCATCCTCACTGTCACCGGGAGAGATATCCAAGATGCAGCGGGCACCCTTCAACTGTGTGCCGGTCAGGAGTGCGGCATTGAAGCTGCCATCCATGCGATGCAAGATGTCTACCGTGAGGAGGATGCGGATGCCATATTGCTCGCCGACGCTTCGAACGCCTTCAACCGGCTTAACCGTGAAGCCTGCCTACGGAACATCCGTCACCTCTGTCCCTCTATAGCGCCAGCTGTAATCAACACCTACCGCCAACCATCCCGCCTATTCGTTGATGGAGAGTGCTTGCTATCATGCGAGGGTACCACTCAGGGTGACCCTCTGGCCATGCCCGTATATGCGCTCGGAGTCCTCCCGCTCATCAAGAAAGTTGCAGTGCCTGGTGCGAAACAGGGCTGGTATGCGGACGATGCTGCAGCCGGTGGCAAGCTAACGCCTGTTCGCCAATGGTGGGACAATCTCGTCAGCCAAGGTCCTGGGTATGGCTACCACTGCAATGCCCAGAAGTCACTCCTCCTGGTCAAGCCCTCCAGGTACGCAGCTGCTATCGAGATGTTCGAGGGGACCGGTGTGCAGGTCACGTGTGATGGTTGCCGCCACCTTGGTGCACCTTTGGGCACGGATGAGTTTATAGAACAATTTGTCCAGTCCAAGGTCGCCACCTGGTGTGAGGAAGTTGCGCAGCTCACGACCATCGCTGCATCGCAGCCACAGGCCGCCTACTCCGCCTTCACACAGGGCCTGCAAAACAAGTGGTCCTTCCTCTGCCGGACCTCCTCCATCCCGCCATCCTTGCTTGAACCGCTGGAACACGCAATCAGCGGTCGGCTCATCCCGGCCATCACGGGTCAGGCTCCACCTGGGACAACTGTTCGCTCCCTACTCTCTCTGCCTTGCCGGCTTGGGGGACTGGGTATGGCAGACCCTTGTTCAGTGGCTGAACAGTACACCTCATCCCGAAGGATTACGGCTAGCCTCGTGTCTCGCCTGCTGGAGCAGGAGTCGTCTCTTGGCGACTCTCTGACTCAGCTCCGGACGGTCAAGGCGACGGTTCGGGCCGAGAAGCGGAGCGCGTTCAAGTCTATGGCTGACGCTCTTCGCTCGGATCACCGGGAGCTGGCCCCTGTTCTCGACCTGGCCTCAGAAAAGGGTGCATCCAGCTGGCTGACCTGCCGCCCCCTCAGCCGCCATGGTTTCACACTCAGCAAGGGAGATTTCCGGGATGGCCTGTGCCTCCGGTACGGCTGGACACCTCCTCGGCTCCCAAGCCTCTGCGTGTGCAGTAAGCCGCTGAATGTGAGTCACGCCCTGTCGTGCCCGTTTGGTGGCTTCCCGACGCTGCGACACAACGAGGTGAGGGACATCACCGCCAGAGCTCTGAGGCAGGTCGCTCACAGCGTGGGCTCCTGCGGAGCCCACGCTGCTTTGGCAGTGGCGGAGGCTCGCTTGCCGACGTAACCGTCGGAGATCATCATGAACAATGGACTGACTAATTATTCACTTGTCCTGTCTTTATAAATAACATGTTATTGCATATGTTCTTGGTTTAGTTTTTGGCCTTTTTCGTGCTTTGGAGTTGATAACATTTTCCTCACTGTCAAAAAAAAAAAAAAAAAAAAAAAAAAACAACGTGACAGTGGAACCCCACCTCCAGCCCGTCACCGGAGAGGCCTTCCGCCATCGCACAGCTGTCACGGAGGAGCAAGCTCGGCTGGACGTTGCGGCTAGTGGTGTGTGGGGTGGCCGATTCGAGCGCATCTTTATTGATGTACGGGTGTTCAACCCTTTTGCGTCTTCGAATCGTGCCACCTCCCTCGCTGCTAGCTACAGACGCCATGAGCAGGAAAAGCGCCGGAAGTACGAGGAGCGAGTACGTGAAGTTGAGCATGCCTCCTTCGTGCCCGTTGTGCTCTCTGCCTCTGGTGGCTATGGCAAGCATGCCAATGCTCTTTTCACGCGGATCGCCTCTCTCCTGGCTGAGAAGAGTAAGGAGCCATACGGGCAGGTTATCTCCTTGCTGCGCTGCCGCCTTGGGTTTGCCCTGGTGCGTTGTGGTGCTATGTGCCTGCGTGGCTCAAGGAGCATGTTTGCTCCTGCCATGCCTGAGTCCCCTGCTGTGCTAGTGGCGGCGGAGGCACGCATCCAGTGAACCTGCACAGTGCAGTGATCCTACTGAGTGACAGACTCTGTAAATACTGTATTATGATGATTCGTTTTTATATATGTGTTGATTCTTCACAAAATGTGTTATTTTGCCCGTACAAGAGGCTCAGTTTTCCGTGTGAAAAAAAAAAAAAAAAATTATCTGCACCGTACTATAATGCGTACAGGAAGTCTAGACGCGTATTCAAGAGTAGTAAAATTGCAATTGAGCGGGCTTTAAACTCTGATAAGGCCCCCGGCGGGAATGCCGCTGATTGGTCGTTTCCTGGAAAACGAGACAGACCTCATTCGAAGTGCAGGCCCAAAACCAAGTACATTCTAACCAAGTGCATAGGCGTCACATAGACTCTCTGCTAAGTTCCACGCGAAAATCACCTCCACGATTTTTTCACTTGTTCCCCGACATTTGCACGGATTATCAGACCTAGCACTCAAATCCCTCCATATTTAAACCCAATGTAGACTACCGGTAGATATGTTTTAGTTTTTCTCCAGTGAGTATCATTATGTCGTCTGATGGGCGCTCTCGCACGAAACTCGAAGTAACAACGAATTTATTATTTTTTGTTAACAAACGTTTCGTAGACAGTAGCTTTAAAACAGAAACAAGAAGACATAGCTCCGCTCTACGCATTTCCTACGTTGTATATGTCGACATGCATGAGTAAAAGGTGGAATACTTGTCAACATTACCGTAAAATCCCGCCAGAGCGCCCCGTCTCTCCTATCCCTGACTTCTTGATCAGGGACGTGATTGATTGTATCCTCGTATGACTCTGTCACAGTCTATGATGCCGTACTGTACTGCAGACGCGTGCTCGACCCCATTGGAAATGTACGCAACAGTGCCCACCCTCTTGACCAAGGATCGCACAAACTCTGAGTTTTGACGGGTCTGTACGACTGTCGGTGTACGAGATGCATGAACAGTTTTCGTAGGGTGAGTACTTTTTCATGTAGCACTGAATGCGGCAAGTAGGACTCGCCCATCCGCCCCTCCCCACCTGAAGCGTCGAGGAGGTAGGGGCGCTCTGGCGGGATTTTACGGTACTATTATTGTAATAATTATCTAAAATTTAATAGAAGAAGAAAACACATGGAAAATATCCAAGGCTGTAACAAGATGATAGAGAGGTTCCGCAGTGCAATATTTCGTGTCAAAATCCGTGAAGGCGATTTTTTATACGTCGTTTTCGAGCAGTGAAATGTTCCGGAGTCAGGGCCTGGTCAGACTGCCGCAAATGTTTTGTGCCGGACGGAAAAAGAAAATCGTTCAAGATTAGAATCACGACCACACTGCACAGACAAGATCCAGACATGCCGAAATTTCGTACCCTCGTCAGACAGCACTTCAGTATCTTCCAGTAAACAAAATAACAGTTTTTTTAATGTTTATTTGAATTCGGATAGCTCAACAGTACAGAAGTACAACTACAAAGAGTACCGAATAGAAGGCCCCGAGAACGGGAAACCAAAAAAACAAAAACAAAAACAAAAAAAACAGCAACATCAAGTTACTGATTATGCACATTGCTTGAAAGCAAATCACAACAATGATTAAGAGTTAGGCTATCTTTTAGCCAAATAGCCAATTTGACGCGGAAATCTGCGATAGTAGTGCAGGACTTCAGGTCGTCTGGTAAATAATTCCAAACAAGAGCCGATTTACTTGAAAAGGACAGAAAGCCAGACATAGATCTATAGCGATTGATACTCATGTTATGAGTTGTAGAGCCGCGAGTAGTTCGGGTAGACGTACAGATGGGAAAGAGGGACTGCAAGCAAACAGCCGGCTTAATACAGTAACAGTGGAAAATGAATACAAGGAACAAAAATACTGATCGATATTGGAAAGAGGAAACATTGAGGTGGTGAAGAAGTGGCGTGATATTAGCTTGGGGTGATGCGCCACAAGCAACTCGTACAGCGCGCCGGTGGAGTGAGGCTAGCTTGTTTCTATTTTTAGCGGATATAAACGAAAGGTATACAGGGAGAGCATATTCTAGATCAGGCTGAATAACACCGACAACGAAAGTACGGCGGGCAAACAGGTTCATCTGGCGGAAAGATCGACGCAGTACACCGATCTTCCGTGAGGCTTTCCGGACGACTTTGTTAATGTGTTGGTCAAAGGACAGCTTATTGTCAACAACGACTCCTAAGCATCTGGTGCTTTCCACTTCCCCTAGCGTAACATTTGACAAGGTGATTTGCAGTTGTTGCCTTTGTTGTTGTTGCTGACTCCCTGTGGCACGTTTGGGATGGATTTGCATGACAACGGTTTTGTCGGTATTTATCTGCATACCAATGGAGCCAAGGTGGTTGTTTAGTATCTCCAGTGCCGATGACAACTTGGCTTCGGAACGCGCCTTCGACGGATCACTAGAGTAGACTGTCTTGTCATCTGCGAACATCAGTAATTTTGAACCCGCTGTCTCCGCAAGCCGGGGAAGGTCCCTCAGGTAGACATTAAAGAGGGTCACCTCTTCTGCTGGAAAGCTCGCTGGGCATCCCATTGCTTTAATTTTTCTTCTTCCGTGGTTGGTCTCACCCTTTCCTCTATTCCTTTGGCTGTCTTGACATGCTACGAGCTGCAGACATAAAATTTATAAAATAGAAATTAAATGTGGGGAGATTGAAAATTCAAAATTCGTTTCGAGCCTCAAGTGGTAATCTTCACGAACAACGTCAAATTTCCTCACCTTAATAACCGCGGACACCTTCAGTGCAATTCTTGCAACCATCCTTCTGAGTTTTGTTGTTGTCCGTGGCCAATTAGCGCCTCGATATCGAGATGAAAAATCAGTGAATATCAGCGTCAATTAGGCATCAGCGGGTAATGCTAGTAAGCTCAGCCGATTATGCTTTTCAGAATGCCAGCAAAAACAGGATATTATGCTCGTTTTAATGCTTTTTATGCTTGTTTAGGGCGTTTTATGCTAGCAATATATGATCGAATATTGCAAACAAATCGCAGAAGAGTACGCGAAAAAGTCTGTTTCCAAAGTAGGTATAAGGATATGCGCGCAAGAATTGATTGATTGGTGGTAGACTACTTCTACTCGAACAAAGGCCACATCACTGTACGCAATGGTATTTTTATTATTATTTTTTACTACATGTATGTTCACATTCCCATCTCGAAAATAATAAGAAAGACAATGATACTGAGACTAGGACGAACGTGACAACTATTGAGCAGGGGCTGCAGCGAGACGCAGCAGTGATGGTGGGGCATTGATGGCTCTGCCGACCTGAGGTCTCGGCATCACGGCCAAAAACACGCACCAAAAACAAAAGATAGAGCTGTACGAGTCAGCAAAATGAAAAGAAAGGAAGGCCTTAAGGGTTAACACCAGCGAGTGTGCGGGAGAAACTGTGAGACTATTAACAAATTACAAGAGCTGTTACTGAGATGAGCATCATCATGGCTGATTATGGTGAGTCGGTTGTCTGAGCCAGTTGTGGTGCATAGATAGTTTGCGGATGATCAGGTTGATCGGGATGTACTGTATTCTACGACTCTCTGGCCACGAGATGCTGAAAATCGCGAATTACGCTAGATTCTCCCAAAAAAATGCATCATTATGCCGGGGCAATGCCCCCTCTGCGAACACCCCCATTATGCTAGTTTCAATGCTAGCATTACCCGCTGATGCCTAGCGTCAATGCCGTATCTAGCCGTTGGCGGATTATGCCAGCATAATATTTGGCATAATCTTGAGATTTCGTCAAAAATTATGCTCCGCCATAATATACGGATTCCAACGTGTAAGGTCGGCATAATCTTTCGGTTTAGACAAAAATTATGCCTAGGGGCATAATGCAGTTTTGTCAGAAAGCCTGCAGATGTTTTTTTTAAATACTCCAGTTACGACTCCTTGTCATAGCCCTTGGCGTATTATGCCGGCATAATATTTGGCATAATCTTGGGATTTCGTCAACAAATTATGCTCCGGCATAATATACGGATTCCAACGTGTAAGGTCGGCATACTCTTTCGGTGTAGACAAATATTATGCTTAGGGCATGGCCGTGTGTGTAGGGGTGGTTACTCAATTCTCCATGTACAGCGTGAATACATAGTGGAACCGAGCATAATTCAGCATAATTCAGCATATTTGTTGGCATAATTAATCAAAAGCATAATTTGACGATTGGCCGAGCATAGTCCGCCAATGGCTAGCCGTATCAGCGTCAAACTCCTGTTTGAGCGGAAAAGCGTGGCCCGTTCTTGGTTTGTTTTTGGAGCGTCAACTCTCGATTTGGACGCTCTGGCGTCAAGTTTCTATGCAGATTCGGATTATAATCACAGGATTATTTCGATTTTGCCGCAGTCTGACCAGGAAGGCTCTACGGTACTTACATGTATGTGCTTACCGTCATTGTCTAGGTTACGCTCGGAAACACGTCGTAATCCCGTCATATGCCTTTTTTAATTTATACTGAAATCAAAACTTCCCGCGGAAAATCGCTGTTTCTCGTACCAACATTGTACGCCAAAAATCTTTCTGCACTCGATGACGTAAAATCTCCATACGAAACATGTTTAGTATGAAAGCCAGTCCACACGGATTTTCCCAGGGGAAAAATCGTATGAAGCACGCCTCGAAAAATCCGTAGCGCTCATACGGATTGTGGAGGGGGGAAGCTTTGCGAAAACGAATTGTACAAAACCGGACGCTAATATCTAATGGTCCTCGTCATGCATGACACTATTGTGGACTAGTTGACTACGAGAACAAGTAGTTTCACAAGACGTAAGATGGCCGAAAATTGCGCCTGATAGATCACTAACGATGTTATCCACCACAATCCACAGTGACTCGTCTACAATATTTGCCAAACTCTTCTCAGCAACAGGAAAAAGCCACTTGTACGGGCAAGTCAACATGCCTATCGTCAAACTAAAGTGATTGGGGAAATCAAATCCAAAAAAACAATTGATCACAATAACAATACAACACTGCTATTATTATGTTGACCAGGTGGTGATCATGACAATCAATTCAAACTCAACTCAAAACCAGTCTGTGGATGATTGAACACAACAGCAACAAAACGTTGATGATAATTATTATGTAGAACTGGTAGGTATTGGAGTAGAATAAAATAGGACTAAAACCCAGTACTTAATGTCCCGGCCAAGAGCAAGTGCCTAACCAAACTCTTCTTAGGGTTTTACGGCTGATCCAAACAGCAGCAAGGAGGTTTTTGGACGGTCGCTGACCATCATGAATATACTCAGTTCTCATTACAATACAGAAACTTGCAGATAGCCAAGCTGTAAAGGATGTTTCTTGCAAGTTTTGGATTCCAAGACTTGAAGATACACCATTATCTTCCGATATCCATTGATCCCTGGATAATGACAATTCACTCTATCTCCCAACCGCAGGGTCTGTTTATACTTCCGAAGGAGCTCTTGGCAAATTCTGTCTTCCGTTAGGGATGGAGAGCAACAACCAGTGAAGCAAATGGCCCCTACGTCAAACAGACATGCAATAATTGCTTCAAGGAGTTCTCTGCCACTGGTAAGTCGCCATAGTCGCTCGGTTCTGGGATATTTTCGCGGTGTTCTGAGGAACGTCCACAATTTAGCCTTCCTTTTCTTCAAGATGGGCAGCAATGCTCTGTGCATTCTGGAATCGGCGAGGGCGAGATTGAGGACACTTCGGCTTGACAGAGCACTCACGATTAGGTCGAATACTATCCAGATGTTGTCTCTGAAAGTAGCCAAGACACTGCTAATCTCAGGCTCGTCCTGATCCTCCTCATGGGAGTCATAATAATCGTCGGTATTATGTTCACAAGAAGCGGACGAAACATCCAATATCTCACTAGAATGAATTTGCCCGAACTGTTCCTCACTCATCCTTTAAATAATTTTTTTCCTTCACGTAGTCGGGAACATATAAGAAGGTAGCCTCCAAGTACTTGCCTGTTCGTGATACGACTCGAAATACATCTACACAAATACCTACAACAGCTTAAAGCAAGGGCATCTTCACTAAAAGCAAAGAACAAAGAGAACTGCACAAGAATTACTCTGGTCTCATGAAAAGCTGATGAACAATGACCTTGAACGAAGTCCATTTAAAGTGCGGTGAATATACTCTAAACAGGTGCGTACAAACTCCTGTACGCATTATTGTACGGTGCAGATAATGAACTCTGCAAAACAAATGTACGGTGTACTACTAAAAGCTACGCATTTCAGGGGTGTGTACGGTTTTTGCCTCCCGTACTCTTTCATCTCTACGATTTTCATTTGTCAACAGCATTTTTTATGATCATGTGCGTGGAGCTGCAGCTGGAAAACCT
This sequence comes from Sycon ciliatum, assembly GCF_964019385.1. Lineage (NCBI taxonomy): Eukaryota > Metazoa > Porifera > Calcarea > Leucosolenida > Sycettidae > Sycon > Sycon ciliatum. Next base: position 19,858,864 of record NC_088651.1, on the reverse strand, counting down.
CACAGTTGTTAGCAACTACATGTACATGATTGCACAGTTGCGCTACCCCATTTTTCGCGACGAACAATAATAGAGAAGCCTGCCAAATGTCATGATTGGGGACTATTCATCTCTTCAATTACTACTACCTAGAGCCAGTCACTGCGTGACTGGCTTCTCCGGACTTACAATGGCGGCGATATCCTTGTACGCTACTGTTATGCCTAAAGTAGTGGTGACTGCTTTTGAGCTCGCTGTTGTGGGTCGTGCGTCCACTTCTTTCCTTGTCAATGGTTTTTCAATTGAATTCTTTGATAAGTCGTAGGTATAGTTGGTTGAGTGAGTAAGGATGCTGCCACACCACTCCGCCGTAAAGGAATGACTTCATAGAACGCCGCCAGCCTTGGCTTAGGTTTACAAAGCAGGCGCGGTCAATGAAATCCGAGTCCTTGGATACGTTGGGGTCCTGAAGCAGTACAAACGTCATTCAGTGCATGGAGAGTTGGCGTTTACAATAAGATTAAAAGAAAGTTGTGAAAAGTGGATTTGACACTAAGTCGGCCGCAATCTGACTTTTTAAAGCGATTCGCTGCGCTCTGGAGCAAGCCTTCTGGCATCCATAGACTTCAGCGTGGCCTCATTCCCTTTGCAGCCGAAAGAGCGTTCCAAAGAACCTTAGATTGTCAAAATCCAGCAAACAGAACGTAAGTTATGGTGGAAATGGCGGAGTAAACTGCAATTGCATATTTTCATGCGTTCATTGGAACTTCGAAGGCTAAAGCAAGGGGGACATCTTTGGGAGAATGAAATAATAGATCTATCATTTCCGTAGCTATGCAGAAGACGTTACTTCAGTAACGTCTGGCGCTAGCCAGGGTCCACACAGCTTTAATTTGGTATTTGTGTGTTTGTTTGTTTTGTTGTGTCACGCCTGGCGCTATCCCGTATCTGTCCCGTACCGTACCGTACCATTAAACACAGCTGGCCACATACACCTGGCCGCACGTTCAAGTAGGGCTTTCAAACGCAAGATCATAACGTGAAGCAACTTGGAAGAATGAGTATGATTGCGAAGTGTATAGGGGAATGCATGTAGGGCGATAGTGCGAGTTCGAATCCCAGGTAATGCCTGAAAAAAATAGGAGAATTGAAAAATTTATAACATACCTTTTCTTTTTTTGCCGTCATCAAGGTGGTAGACGGTGTCGTATTACCCTCGACCGTACCTGTCCCGTACCTGCCCCGTACCTACCCCGTACCTATCCCGTACCGTACCGTACAATCAAAGACGGCTGGCCGCAATGCATATTCAAATAGGGCTTTCAAATACAAGATCATAACGTGAAGCAACTTGGAAGAATTAGTATGTATACGAAGTGTATCGGGGGATGCATATAGGGCGATAGTGCGGGTTCGAATCCCAGGATATGTCTAAAAACAAAAATTAGAATCTTATAATTAAAGCTATGAATAGGACCACCGTTAGGCGCTGCATCTGCCGCTAGGGTTTACCGGGTGTTAGCGGCCGTCGTGAGTTCCCTTCGGGAACGGACACGATAATTTACCTTTTTTACTTTATAGGATGAAGGCCGCAGACATCACGCAACTACGTTACTTGTTTGACATGTATTACTGTGTAGTTTATAACAAAAATATTATTGAAAACCCAGAATCGATTTTCTCGTTCCTATCATCAGTGGGAAAAAACGGAACTAAGGATACAACCAAAGAAACTGAAGTTAAGTACTGTAAATAGAAAGGTGTTAGAAATAACATCAAGATACCTACTGGTTGTATCCTTAGTTCCGTTTTTTCCCACTGATGATAGGAACGAGAAAATCGATTCTGGGTTTTCAATAATATTTTTGTTATAAACAACACAGTAATACATGTCAAACAAGTAACGTAGTTGCGTGATGTCTGCGGCCTTCATCCTATTCATAGCTATATTAAAATTATTATCTCCACGTAGGTTATTTAGAATCTTAAAAGAATTTATAATATCCCTATGCTTTATTGTCTAGGTCATCAAGGCAAAAAAGCATAGCGTAGGGCCCTGAGCTTCCAAGCTCTCTCGTTTAAGTACAAAAACATTTATTATAGTTACGGTCCATTTATACATGTAAAAAGATGAGCGCCATGGCTCTGGCAAACTCGCGGTTTTAATTATTTTTTGGGAGTTTATCGTACACCGTACAGTGCCACGAAATTGAGACTTGAAAAAGGGTTGAAAAAGGCATCAAGAGCCTCCCACTTCCCTGTAGGTTTCTGAAGCAGCTATTGGTTTTTAGTATTTCTCTTTGAACTGTATTTTCATGTGTATTTGTGCAGGTTTTGTGGCCAGTCTCCTCACTGTTTAATTTAAGCGTTGAATTCATTGCTTTGAAAAAGGAGAAAAAAGGGTACCTCCACAGGTCTAGAGTTCGAACCCCACACTGTTCCATTGCAAAGTGGAGCGAGACGGCCTGGATTATCATGTTTTTTCAGAATTCAGTGCCCAACTTGACCAAATTCCAATTTTCTTCTTCATAATTGGAAGAGTGTTCCATTGGGAATTGACAAAAATTGGTGAGAATTTGACCCATTCACGGCCAAAAGCTAGGATAGATGCGGATAGAGAGCCAATAATATTATTATAGTAAAGGAAAGGACCAAGGCACTACTTGTTACGCTACAATGTCCACTGGCATGATCTGATTGTCAAGTAACTGATGGTGTTAGTGGACGTTATAGCGTAACGTGTGGTTACTTGGTCCTTGTCTTTACTATAAAGGCTAGGATAACATTGATTTGTAAGTTTCTGATGCTGTCCCTATTTGTGTACATGTATGTATGTAGGACTCAGTGAGCAGTCACGTCTCGATGACCGATCACGATCCCCGTGACCAATCAAACAGTCACAAATCCCCGAAGAGCAGTCATAAAGTCACACACCAGTTTGAATCCCGATGACCAGTCACAAACAGCCGCGACTTTCTCTGTGAACGGTCACAGGGTCGACGTCAAAATATTACGACTCGACTGTAGGCATTCACGCGATCAGCATACTTTTTTCCTTCACAGACACAGCTACAGGTTTCCGAAGTGAGCAAGAAAGATTTCGATCAACTCTCGATCTCCGCGTAGTTTACTTGTAGCTCGAGTCTGGTGTGTGTGGGCTCCTCTCCAAAACGAAGGGTGGTCGAAAATCTTGCAGGCTTCAGATAGAATCTCTTTTGAGAGGACGTTCTGGCTAGTAGATTGTGCTATTCATCATATTAATTTTGAAGAACAAACTTCGTCGTTCAGAAAAGCTATTTCGGAATATTTTCAGTCAAGTAATTTTTTGCATGCCGATCTTGCTAGAACGGAGACTGATTTCAACTGATCCAGCATACAAGCAGCACTCGCTTTGTGTTTTTGGAGAGGATGGGTGACAAGATTACGGAGTCAGAAGTGGACATCGTCGACGATGCAGAGACGAAAATATAATGAAGATGGAAAAGAAAATATGTTCATCTCCAAGAAGGTACTGAGTACACCAAGCACCTTCGTGTGTGTAGCTCTGTCTTTCTTGTGGAAGACTCCACAGAAAAATAATGTCCAGCTTGTTGAAACTGAAACTGCCTCTCAGTTGAAGTCGTTCAGGAAGACATCTATTCAAGACATCATTGATCCATTGTCAAGAACCATCGTAAGAAATTAAATCAAGTCATGTTAGCGATAAGAATGGCGAACTAGACCGGAGAAGTGTGAGTGTCTTGTTTTGACTGCAGGAAACTGTATTTCAATATTGTGGCTCAATGTAGTGCTTACGCAGTTTACTGCTTCGAACACATCTTCATCCCTACTCCCAAAATAACTCTGTAAAATTTATTGATGTAACATTATGGTACATGTACATGGTCTTTCTCGTTGTGCTGCTATAACATGCATTATAAGTACATGCATACGAGTACTGTGTACCGTTTACTGTCTCCTTGTCAGTGTTTTTGGGCGATCCTCCACACCTTCATTTGTCCATTACGTACTATTTTCCTTCTACTTATTAATTTTATAGAAATATTCACTCACTACAACTTCTTGTGATTGCTGGTGCGAATGTACCCTGCGATGCCTGCTTGTTAGTGAGAGTGCACCAGACATGTATCGATATGTATGTCTGACGAGATGTTTTTGAACTGGCATATCAGTATCACCAAGAGTACGGTTCTTCCGTCTACGCATCTCTTCTTGGCTTGTGGATTGTTTGAAAAGAGATAAAATAATGATACAGAAACTTGTGTCCAAGTGTCGTCATGAAAACAAGTTCTACCTCCGTAACTTTGTCCGCAAGGTCACGTGAATCTAGCTGGTAGTCCCGCTGCCAATTTGTGTGTGTGTGTGAGTAAGTGTGCGCGCGCGCATGTGTGAGTGTGTGTGCTTGTGTGCATGCGTGAGAAAGAGAGTGCGTGTGTGTGTGAGAGGGAGAGAGAGAATGTGTGTGTGTGTGTGTGTGTGTGTGTGCGCATGTGTGTGTGTGTGTGTGTGTGTGTGTGTGTGTGTAATGGTGTGGGCATGTGTGGATTTGGCATTTAAGTCCCCAGCTCTATTCTATATCATTCACGCTGGAACTGCTGCTGCATAGCTCCAAGTCTGAAGACTTGGCAACTTCACGCCTGCACCTGACTCTTGCGCTATGATACACGTCGCCTATGATACCCCTCAGAATTTCCCACCTTACTCCCCCTTATGTTCAGGCTGCCCGTTTTGGAGCCATCAGTTGCCTGACGGCGATCGTAGTAATACGTGAAACTCAGAGTTGTGACAAAGCTTCCAATCTCTCTTGTAATACAGAAATACCTATATTCTGCCTGTGACTACTCACAGAGAAAGAGTGGCCGTATCTGTACATTCCGCATATAACTGTTAGCTTGGAATTATAGTGGTCACAACTGTATTCTGTGACCGCTCAAAGGGAATTATAGTTTCCACAACAAATCCTGCAGTACGAAGCACTCCGCGAGCAGTCACGAACTGTGTGCTTTACACATGTACATGTGTGGTGATTTGTGACTGGTCATGGGGCATTGTGACTGGTAAACTAATTTGTGACTGGTCATGGGGAGTTTGTGACTGTTTGACTGGTCACGGGGACCGTGATTGGTCATGGGGCCTTGACTGGTCACTGAGTCCTACATGTATGTGCACATAAGTGGGTATACCCAGGTTTCAACAGTGCTCAACACCACAAAGGTCAAAAAGAATGGACTTAGCATTCAGCTACGTGCATGAAACGCAGCGTTACAACGTACATGTATGTACTAGTATATATTGGTGGAACCATTCTTTTTGACCTTTGTGCATGTATGTGCTATACATTACCCTATATGTAGGGTTAACCGGGTATTAGTGGCCATCGTGAGTTCTATTCGGGAACAGACGCAATAATTTACTTTTATTCCAGTAGCTATGCAGAAGACGTTACTTTAGTAACGTCTGGCGCTAGCCAGGGTCCACACAGCTTTAATTTAGTGTTTGTTTGTTTGTGTCACGCCTGGAGCTATCCCGCATATGTCCCGTATCTGTGACTACAAAGGCTCTACAGGATTGTACAGTTGTGGCAAGTGAAATCCGACACTTGCCATAGGGGACAGCGCCTCAAATGGACATCAATGATGTAATGCACTGCACCTAATTGGTACTATAGAGCCGTATGCATCCCAAACAGGTCGAAAGGTCACAGCTTAGATACACACAGTTCACAAACATGGTACACATCAGGAGTATTGGTATCCAATTCCCATTCATATTTGCCAGCACCTTTTGAACCTTGATTGTGATGAGTACGAATTCTGTCATCAGACAGATAAAGTTGTATGCAACACATGTACTGTACGTATGCAGGGCTGCAGAGGCTGCAGGATGCACGGTGCAGTCCCTTATGCCAAGTGTCGGATTTCACTTGCCACAACTGTACATAACAGCTGGCCACAATATTGGCTGGTACGGTATCTGTCCCGTACCGTACCCTCAAGCACAGCTGGCCACAAACAGCCGCCCACAATATATGTATTCCCGAAGCTATGCAGAAGACGTTACTTCAGTAACGTCTAGCGCTAGCCAGGGTCCACACAGCTTTATTTTGGTGTTTGATTGTTTGTTTGTGTGTGTGTGTGTCACGCCTGGAGCTATCCCGTATCTGTCCCGTACCTGTCCCGTATCTGTCCCGTATCTGTGACTACAAAGGCTCTGCAGGATTGTACATAACAGCTGTACACAATATTTGCTGGCTTCCGTATCTGTCCCGTACCGTACCAATATTCGTCGTATTATGTATACGACTCCCTGATGTAGACGGAGATTTGGAAAGAAAAAGGGAGACGGGGAGGAAATGAAATTAGAATAGACGCTGGATAGGTGATAGGATGCGTCAGCAAAAACATACTTTGGAAGAGAGATCCGTTCGTCTCCAAAATAAGCGTGAACGGGTGATTCAGCGCCGGTCACAGGAAACGTTGGAAGAGAGATCCCGTCGACTCCAGAACGCCCGTGATCGGCAGAGTCAGCGCCGGTCACAGGAAACGTCAGGACAGACATCCCGTCCACTCCAGAACGCCCGTAATCGGCAGAGTCAGCGCCGGTCACAGGAAACGTCAGGACAGACATCCCGTCGACTCCAGAACGCCCTTGATCGGCAGAGTCAGCGCCGGTCACAGGAAACGTCAGAACAGACATCCCGTCGAGTCCAGATCGCCCGTGATCGGCAGAGTCAGCGCCGGTCACAGGAAACGTCAGGATGGACATCCCGTCGACTCCAGAACGCCCGTGATCGGCAGTGTCAGCGCCGGTCACAGGAAACGTCAGGACAGACATCCCGTCGAGTCCAGAACGCCCGTGATCGGCAGAGTCAGCGCCGGTCCCAGGAAACGTCGGACGACACAAATGCAAGAAATGAGCATAGTAGGCTTAATCTTGCTGATTCGCGTCATGCTACTGCAGCTGCGCACATGGAAACTGTGCGGTCTATGGTAGAGGAAAAAAATCATGCAATGGTGTCCTCTTTGACGCGTGAAGAGCGCCAGCAGTATAGCCACCTATATAGCCATCTATACAATGATGTGGTCAATCAACGGAAAAAAACATTTTCATCAGTTCTAATAACATGTACGGTGAGCTAGGCAAAAAGCATAAAAGCATAGCGTAGGGCCCTGAGCTCCCAAGCTCTCTCGTTCTATTTTACATTATAGCATTGGGTAATTTATATTACCACAAAGCTGTATACGAGTGTTGGTATGTTAATCAGTGAAACGAGAGAGCTTGGAAGCTCAGGGCCCTACGCTATGCTTTTATGCTTTTTTGCCTAGCTCATCGTATATGTTATTAGAACTGATGGAAATGTGTTTTTTCCGTTGATCGGCCACATCATTGTATTGCAAAAAGGTTTCAATCAGTTTGAATATGAGTTAGGCAAAAGTATTTGCAGAATTTAATGTGGATTGTTATTTCTCTAATATGATCCACTTTTGGTTTGCTCCTTCTTTTATTTTTATCTCCTTATACTGTAAATAGGGGTGAAACGAAGTAGTCGAAGGTTCGAAGGACCTTCGTTTTCCTTTGAAACGAACCTTCGTTTTCGATTCGAACGAAGGTCGACACGGGTTTAGTGCATGCATGCATGCATTGATTTTGTGCGATGTGCTGAATGCACTAGCACTGTCCATGCTGTACTACAAGTAGGGGCACGGTCCGCGTGCGCACCGGAACCGAAGAAGTGACAAGTCACAAGTCAGTGAAGAACTGGCCCTGTTCCAGTCACCAGCGTGTTCCTGTTTTGCTGTAGTGTGTGGATCTACCATGGTGTACTCATAGACGACTTTTTTGATTGTATTCGTCCAGAGTGTTTGGCGCTCTGCGATACTAGTAGGAGAGTAGTTTTGCGATTTCGATCCTGTTTTCGCTCAGTTATGCTGCTTGTACCAGGAATATAGCTTGCTGTAGCTGCCGTCGATATCTACTACTAGTAGTGATGGTGTCTGGAAAGTTGTAGTAGCGATACATACGAGTGTAGTCTCATAATTTGAATCGATAATAAAAGTCTCCATCGCTGAAGCCATTGCAGTATTCACTCTCCCAGCAGCAGCGAGAGGGAGCGCAGCGATGGCCTGAAATCATCGAGGCAGGTGAAGTTCCTCACCCAGTGACTATTCACTCTCATCACCATCACCAATTCAGTCGCTGGATGCGAGCAGATGAGCGAAAAGTACATATCCAGATTTGACAATTTTTGATGAATAGACCGATCCCCTTATTATACTGGGTTCGAGCACGGGGGCAACCTCACTCGCGATCGAGCTAGTTTTTGAACGTGACAGCATCTTTGACAGTGTGTTTCAGGTTTGTTTTGGAATGTCTTCTGCTTAGTTCAAGTGGTTTGCGATGGCTTCGAGCGGTGCTGAACCTCCTGCTGGTAGGAGCAGAGTCTTCGAGAGAGACATGGACTGTGATGCAGCTGCAGGATTTTTTCAAGGCGCGGGAGAGAACGATCTCGGGCCACAAACAGGAGTTACTCCAGAGGTGAGTTTTTTGTTGTTGGTATTATTCGAATCGCGAATCGTGTTGTGAGATTTATTTTGTGCCTAGGCTACAGCAGACCGTATTTCTTTCTCCTTGAGATCGGTGCTGAAGATAATAGTAACCTTTTTCTGGTCTGCCTTTTCCTCTCCAGAGCCATCTTCTATGAAAGTAACCGTGGTGCTGCGAAGTCACCAAGTCGCGATCGCGATCAGCAGCCCTGAAGTGGAAAAATCGATTTTCCAACGATCTGGTTGGACATCAGCCACTAAAGTACTTCTGATTTGCCTGTAGTGACAACAGCAGCCATCCTTGGACACCTTGCAAAGACAGGAAAAGCCACTGGTGGAAGCGACTGCTATGAGGTGACGATAGCAGTGGTGATCGCTGTTTTGTCAAGTCGAAGGGCTAGCCAACCCAGAGGAAGCATAAAAAAAACCGATGAGCAGTGCGTGGTATTTGTTGAGCGTGAAGAGCTAGAGGAGGACAGTGCAAACACATGGAAGGAGTGGATGGTGTTTGAAGTGCTGTGTGCCGGCTGGTGGTGATGGTGGTCTTTGTAAGCATGTATTCGTGCTGCTTCTTGTGCTGGAACACTTCTCGCCCAGGAAGGGAGATTGCGTGCTCCCTGGCCCGCAGTCGGCAATGGGGCATTTGTTCCAGGAACATTACCCCAGAGCCAGTGATGAGTCGTACCTTTGAAAGATCGAAGCTTGCTGTTAATCGCGAGCGTAGCGCAGTGGATTGCTCCCTCTTCGAAGTACGATGGCCAAAGCTTGCCGCTGTCTGCAACAAAGTGTGTGTGCGGTTCTTTCGAACCTATGAGTATGAATATACCCCCCCCCCCCTCTCTCTCTCTCTCTTAGGAAGACTGCATGTTCAGAGTGAACTATTTTCTAGTATATTTAATGTGAGACGGGCTGTTTACGCCCAAGATCAAGATACAGTTTTTTTCTGTTTCTATACCTTCCTAATAAAATACATTTTGACAGAGCTTTCGGTCATACTCCGCTGTACTACATCCTCAACCCGCCACCACCATGCGCTCTTGGCCGAACTAATGCACGAAGCATAAACACACCAGCACAGCAAGGACACTTCCGTTGACAGATATTGTTTACGCCTCAAGATAGCTGTTTCGTTTCTTCGAGCTCATCGTTAGAGGAGGATAGTAGCAGGATATTAATGATGATATAATAATTATAAGATGATAGACGGTTTATGGTCCGATATTGATGATTGGAGATCTAAGAAAGCAATGACAGTGATTGCGAAATGGATAATATTATCATGATTATATGCCAGTCTGGTAATGCGTTGTACTGGTGGACAGTATTGAAATCATCACTGCATTCGATGCAAATATTGGTATACCTTGGTTTCAGTATTGGAAAAAAAGAGTAAGAGAACCTGGTTGATTTGGTTGCATCTGCGACTGGCTACTGGGTGTTGTGATCAGCAATGTTACCATGGGAGAAAATACGAGCGCAAGGATCTGTTGGGTCTTGTTGTGCCGTGCCGGTGCGAGAACCCTAAGTGCATGGCAAAATAGAACTGTTTCATCCACACTGCAGAATGTCTTGCGGTGCATGGCATCGATGACTGAACATCTCGCCAGCTCGCCCAAATGGGGATCATGCCCAAACGGAGGAACAAGACATCTTTCCAGCTCAGCTAGCTATATACCGTGAAACGGATGATGAACGTGTGCCACGCATGCCAGCTTCTGTTCCATTCGGCCCAGGCTTAGACACATCAATGCCAATAGCAGCTGATCCTCCATTACATGCTCATTGGCGATTTACGGCCACCTCCAACTGTATCCGCCGTCCCTCAGTTTCCGTCTTCGCAGATCTGGCGCGGCGCAGTACATTTTCTCGGCTAGGCTCAAAGAAGTCCCACAGAGCAGTCCAAACACCTGAAGGCAAACCAGTCAGAAACTGGAGCGGCTCAGAGTCTTTCTTTATGTTACTGTACGTAAGCTGTTTTTCGGCTTTCTTCACCCCAGTCCTCACATCGTCCAACTGCTCCACGAGACTCTGTACACGAGCTCTACTTGCTGCCAGCTCCTGATGCAGATGCTGCACTTCCATTACAGGACCAAAGTTTGGCAAACTGCACTAAGCCAGCTTCCTTTCCAACTCAAAGTACCGTTGCCTCTCAGCAAAATACTGGTTTGGGAGCATGGGGAGCTCGTGATGCAGACGCTGCACTTCCATGACCGAACTGCACTAGGCTCAGCAAATACTGTTTTGCGAGCATGGGGAGCAGGGCGTCCAGACTCCACTCTCTTGCAAAAAGCAAACCTGGTACCGTAGGACAGCTGTTCGGGTTCCTGGACTCATCCTGCCCTTGTAGAGCTGGGCAAAACGATTTCGATTTTGGGATCGAAATGATCGCTGCAACTATTCAGAGTGACCCTAAAACTACGCCCTTCCTCACGGGGCATAGCCTGGATCCGCTGCTCCAGGCCGCTGTGGCTCCACACGAGGAAAGGAGTGAAATGACTTGTTTGCATCGTCCTCCTGTTCTGACAGTGAGGAACGCAGCAATGATCCTGAGAAGGCATCCTGAAGTCGTAAAAAGGAAGACGTCTGAACAAAAACAAAACAGCTCAAATCAAAAGTCCTTGTGACATTTTTTGTAGACAGGCTTGCACTGCATGTAGATTTCGCGTGCCCTGCAATTCGCATGCGAGAAGTCGCGCACGGCCGAGGTGAGGTTGGTCGCGTGTGTGCAGCAGGATCCCACGCGACTGCGGAGTTGCCCCCTTGCTCGAACCCAGACAATAATAAGGGGATCGGTCTATTTGGGCATCTGATATTTACTACGCAACATGGCTCTTTCCGTCCATTTTGGTATTGTTCAAGCATGCTACTGGCTGTACACTAGAGCAGTGATCTCTTGTCGCTTTGTGTCCAAAAGGCCAAGGCTAACACGTCTGTACATGATCCAAAGTACACTGATCTAAATTGTCAGAAATATGGACAATTGACTCACAAACAGATATTAGGTATGGCCTCTATCAAGAGTATGTTAAAACCTTGCCTCTATCTATAGTTGTGTGCTGGGCCAAAGTATTCTTTTACCTGGAATGGATATACATTGATACCACCAGATTCAGAAAGAATTGCACATACAACATAAGTATTGGGTTCTGATTTTTTGCCCCCTTTTATTTTTAAGATTTCCGAGCGTTTCCGTGATCATAAAAAAAAAAGAATCCTTCGACACCTTCATTGCATTCCCAACTCCTCACAACCACGCGCTCTTCAGCCGAACCATACAGACACCAGCAAGGACACTTCCGTTGAGAGATAATATTCCTCCACGCCTCTAGACAGCTGTTTCGCTCCCTGTCGGAGCTCATCAGTAGAGGATGATAATGATAATGGAGAAATGATCATTCTTATACACCAGAAATGGCGCAAGTGCGCGCTTTCCACATAATATCAATGGTATATGCAAGCTGCTAAAATGGTAAAGTGTGAGAACAGCGCTAGCGATAAATAATCATAGTACGCGCTCATTGGTGGAGAAACACACCACACAAGCGACGAAAATCTTACTCGGAATACTGATGCCAATGGAAAGTACATGTATGTTGTTTAGTATTATGATGTTGCAATGTCCATGTATGCAGGCGAGGCGAGACTCACCGCCGAGATCCCCCAACGCGACAGGCTCGGTTGCCGTTCAGGATTCATTATGTGGAAAGCGCGCACTTGCGCCATTTCTGGTGTATAAGAATGATCATTTCTCCATTATCATTATCATCCTCTACTGATGAGCTCCGACAGGGAGCGAAACAGCTGTCTAGAGGCGTGGAGGAATATTATCTCTCAACGGAAGTGTCCTTGCTGGTGTCTGTATGGTTCGGCTGAAGAGCGCGTGGTTGTGAGGAGTTGGGAATGCAATGAATTGAAAATATGGCCGAAACTGAGCTCTGTCGCAATATTTAGTTCTGAAGTTTTAATGCGCCGTTAGTGGCAGAGCAGAGTGGACACGAAGCGTCGGTGAAGAAAGAAGGAGAGATGACAAGACGAGTCGGTGAAGAAGGAAGGAGGAAAGCAAGACACATCTGCAACATCTTTGATCTAACTGAGCTGAGCTGCTGATACGAAGCGTCGACCAAGCATCCCTGACTGGAGTGAATGCCCCAGCTGGCCTCTCGTTTGTCAGTGGTTGCTACTAGACCTGTTAGTATCACACGCACGACTGCAAGTTTCCTGGTGTGCATCGACATCGGCATCAGTGGGGCCTCCCGCTGTCGATCCTGTTGACGGGCGGACAGGTCGGTGTGAATCCTGAACGGCAACCGAGCCTGTCGCGTTGGGGGATCTCGGCGGTGAGTCTCGCCTCGCCTGCATACATGGACATTGCAACATCATAATACTAAACAACATACATGTACTTTCCATTGGCATCAGTATTCCGAGTAAGATTTTCGTCGCTTGTGTGGTGTGTTTCTCCACCAATGAGCGCGTACTATGATTATTTATCGCTAGCGCTGTTCTCACACTTTACCATTTTAGCAGCTTGCATATACCATTGATATTATGTGGAAAGCGCGCACTTGCGCCATTTCTGGTGTATAAGAATGATCATTTCTCCATTATCATTATCATCCTCTACTGATGAGCTCCGACAGGGAGCGAAACAGCTGTCTAGAGGCGTGGAGGAATATTATCTCTCAACGGAAGTGTCCTTGCTGGTGTCTGTATGGTTCGGCTGAAGAGCGCGTGGTTGTGAGGAGTTGGGAATGCAATGAATTGAAAATATGGCCGAAACTGAGCTCTGTCGCAATATTTAGTTCTTCGACACCTTCATTCGTTTTAATAAAGAAGGTTCGAATGGGAATTTGAGACCTTCGTTTCGCCCCTAACTGTAAATCAACAAATTTCGGCCGATGAGAAACTTTGGCCGATCTCGAAACGAAACTTTTCGCCGTAATTAAACTTTGGCCGATTGGAGTTTTCAAAAGGAAATCGATCGGTATTTTTGCTCTCACATGCATCATTTGCGTCTATGACAAACTTTGGCCATTTTCTAGTACGTGGTACAGCTCTGCAGTGGCTGTCGTCATATTTGTTGTCCCGTCATCGAACTGTCCGTGTCTCGGCTTCCTTGTCCGATCCTCTACCTGTAGTGTCTGGTGCTCCACAGGGGTCCATACTGGGTCCACTCCTTTTCCTAACTTATGTGAACGATCTGCCCTCTCTAGTTCCAGACGTCAGCCTTTTTGCTGATGACACTGTACTGTTGTGCTCTGACAGCTAGCCATCCATCCTCGTTACCTCCATGCAGACCGGCATTAACTCCACATGGATGGAAGTTTGGAAGCTGAGGCCCAACATCGCGAAGACCGAAGCAATGTTCACCAGCCCATCGCTGCCCACTCAGCCGTTGCACTTTCCAGGAGCCAATGCTAACGTTAAAATTGTTCATGAACACAAACACCTTGGTGTTATATTCGACTGCCATATGTCCTGGTCCCCACAGGTCCAGTCAGTATGCAAGCGAGCTAGCTCCTCCCTTGGCATGTTGCAACCTCACTGCCACGATTTAAATGACCATTGCCGATAATAGTTCTCTACGTCGTATATTCTACCTATATTTTGATTACTGTGACACAGCGTGGTGCGGTCTGTGTCAGGCCCTTGTTCAACCTCTGGAAATACACCAGCGTCTGCTTCTAAAAATCCTGTTTCGCAAAGATCAAACATTCTCCTCCTAGCGTCTCTACAGTTTAGCTTCAGTATCTCCCCTCTTAGAGCGACACCAGCGACATCTATGCATTCTTGGACACATGATCTTATTAGACCTGGCTCCCAAACACTTTGCGAAGTTAACTGGTTTGTGTCCACCAGATCAACACGTCATTCCTTCTCATTACCCCGTGCCAATACCTCCCTGTTTCTGAAATCTATCTTCTCTGCGTACACTCTCTGGTCTTCCCTGCCAACTAGCCTTAAAGCATGCACAGACATTAAGGAGTTCAAGCTTCAGCTTCTTAGTCCTAAATAATCTCACCATTTTCGTCATGCCCCCCTTGCAGTACTCTCTTTGCTTCTCTCCTTATTATGCAGTTCGCCGTTGTTGGCTACCACCCGACTTCTCATATATATTGGCAGTCTTCTGACGAGCCAGGAGATGTTGAATTAATAATAATAATGGCTTGCGATTTACTTTGGCCGGTTGGTACCAAGCGACGAAATCAGCGCAATTAAATCGCCAGCGAAAATTAGTTGATTTTAATACAGCAATCGGATTTTCTGGCCTTTTGTAGTATTGAATACGAGAAAGGACGACTGACGACACATTATCCAGACATTACAACGGGAACAGGTGGGTTGGGGGAACGACATTTATTATAGACGACGAGACAAGAGACCAAGACGAACGAAACGACTACATTGAAGAGTGAGAAAAGAGAGCAAGTCTGAACGGCAAGATAAAGGGCCTGGGTAGCTATGGCAAATATGGGCGCGCAAGTAGCTACCCAGGCCAACGGAACAAAAGGAGACAAAAGGTGAGTACGCGAGTGCATGCAGGCCAGCTAGAAAAGGTACGGGAGGAGGTACCTAACAGTAGTAATACATTGACCTGTTGATCCAATGAGGACGCCGCATGCATGGTTGCCTGTGGAGCACATTACGTATCTAATATTGACTGAGTATGTATGTATGTATGTATAACTCATAATCACAAGGTGATAGTAGAGGCATTAATCAGCAAGAGATTTGTGAATGATGTCTCTGAATCCAATTCTATCGTGTGCTGCATGAGAGAGAGAGCATGCAAGGGAAGACCCGTCTAACTTTTAATGTTAGAAACCCATGATGTCGCGGGCCTTCCTCTCGGTCGAGATCCAGGAGTTGATCCTTGCAGGAAAGGCTTGGAGAAAACGTCATGTCTCGTAACATGGCCAAACCACATCAACTTAAATTTCTTGACTTCGTTCGCTTGCCGCATCCTTGCTTCGATGATGTCATTGATTTCTTCCAGGATAGATTGGTTGGTATGCCGGTCGTGGTATGTTAATCCTAAGAGTCGGCGGAAGCATTTCATCTCGAAAGATGATATTCTTCTCATTGATGAGACAGATAATGTCCAAGATTGGCATCCGTGTAAAACAGTCGCTAGCACAATAGACCTAACAAAACGAAATTTGGTAGGCAAAGAAAGTGATGGCGATTTCCAAATAAATTGAAGCTCAATGATCTTTTGCTTCCCTAGTGCTAAGCGTTTTCTTATCTCCACATCGGACTTGCCATCCGACGTGATTACGGCACCTAAGTATTTAAACTGGGATACCTATTCTATTCGCTCATTGCCTACTTGAATGCACCCCAGATCACCACCGCCCTCCGGTGAGTACGAGGTCAATAGGAAATAAAAGCCGAGTAAAAGACCGAGGCGAAGCCGAGGTCTTTTACGAGGTCTTTTATTTCCTATACTGACCGAGTACGAAGTCAATATTAGATTTATGACAAGAGAGAGAGTTTGGAAGCTTTGTCACAACTCCGAGTTTCACGTATCTCTACGATCATCAGGCAACTGATGGATCTAAAACGGGCAGCCAGAACATAAGGGGGAGAAAGGTGGGAAATTCCGAGGCGTGTCATAGGCGACGCGTATCATAGCGCAAGGGTCAGGTGCAGGCGTGAAGTTGCCAAGTCTTCAGACTTGGGGCAATGCAGCAGTAGTTCCGGCTTCGGACAGTGAAGCACACCACTTGACTACGTATTAGATTTATCATGACAAAAGTCCGTATTTCAAATTCCAGAACGATAACCTCATGAATCCCGGTTTTATGATTGCACAACCGATGCACCACCACCTACTCATGCAGTGATAATGCTGGACTAGGCACCGTTTAACTGGGCAACCCCTAAGCAGTCAAATACAAGCAGTCAATATAGCCCTAAGGAGTGAAATATGCAGGAATATTTGACTGCTCAGGTATAGCGAAAATCAATGGGAGTCAATACTAAGAGAGTGATAAATAACTTTACAGTCTCCTAAAATACGTATCCTGTCCGACGGCAATAGAGGCTGCAGGTTTAGTTTTTCTGCGCGTGGACGGGATGTCTGTCCTGACGTTTCCTGGGACCGGCGCTGACTCTGCGGATCACGGGCGTTCTGGAGTCGACGGGATGTCTGTCCTGACGTTTCCTGGGACCGGCGCTGACTCTGCGGATCACGGGCGTTCTGGACTCGACGGGATGTCTGTCCTGACGTTTCCTGGGCCCGCGCGGATTCTGCCGATCACGGGCGTTCTGGAGTCGACGGGATCTCTCTTCCGACGTTTCCTATGACCGGCGATGAATCGCTCGTTCACGCTTATTTTGGAGACGACGGGATCTCTCTTCCAAAGTATGTTTTTGCTTACGCATCCTATCACCTATTCGGCAACTAACCTCCACTCTAAATTCATTTCCTCCTCGTGTCCCTATTTCTTTCCAAATCTCCCTCTACATCAGGGAGTCGTATACATAATACGACGAATATTGTGGCCAGCTGTTTGTACGGGACGGTACGGCACTAGGCCTGTACGGGACAGATACGGGAGCCAGCAAATATTGTGTCCAGCTGTTATGTACAATCCTGTAGAGCCTTTGTAGTCACAGATACGAGACAGACACGGGACAGATACGGGATAGCTCTAGGCATGACACAAACAAACAAACACCAAATTAAAGCTGTGTGGGCCATGGCTAGCGCCAGACATCACTGAAGTAACGTCTTCTGCATAGCCACGGGAATAATTCAGCTGAATTTATCACGCCAACACGGAGTTAACATGTAAAGAAGATCAAACAAAGAAGTGAGAGCACTACGTCTTGCTAAGAGGTAATTTTGGCATGAGGCATCACAGATAAATGAAAAAGAAAAGCTGCTTGACACCGATACACGTAAAGTGAGCCTCACTCATATTACGACACCAATGGAACAATCTGAAAAGATTTGAAGGTGGCTGCTTGTGATTATCATCAGAAATCGTGATTCTAGCGAGGTTTGGTGTAAAATTTTAAATTTCAGCAGACACAATCTGCCAATTTCTTACTTTTCACACGTGGATCGATGTGAAGAGAGACCTACAACGGCGAAAAGAACGCAGGATGGGGCATCGCCGTCTAATCGGTGGTGGAATAGATAGATGATAGGCCTATTTGAAAGAGTTCATTGGCAGAACAATACATAACGATGTGTGGTCACGCTGTTTGACATCGATAAGCCACACAGACAGCGATGCTCCAACATCACAGCGATCCAGCAGTACACACATACATAGCACCAATCTAGATTTGAAGCTGATAATAGATATGCTGTCGTGACTCACGGATATTTAAAAGTTATGAAACGAAGATCAGTAACTGGTTTCTTCGGCTTTGCGTGCTGCTGTGTCCAGATTTTTTCTTTTTCCAAGAATGGCCGCATCAGATAATACATTCTTCTATCTGCGAGAGCCAAAGATAACATTGTCTTGCTCTCACAGTGTAGGGCGATCCGCTG
This sequence comes from Sycon ciliatum, assembly GCF_964019385.1. Taxonomy (NCBI): domain Eukaryota; kingdom Metazoa; phylum Porifera; class Calcarea; order Leucosolenida; family Sycettidae; genus Sycon; species Sycon ciliatum. Next base: position 19,840,834 of record NC_088651.1, on the reverse strand, counting down.
GAATACATCGGGTAGTTCTCTTACTATCTTCAGTGGAAAGATAACCGCGCCGCCACCATCCATTTCTAGCTGCAGTGAAACGAATGCACCAGTAGACTCGTCACGCGCTAGAATGCCTACACAATGGCGAGGTGCACGAGGACGAGTACACCTTGCCAGGAGAAAGGCGAGGTACCTTAACACTTGGCGAAAAATGTTCAGTTCTTGTTCGGGCATTCTTGACCCGGACGGCACATCGGACACAACCTTTCTGACCATCCCTAACACATTTGCTGCTCAATTGATCAGAAATCAGATGAACATGTTTTCCAGGGTACGTTTAGTAGTAGCTACTTTAGTCAGTAGGTGTAGCACTGCAGGAGTCCTACTTCACGTATTGGGATCACGTTGGTTGCGGTGAATGTTATGTAACAGTAAATCCACGCATAACCACTTGGGGGCTTCACAAGATATGGCAGTCGACTCGTGCGCACAATCAAACTTAGAAAAAAAAGCAGTCATGTTGTTTCATGCTTTGTGTGTGTGTGTGTGTGTGTGTGTGTGTGTGTGTGTGTGTGTATGTGTGTGTGCGTGTATGTATGCGTGTGTGCGCGTGCGTGCCCTCCGCCTTTGCGCAGCTTGCTGTGTGCCAGAGACTTCCGCCGCCGTAAGGATGTGGCCCGGCACAGGTGTATGCGGTGGTTGAAGAGCGCTGGAGGACTGGCTGTGCATCGCTGTTCTGTGTCCACGGATTCCCTTGCCCCTGCTGAATCTATTAGCGATGAATCTGGCTATTTTTGATGTGATGTGTGTCGCCGACCTTTCCGCTCCAGTTCTGGTTTGACACGTCATCACTGTGACCGTGCTAAACGGATGTCACGTGCAGCCAGGAATAACTGCCATCATGAATGCGAACATTGTGGAAGGCAGTTCTCAAGGTTTTTATTATTATTTATTTTTTGTTGGGAACACAGCCCTACAAAGAGACATGTGGAGACAAACACAAGACAAGACACAGGGGATGTAGGTCACAGGACTTGCAACGCCGTGCCCAATTCCGTTGACTTTGCGATTTCTCTCTCGTCTCTTCTCTCTTCTTGTCGGTGTCTCCCGCTTTAGGGAGCGGCGTGGCCCGATAGAGTAGCTGTACTTAGCAGTAGTAGTGCGTGTGTGTGTGTGTTCTGTGAAACTCAAAAAGACCAGATCGTTTCTAAAAGGTAGTAAAACAACATGGAACTCACTCTGAAAAGACAACATACGTTGGGTAAAGATGAATTTTGCCAAAGCATTGCCTTGACACATGCTGTAATGGTTTGGGATTTGAACTTCCTCCAATGTCAAGGTCACTTGCCTATTGTCCATGTGGATACGTTCTATTTAAGTTCCGCTGCGTATCCAATGGATTGGTGCACTTGCTTTGGCTTAGCAGGGAGAGCGGTGTTCAGTCTACCTTGATGTAGGAAGGGAAAGGATGAAAAAAGTAATATTAGCACGCACGCGTTACAATCTGCTGCACAATTGTATTGAGAATCACCACCAGCTTAGGAAGTTTCGCTAGCGCCAGGCCACCACCACGCCTGTGGTACCAGAGTGGCAGTTGCCTTTTTTTCTTGACTTTGTTTCACTTCGCGAAAACGAAAAGCGAATTTCTTCCCAATAACAAGGCAGCGAAGAGGGAAGAAAAAAGAGAAAAATGAGAGAAAAAAAGTGTGTCTGAACTGGAAATGATAGTCAGCTGGAGAAAAAAAGTACGGATCCACTGTCAAACATGGCATCAGCTACTGTCGCAGGCATTTAGCAAGGAATACAACAGGCATAGTAAATGATCAATTGTGACTGCGGTACTGCTGCAGCTTTGAAGGTCTCCAGCGGACGTCTCCAGGTAATCTGTTCCATTTACCTGTAATGTTGAAGGCATATCTCTACTTACCTGCGTTTGCTCTTGCAACTAGAAGACTGAGCCCGTCCTGCTGCTAAAGGCGGATGATCTCTCTGGTCATTCGCGGAGTCATATTTCCGTGACAGACTGCGGTGTCACACCGTGTAGGCTCTTCCACACAATAGCTAACTTGTTCTTGTGGAAGTGCTCTGGTACTTTGAAAACTCTCTGCCGGGGAAGCAGAGTTTCAGCTGAGTGTCGCATGGATACACCACAGAAATGCGGACTGCTTCTTTCAGTAGAACCTGCAGCCTTCTGGTCTGAGCACTCCACAGTGAACTACTGAAAGAGGGCAAGGCGCTTAGGGCATCTGACGTTTAATTGACTACACTTCAGATGTCATGCTTTCAAGGAGGAACATGTTGAGGAAAGTCTTTAAGAGCACGTACAAAAGGCCCTCTGGTCGATATCACAATTCATTAGAAAAGAGGAAACTAAGCTGCACTGTTGGAGTATAACCACATATCCGCAGTTAGACCAATGAAAAGTACACTGTGCGCCTGAATGTAAAGCCGTCTAAACCTCTTACACTTACAGGACCGATCCCCGATGACGTGCCATGACGTGTACGCTATGCTGTACCAGTTTGAGCCCGCGGTCACTAGCAGTGTGGAAGCGAAGCGGAGGAACGGAACCCGCGCCTATAAAAGCACAGGTTGAAAGAATAAGAGGACAGAAAAAGTGTTTTGACTCTGAGTTTCACGCACTAAGCGCTCATAAGAAAATAACCTCTGTGTTTTATGTGTCGAGAAGTTGTGTTAATTGTCATGTCTCAGTTTGAACAGAACTATGGTAGGAAATCAAATCACTATGCGGATGCCGATTCTGACGAACAGGCTCAGGAGGAAATATTTAACTTGGCAGCTATAAGAGATCACTTTTATTATGGTTTTCTCCCTAATCGTTATCGGATTGCCAAACAGTAGCGTTCAGGAACTCGCCCTCTCCGAAAAACGAATGTACCAGACGCTGGTACCTGAATTGGAGAGGAGGAAAGCGGAATATTGGTCGCATTTTAGAACACCTCGACAAGAGGGCGGGTTAGAACAACTAGTACCGCTGCTCTGTTGGAGTGATGAAGTTGAATCAGTCACGGAATATCTGTGTGAGGCCGAGACCATCTGCATAACTGGGTGTTGTTCTGAATCTTTTTTTCAAGGACATTTTTGCATAGACGTGCTTGAATTCTACAAAAGGACACTTCGCGTCGGAGACAGAGTGATTTGCTATGGCATTCAGATGGACGGATCGATGCCGTTGAGCCAAACGTTAGAAGTCGTGGAAGCAAAAACCTGTGTGAAACATCCCGTACAGTTTGGGTTGTTACAGACAAGTGCGACTTCGGTTCTGACGATGTGAGTTATTTCTTTTCCTTTCCAAACACAGAAGGAAACAGAAGAGGATGACAACACAATGTAAAACTTTGACAGAATTTTTTTTCCACCAGAATTCATCGGAGACTTTTATAAAATTATAATTATTACGGTTTCTTTATTAAGAACTCAGACGGTGAGCCAAGGAAATTAAGTGTAACATGGAAGCTGTGGGCACAAGTTATGCGATCGAGTCCACCAACTAAACCAGATTTTGAACAGTCAAACGTGCACAATCTAGCACAAAACTGACCTGTCTGATCTGTTTCTTTTGTTTTTGTTTTCCTCACTTCGTCTAGTTTTTTTGGTTTTTCTCCTTCGTTTTCCTTTTTATGTCCTCATGATCCATTTTTCGGACATTTTGTAGTAGTGTAGTATCCCTGCCCGACCAATACGGAAGTAGTACGGAACTAATACGGAGCTTTGCCTGATGTATAGTTAGTGTATCTCCGTATGTAAGCGTACGGCGTCTGCTGCATAAAAGCTGCTGCGCATTTCTGTGTAGAGGAGATTTTGATAATAACGAGTTATTCAACCTCCAGGTGTGCACCGGAGAGAAAGTCATTTATTTGCCGCTTCTTCTTTCACTAATAATTATATCTCAGGTGTGTACCTGAGAGAAGTAGAATAAAACTAATTCTTGTTGAATTGCACCGCGCCTACCACTCGGCTACCTGTTACATTTAACTGTTACATTGTACTGTTGAGCCACCGAAGTAAAACAAATTCAATACAACACAAATATTTCATAACCGCAATCAATAAGACAAGCGGAATCGACATCTGTGTATACTTTATTCATGCAATGTACAACGATGGAGATAATGTGCAATGTCATATTGATTGCGGTTATCAAATTATTGTCTCCTCGCCGTTACTTCCAATACAATTATGTGAGTGAAATTTTGTTTCATTGTTATCAGCTTCAGCTACATATTCTTCTTTTCTGCGCTGTTTCGTGCAAAAGGACCAAACATTTCTCTCCGAATATTGAATGAAACTCCGTGTAAAAGTATCAAGTCGAAACGAAACGAGACACAAGTCACAGTGAAAACGCAATACAGTCGGTAGAGCAGGAGTACTTACGGTTCTCAGGGTCGTGAGGTCGAGCGAAAGATCGGGCGCCAATGTTAGGACAGGCACAGTCACAATGGAACGATCGGATCAAGTCGACAACGACAAGGAATCTCAGAGGTTCGGTATAGGATAAGGTAAGGCAAGCAAGACAAAGACCAGGCAAGGCAAGCAAGACAAGGCTAGACAAGGCTAGAAGGGGGTAGAAGGGGGAGAGCAAATGTTCCAGCAAGAGCTTATCTAGGGCCTGGGTAGCTATGGAGATAAATGTGCTAAAGCGCGAGTCCAGCTACCCAGGCCAAAGAAAGAAAAGATTAGGAAAAGCAACAAGGGTGAGCACAAGGCTGTGAAGGTGAGTACGTCGAGTGCGCGCCTGAAAAGGTGAGTACGAGAGTGAATGTGAGTGAGCGCCCGAAAAGGTGAATTCGCGCCTGTAAAGGTGTGTACGAGAGTAAAGGTAAGTTCGCGCCTGAAAAGGTGAGTACGAGAGTGAAAGTGAGTGCGCGCCCGAAAAGGTGAGTACGAGAGTGAAAGTGAGTGCGCGCCTGTAAAGGTGAGTTCGAGGGTGCGAGTGCGTACGAGTGTGCGAGTGCGTGCATATGTGAAACCGTGAACCTAACAGTATAGACATGCAAGTACATTATAATCCCTAGATATGTTCTTGATATAGATGGACACTTTCCCGTGCAATTGATGGGGTGACTAACACACATTCTTGTGTGTGTGTGTGTATGTGTGTGTGTGTGTGTGTGTGTGTGCGTGTGCGTGTGTGTGCGTGTGCGTGTGTGCGTGTGTGTCTGTGTGTGTGGATGTGTGATGTGATGTGATGTGAACACTACTATCCTAGGTCATCTATGCAGATTGTGAGTCGTTGATTACTCCTATCATACCTCACGCCCAGCATTGTGCAAAGATGGTGCTCGTCAAACTATTGACATATAATAAGCTGTAAAGGATGTTCTTTACATGTCCTGGATTTGATGACTTTTAGATGCCAATACGAAACAACTGTAAAGCTAGATGAATATAATTGTACAGTGCAATGAACCCTGTCTCCAAGCCGTAAAATCGTTTTGTACCTTCGATTGAGTCCAAGTGATTCTTCATCCATGGTAAGCGATGGCGAGCAACAGCCAGTGAAGCAAATGGGCTTTCCCAGGTATATATGACTCATTGCTTTGTCGAACTCATCACAGTGGCTGTAGATGGTCAATCTCTGAATAAACGTTTCTTCTTGCCTTGGTGTCATCCACATCCGCGTTTGCCGCTTCCTCATGGCAGGTTGCAAATCTTCAAACATCTTGCGCTCGGTTAGGGCGAGATTGAGGAAACTTTTGTCTGACAACTCACTGACGATTTTATCGAACACTATCCCAAACTTGTCTCTACACACTGCCAAAATACACACAGGTTTTTCCTCCTCATCATTGTTGGCAGAGTCACTGGAGGCTTTGACATTGTTGTCAGAAGAAGTGGAGACAACACCAACACACTGACTAAGTTTAGTATCAGAGCACTCTTTTTCTTCAAATTCAGCCATATTTACTCTAGCAAAGAACAACATTAACTGCACGATGAACACTCTGATCGCTTCTCAACCTGGCGAAAAGTGAACTTGGATTTCAACATCATCTACCTTTATACATACATGTATACATGTACACGTGGGACTGCATGATTGTTGCTGACGTTACTGGTGTCTAGCTGATAATGTTGGTAACGCAGACAACTTATCCTGCTGCGTAGGACAAGTAGGACTTTCTCCATAGAATAAAACTATCACGCCTATTGAGACCTCTGACAGCCACCCACAATAAAATTCAACAGCAGCTGCACACAGCACGATCGCAGCTTATTGTCCCATTACTGGCTGGACCAACCTGGAGGACAACTGTGCATCATCCTCTGTCGGCATGTTGATAATGCCCTACGCCATAAAAATTTAAGGTGTTATTGCTTGCAAATACACCTGGATAGTGTTAACCTCCCCAGCGTAAGTGAGCAGTCCTATATTATGTAAGTACTGTTCAGACAGGCGTAGATCGACGTGCAGAATGCTGCTAAATCAGTGGTTCTAAGCGCAGATTAATTCCGGTTCAAGTGCATTGCTCGTACTATTGTACCATGAAGACTGCTTCGCTGCATACGTCTGTGAACAATCCACTCCACAGCGTGTCGCTCCTGACTTAGAGTCTGTACAGGTATGTGACCAGTGATGTATATTAATTTGAGGGCTTGGGGGAACGTTAACGATGCTCGAGATTTGGTTGGTTGGTTCATGGATTCTCGCATTATGCTCGCCAAATCCTCATATTATAATGCTTTGGCACACGGGGATACATATTCACTTCGTTGTATTTGTGGAGCTAGAGACCGGCGGATTATGCTCGAAAACGTGATAGATTCTGCTCGAAAAGCAGTGAAATTGGCCGAACCATATTGCGGGCAATTCCTCGAATTCTGCTCCATATCTTTATCCACATACCAGACATGCATGAAACTGAACCGAAAAAGTACCGAATTCTGCCAGGTTTTCTGAAGTCGCCGGACCCTATATGGAGCTCAAAAGTTCAGAAAATCGTGCCTTTTTGTATTTGCAAGTGGCCATATTATTATTATTATTATTGCAAATAGCGCTGAGTAATTACACGAATGTATAAAACCAGCATTTGCTTCCGGGAAGGATTCACAAAAATAAATAAAAACACCATGGCTCAATGCAACTGCACTTACGAAAAGCATTGATGAGACAGATAATGTCCAAGATTGGCATCCGTATAAAACAGTCGCTAGCACAATAGACCTAACAAAACGAAATTTAGTAGGCAAAGAAAGTGATGGCGATTTCCAAATAAATTGAAGCTCAATGATCTTTTGCTTCCCTAGTGCTAAGCGTCTTCTTATCTCCACATCGGACTTGCCATCCGACGTGAACACGGCACCCAAGTATTTAAACTGGGATACCTATTCTATTCGCTGATTGCATACTTGAATGCACCCCAGATCACCACCGCCCTCCGGTGAGTACGAGGTCAATATAGGAAATATTATTATTATTATTATTATCAAATTTTTGATAGGGCAATCCCCACAGGCCTAAGGCCTTCTTACAGGGTACCCTAGAAATGAAAGTACTGAATTACGGAATAGATGCAGGGAAGAGCATAAGCGGACTGCAGCGGGGAGGGCATTCCAACGGTCGGAACCGATGAAAGAAACTGAAAAGAGACCGAAACGAGTTTTAGCCTTGGGTAGAGTCACAGACGAAGATACCTGGGAAATAAAAGCCAAGTAAAAGACCGAGGCGAAGCCGAGGTCTTTTACGAGGTCTTTTATTTCCTATACTGACCAAGTACGAAGTCAATATTAGATTTATCACGACAAAAGTCCGTATTTCAAAGTCCAGAACGATAACCTCATGAATCCCGGTTTTATGATTGCACAACCGATGCACCACCACCTACTCATGCAGTGATAATGCTGGACTAGGCACCGTTCAATTGCGCAACCCCTAAGCAGTCAAATATTATAAGCAGTCAATATAGCCCTAAGGAGTGAAATATGCAGGAATATTTGACTGCTTAGGTATAGCGAAAACCAATGGGAGTCAATGCTAAGAGAGTGATAAATAACTTTACAGTCTCCTAAAATACGTATCCTGTCCGATGGCAAAAGAGGCTGCAGGTTTAGTTTTTCTGCGCATCGACGGGATGTCTGTCCTGACGTTTCCTGGGACCGGCGCTGACTCTGCCGATCACGGGCGTTCTCGAGTCGACGGGATGTCTGTCCTGACGTTTCCTGAGACCGGCGCGGATTCTGCCGATCACGGGCGTTCTGGAGTCGATGGGATCTCTCTTCCGACGTTTCCTATGACCGGCGATGAATCGCTCGTTCACGCTTATTTTGGAGACGACGGGATCTCTCTTCCAAAGTATGTTTTTGCTGACGCATCCTATCACCTATTCGGCAACTAACGTCCATTTTAAATTCATTTCCTCCTCGTGTCCCCATTTCTTTCCAAATCTCCCTCTACATCAGGGAGTCGTATACATAATACGACGAATATTGTGGCCAGCTGTTTGTACGGGACGTACGGGACTGGGCCTGTACGGGACAGATACGGGACAGATACGGGAGCCAGCAAATATTGTGTCCAGCTGTTATGTACAATCCTGTAGAGCCTTTGTAGTCACAGATACAGGACAGATACGGGACAGATACGGGACAGATACGGGATAGCTCTAGGCATGACACAAACAAACGAACACCAAATTAAAGCTGAGTGGCTAGCCATGGCTAGCGCCAGACTTTACTGAAATAACGCCTTCTGCATAGCTACGGGAATAATTCAGCTGAATTGATCATGCCAACACGGAGTTAACATGTAAAGAAGATCAAACAAAGAAGTGAGAGCACTACGTCTTGCTAAGAAGTAATTTAGGCATGAGGCATCACAGATAAATGAAAAAGAAAAGCTGCTTGACACCGATACACATAAAGTGAGTTCACTCATATTACGACACCAATGGAACAATCTGAAAAGATTTGAAGGTGGCTGCTTGTGATTATCATCCGAAATCGTGATTCTAGCGAGGTTTGGTGTAAAATTTTAAATTTCAGCAGACACAATCTGCCAATTTCTTACTTTTTACACCTGGATCGATGTGAAGGGAGATCTACAACGGCGAAAAGACCGCAGGATGGGGCATGGCCGTCTAATCGGTGGCGGAATAGATAGACAATCTGCCTATTTGAAAGAGTTCATTGGCAGAACAATACATAACGGTGTGTGATCACGCTGTTTGACATCGATACACCACACAGACAGCGATGCTCCAACATCACAGCGATCCAGCAGTACACACATACATAGCACCAATCTAGATTTGAAGCTGATAATAGATATGCTGTCGTGACTCACGGATATTTAAAAGTTATGAAACGAAGATCAGTAGCTGGTTTCTTCGGCTTTGCGTGCTGCTGTTTCCAGATTTTTTCTTTTTCCAAGAATGGCCGCATCAGATAATACATTCTTCTATCTGCGAGAGCCAAAAATTACATTGTCTTGCTCTCACAGTGTAGGGCGATCCGCTGGAATACATCGGGTAGTTCTCTTACTATCTTAAGTGGAAAGATAACCACGCCGCCACCATCCATTTCTAGTTGCAGTGAAACGAATGTACCAGTAGACTCGTCACGCGCTAGAATGCCTACACAATGGCGAGGTGCACGAGGACGAGTACACTTTGCCAGGAGAAAGGCGAGGTATCTTAACACTTGGCGAAAAATGTTCAGTTCTTGTTCGGGCATTCTTGACCCGGACGGCACATCGGACACAACCTTTCTGACCATCCCTAACACATTTGCTGCTCAATTGATCAGAAATCAGATGAACATGTTTTCCAGGGTACGTTTAGAAGTAGCTACTTTAGTCAGTAGGTGTAGCACTGCAGGACTCCTACTTCACGTATTGGGATCGCGTTGGTTGCGGTGAATGTTATGTAACAGTAAATCCGCACACAACCATGAGGGGGCTTCACAAGATATGGCAGTCGACTCGTGCGCACAATCAAACTTAGAAAATAGGCAATCATGTTGTTTCATGCTTTGTGTGTGTGTGTGTGTGTGTTTGTGTGTATGTGTGTGTGTGTGTGTATGTATGCGTGTGTGCGTGTGCGTGCCCTCCGCCTTTGCGCAGCTTGCTGTGTGCCAGAGACTTCCGCCGCTGTAAGGATGTGGCCCGGCACAGGGGCATTGCCCAGCGGAAGTTGCCGGGGTCAAAAGTTGGACTCACAACAGAAGGGTGCCAAGCAATGTATGAGGTGTATGCGGTGGTTGAAGAGCGCTGGAGGACTGGCTGTGCATCGCTGTTCTGTGTCCACGGATTCCCTTGCCCCTGCTGAATCTATTAGCGATGAATCTGGCTATTTTTGATGTGATGTGTGTCGCCGACCTTTCCGCTCCAGTTCTGGTTTGACACGTCATCACTGTGACCGTGCTAAACGAATGTCACGTGCAGCCAGGAATAACTACCGTCATGAATGCGAACATTGTGGAAGGCAGTTCTCAAGGTTTTTATTATTATTTATTTTTTGTTGGGAACACAGCCCTACAAAGAATCATGTGGAGACAAACACAAGACAAGACACAGGGGATGTAGGTCACAGGACTTGCAACGCCGTGCCCAATTCCGTTGACTTTGCGATTTCTCTCTCGTCTCTTCTCTCTTGTTTGTTTGTTTCTTTCTTTTATTTGAATTCGTTTAGAGCACAGGCAATTCTGCCTTCTCACCAGAGGAAAAACCTCCGGTTTCTGCTAAGAACGAACATAATATTATGAGAGAAGGAAATATTAAAAAGAATCATAACAATCAAGATAATTCCAAAGCACAAAGTTTGTATATAATTCAAATGGGTGTGTGTATGTGTAAGCATGCAGTGAAGAAAACACCGAGAAAACATGCAGTAATGTGTAGGGATGCCGAGCAAGGTGGTTACAAATTACAATTAATTCTGTTCAGAGCCAGTTTAAAGGCAACCGCCGCACTGTGGAGGCGAATATCGCTGGGAAGGGCATTCCAAAGAGTGCTTCCCACAAATGTCAATGACTGACGACGGGAAGGTCCAGGAAGGAAAGGCACTTGCAGTAGCCGCTGCTCCTGTCCTCGAGTAATTCGGCGATCATCCCGGGATGCTTGGCCTGTGTTAGCCATCAACTGAGAGTAGGTGCAGAAAAGAGGACTTGCAAGATCATGTAGGCAACGGAAAACAAAAAATAAAACCTTGTTGTTACAAATGTGAGTTAGGGATCGAATAGATAAGCGCACGAGGAGGGGGGCTGTGGATGCACGGCTGGAGAGTCGGAAAATTGCACGAATTCCGGATTTGCTGGATTTGATTAAGCGACTCTGCAGCTGCTGTGTCAGCGATGGGAAGAATGCATTGGATGCGTACGTTAGTCGTGCTTGCACAATGCCAATGTACCAAAGTCTGCGGGCTCTTATGGGCAGAGATCGCCCATGGCGCCATAGCTGGCTGATGGCGACTGACGCCTTCTGCACAACACTGGAGACATGGGGCTGCCAGGATAGCTGGTCATCAATGGTTAAGCCAAGGTATTTGGCAGTGGAGGTAACAGTTAAGGCTTGATCCTTACATTTCACGACTGGTATGTCGCCAGTGAGTCCCCAAGGTTGAATTACCATGACTTGGGTTTTGCCGGTATTCAGCAGAAGTCCAATTTCGGAGAGCCAGTCAGACAGACGTGTCACAGCCGTAGTCAACGTCTTGCAAACAGTGTCCAGATCTGAATCAGAATAATCTAGGCTGATGTCGTCCGCGAACTCCTGATGAACAACAATGCAAGGTACGACGTCGGAAATGTCACTCGTGTAAAGGACAAAGAGAAGCGGCCCAAGAACACTGCCTTGGGGCACACCTCTTGAGCATGGGACTGCATCAGAAAGAGCCTCACACACCTTGACACGCTGAGTACGACCAGACAGATAGCTAGCCAACCATAACAATACTCTGCCATTGACTCCCAGGGTGAATAGTTTATCAATCAGACGTTGATGTTGGACACGGTCAAACGCTTTTGACATGTCAACCATCACAATACCTGTGTATTTTCGCTCTTGTTTGGCCAACAGCCAACGGTTGGCGGCTAGAACTAATGCATCTTCGGTAGAGTGCCTTTTCCTGTAGGCAAACTGACTGCTAGGTAATATGCTATGTTGCGTGAGGTATGCTGTGAGTTGCTTCTTTACAAAGAACTCCAAAATCCGGGACAGAATAGGGAGCAATGACACTGGTCTATAGTTAGTAGGGGATGTTGCATCGCCACTCTTGAACAGTGGACTAATGTGTGATGTTTTAAAACACACTGGCACAGTACCTGATGTCAAGGATGCATTGACTAGGGTGGTAAATGGAGGTGCCAGGACATCTGAACACTGCTGCAGTACAATTCCAGGAATGTTGTCACTCCCAGATGCTTTGTGAGGACTCACAGTTTGCAAGCATTGTGCAACATCAGACACGCTTACCGGCTGAAATGTTGAGAAGCTAGATGCAGAGGCTGGACCATGTGGTATATGCAGCTCAGGTGGCCGCATAGGGTCATGCACAATGTCTCCAAACAATTTACTGAGTGACTCAAGCGGCGCTTCAGGTTCTTTCCGTGTCTTCTGTCGGCCTGTGACATCGTTCGTGACAGCCCAAAGTTGCCGTTGATCTGATGTATCACATCTCTTAGTGAAGTACAAGTTGCGCAGACTCCTGTCCAACTTCCGTGCTTTGGAGCGAGCTGATCGGTGTGCTTCTTGAAGGTTCTGATCGGTTTTGTCTCGGAGCCAGAGACGATGCGCCCGGTTCCGTTCACGAACACTTGCCACTAACTCATCTGTAATCCAGGGGCAAGGACGTCGAGATTTGCGGCGCCGTTCCCGAAGTGGAGCATGTTTGTCTAGAGTGGTCTGGATTCCCGCAGTGAGTGACGACGCAAGCACATCCACACAGACAGAGTCACAGGTAGTTAGCGTCTTCTCCAGGTCACATGTAAACATATTCCAATCCATTTTGTGCAAACAGCGAGTCTTGCGCAGATGCTGTCCCTTCAAGCGGTGACTTTCTGAAATTGGCAGCCTGGCAAGTATTGCAGAGTGGTCACTGATATCTAAATGTATGGTCTCGCAAACACCCTGGATCGGGGTGGTAGACAAAAATAGATCCAGTAGTGTGGCAGTACTGCTGGTTACTCGCGTAGGAGATGTGACGTGGTTGCGAAGGTTAAACTGGTTGAGTACATGATGCAAAGGAGTCACAGCATGGGCATCATTAAAGTTTACGTTGAAGTCTCCTACTAGCACAGTTGTGGTCTGCGGTCCACTGCGGGCAGTCTCTAGGTTTGACTCCAGCCCATCCCAGTAGCCCGCAGATTCACTAGGTGGTCGATAGCAGCAGCCCAGTAAGACCGTCTCATTGCCTGGTCGACCTGGGGCTAGAATCTCCAGCCATATCTCTTCTTGTCGGTGTCTCCGCTTTAAGGAGCGGCGTGGCCCGATAGAGTAGCTGTACTTAGCAGTAGTAGTGCGTGTGTGTGTGTGTTCTGTGAAACTCAAAAAGACCAGATCGTTTCTAAAAGGTAGTAAAACAACATGGAACTCACTCTGAAAAGACAACATACGTTGGGTAAAGATGAATTTTGCCAAAGCATTGCCTTGGCACATGCTGTAATGGTTTGGGATTTGAACTTCCTCCAATGTCAAGGTCACTTGCCTATTGTCCATGTGGATACGTTCTATTTAAGTTCAGCTGCGTATCCAATGGATTGGTGCACTTGCTTTGGCTTAGCAGGGGAGAGCGGAGTTCAGTCTACCTTGATGTAGGAAGGGAAAGGATGAAAAAAAGTAATATTAGCACGCACGCGTTACAATCTGCTGCACAATTGTATTGAGAATCACCACCAGCTTAGGAAGTTTCGCTAGCGCCAGGCCACCACCACGCCTGTGGTACCAGAGTGGCAGTTGCCTTTTTTTCTTGACTTTGTTTCGCTTCGCAAAACGAAAAGCGAATTTCTTCCCAATAACAAGGCAGCGAAGAGGGAAGAAAAAGGAGAGAAAAAAAGTGTGTCTGAACTGGAAATGATAGTCAGCTGGAGAACAAAAGTACGGATTCACTCTCAAACATGGCATTAGCTACTGTCGCAGGCATTTTAGCAAGGAATACAACAGTCACAGTAAATGATCAATTGTGATGTGGGTACTGCTGCAGCTTTGAAGGTCTCCAGCGGACGTCTCCAGGTAATCTGTTCCATTTACCTGTAATGTTGAAGGCATATCTCTACTTGCCTGCGTTTGCTCTTGCAACTAGAAGACTGAGCCCGTCCTGCTGCTAAAGCCGGATGATCTCTCTGGTCATTCGCGGAGTCATATTTCCGTGACAGACTGCGGTGTCACACCGTGTAGGCTCTTCCACACAATAGCTAACTTGTTCTTGTGGAAGTGCTCTGGTACTTTGAAAGCTCTCTGCCGGGGAAGCAGAGTTTCAGCTGAGTGTCGCATGGATACACCACAGAAATGCGGACTGCTTCATTCAGTAGAACCTGCAGCCTTCTGGTCTGAGCACTCCACAGTGAACTAATGAAAGAGGGCAAGGCGCTTAGGGCATCTGACGTTTAATTGACTACACTTCAGATGTCATGCTTTCAAGGAGGAACATGTTGAGGAAAGTCTTTAAGAGCACGTACAAAAGGCCCTCTGGTCGATGTCACAATTCATTAGAAAAGCGGAAACTAAGCTGCACTGTTGGAGTATAACCACATATCCGCAGTTAGACCGATGAAAAGTGCACTGTGCGCCTGAATGTAAAGCTGTCTAAACCTCTTAGTCTTACAGGACCGATCCCCGATGACGTGCCATGACGTGTACGCTATGCTGTACCAGTTTGAGCCCGCGGTCACTGGCAGTGTGGGAGCGAAGCGGAGGAACGGAACCCGCGCCTATAAAAGCACAGGTTGAAAGAATAAGAGGACAGAAAAAGTGTTTTGACTCTGAGTTTCACGCACTAAGCGCTCAGAAGAAAATAACCTCTGTGTTTTATGTGTCGAGAAGTTGTGTTAGTTGTCATGTCTCAGTTTGAACAGAACTATAGTAGGCAATCAAATCACTATGCGGATGCCGATTCTGACGAACAGGCTCAGGAGGAAATATTTAACTTGGCAGCTATAAGAGATCACTTTTATATGGTTTTCTCCCTAATCGTTATCGGATTGCCAAACAGTAGCGTTCAGGAACTCGCCCTCTCCGAAAAACGAATGTACCAGACGCTGGTACCTGAATTGGAGAGGAGGAAAGCGGAATATTGGTCGCATTTTAGAACACCTCGACAAGAGGGCGGGTTAGAACAACTAGTACCGCTGCTCTGTTGGAGTGATGAAGTTGAATCAGTCACGGAATATCTGTGTGAGGCCGAGACCATCTGCATAACTGGGTGTTGTTCTGAATCTTTTTTTCAAGGACATTTTTGCATAGACGTGCTTGAATTCTACAAAAGGACACTTCGCGTCGGAGACAGAGTGATTTGCTATGGCATTCAGATGGACGGATCGATGCCGTTGAGCCAAACGTTAGAAGTCGTGGAAGCAAAAACCTGTGTGAAACATCCCGTACAGTTTGGGTTGTTACAGACAAGTGCGACTTCGGTTCTGACGATGTGAGTTATTTCTTTTCCTTTGCAAACACAGAAGGAAACAGAAGAGGATGAGAACACAATGTAAAACGATCTACTTTGACAGAATTTTTTTTTCACCAGAATTCATCGGAGACTTTTATAAAATTATAATTATTACGGTTTCTTTATTAAGAACTCAGACGGTGAGCCAAGGAAATTAAGTGTAACATGGAAGCTGTGGGCACAAGTTATGCGATCGAGTCCACCAACTAAACCAGATTTTAAACAGTCAAACGTGCACAATCTAGCACAAAACTGACCTGTCTGATCTGTTTCTTTTGTTTTAGTTTTCCTCACTTCGTCTAGTTTTTTTTGGTTTTTCTCCTTCGTTTTCCTTTTTATGTCCTCATGATCCATTTTTCGGACATTTTGTAGTAGTGTAGTATCCCTGCCCGACCAGTACGGAAGTAGTACGGAACTAATACGGAGCTTTGCCTGATGTATAGTTAGTGTATCTCCGTATGTAAGCGTACGGCGTCTGCTGCATAAAAGCTGCTGCGCATTTCTGTGTAGAGGAGATTTTGATAATAACGAGTTATTCAACCTCCAGGTGTGCACCGGAGAGAAAGTCATTTATTTGCCGCTTCTTCTTTCACTAATAATTATATCTCAGGTGTGTACCTGAGAGAAGTAGAATAAAACTAATTCATGTTGAATTGCACTGCGCCTACCACTCGGCTACCTGTTACATTTAACTGTTACATTGTACTGTTGAGCCACCGAAGTAAAACAAATTCAATACAACACAAATATTTCATAACCGCAATCAATAAGACAAGCGGAATCGACATCTGTGTATACTTTATTCATGCAATGTACAACGATGGAGATAATGTGCAGTGTCATATTGATTGCGGTTATCAAATTATTGTCTCCTCGCCGTTACTTCCAATACAATTATGTGAGTGAAATTTTGTTTCATTGTTATCAGCTTCAGCTACATATTCTTCTTTTTTGTGCTGTTTCGTGCAAAATGACCAAACATTTCTCTCCGAATATTGAATGAAACTCCGTGTAAAAGTATCGCCTAGTTTGCTACCACTACGTTCACCCACTTATCGCTATCTAGCTGGTTCCCACGTTTCTAGTGCTTGGACAAATGTGGTATTTTCATCTTCTGCTATCGGGAGCTGCATCATTCATCTTCTGTTTAATCATGTGTCAGAAAGGGCACTGTTGAATTCTGTAGAACAACGTTTCTGTCAAAACGAACTGGTTAATGTTGATTGGGATTGTTTCTTGTAGTTTAGATACTTGCCTTCCTGTACGAGAATATCATTTCCACGATCCTTTCACTCCATGCAATATGTGTATATTTGGTTTACTTGGCCTCCCACGCACTGGTTTTAACAAGAGAGGTGAGATTACAGTAGAGGTGTCATCCATCCAGTGTGTCGGTACACAATGTAAGTCAAACCGAGAGTGATAGGAAAAGGTGGAATAATTCCTGTTTGTATGACGACTACACCAAAACTCAATAGTGAGCGCATCGCCTACGAACCAAGGTTAGCAAGAACAAAGAACATAGCGGACGCGGCCCCAGCATTGCCCATGATGGATGCAACTGGTGGTTCCGGGGGAAGCAACTGCAACGAAGGCGATGGGCAAATCATCTCATCGCAACGGCCACTTTCATCTTGAGCTGGATGTTGTTGTGGTGTGCGCTCTTGTGTTGATATGGTACATTCTGGACTTCGTTGTAGTCGCGCGATGACTTATAGAATTTGTTCTCTTTATTGCTATTTTAATATTGTTGTCTCGGCGTCGATTATATGCATGATAGGTGAATATTAATTTTTTTATTCATTTTGCACCTGGTAGATTGCCAGGTGGGAGTCCACAGAGTTCAGATATGCTTCATAGCATGCGGTCGTGGGGTGAGGCGTTCTTGGCGTCCATGTAAAAGCTGTGTGGTGCGTGGCCTACAAGGCTACAGGGCCAGTCAAAGCAACAGTCGCTAGTGGAAGTCTAGCTCAATTTGAAATGTACAAAGTAATTGAATGCTTATTATACAACTCCATGACGCAAGTGCGAAGTCTTTGACTGTCTGTTTTGGAGGAATGTTTACCCAAGACCTGGTTTGCACGATTTCCCTCCTTGCAAGCAGCATGGTCTGCATGTACCTCTACGATCTATCTGATCGCCTACGTGTGCATACAGCGTTGGCCTACGCGCAGAGCGCGTGGCTTGTGACGTATGACGAATCTGGGTTGCCTTTCTGCTTAATGGTTTCACACAATACACTCAGTAGAGTACGAATATGACGTGTTTACCACAGCGACTCCTCAAAGAGTCCTCATACTCGTTGTGTAAGGGGGTACAAGCGTACAGATCACAGCAGAGTTCGTCCGATCCGCCGGAATAACGCCAGGGTCCGGGGAGATTAGACTTTTCGCGGGAAATTTCACGCGTTATAGCATGATGTAATGACTGCAACGTCCATAAGGACTATTAGTATTATAATTGCCACGTTTATGCACGCATTGTACTCGTTTCTTGTGTTGAGGTATCCTTTGACCTGTTACGCACTTATCCACGGGTTGGCACTTACTCTTTTCCTCCAACTGTCATATACAATAAGGCATCTTGTACCAAAGATCATGGCCAACTTCAAAACCAGGTTCGAAAGGCGCTTTGTTCAAGGTACTATCAAGTTTGATCTCTCTTACTCTGGGTATGACGTTATGTCTTCCGGGCTATACACCAAGGAGTAGTGAAGTGCCGGTATTTTACTACTCTCTATTGTGAACCCGGTAAGAAAGGCTTTGCCCTTTGAACGTTCGCCAACTGACTTCACCTGCCTCACAATAAGTTAGCACCCGTGAATTTGGCATCGCAATCCTAGATTGGCTAGGGTACCTCGTAAGTAGACCATGGGTCTGTGAGCGGCTCCTGCTCCAGGACAAATCCCGGTTCTCGCAGGTCTAGGGCTGCGCAACTGCCGGCGCGGAGTTACCTCAGGTTATGGGATTTCATTCCATGGAATGGTAGCAGTCAGAGGAGCAAGATCGGCATAATTTTAATAATCCCATCAACGCCTTGCCTCCGCTGGCAATGGCTGAGGGAGTGTTTTGAAATCCTTTATGATTTTTGCAGATGTATTTTATTGAGTGTGACAAATGGGATCGAGGCCTTTGGCCTCTGGTTGGTGGATCTGATCTATCCTCCCCCAGCGTTTAGAGGCCGCATCTGACGCCTGATCATGGGGTGGTGGCGTCCCACGGAAGCGGAAAAGTGGTTCTTGACTAGGGAGTTGTACAACTCCTTGTTCTTGACCTGCCCGGTACGCGAACCCCGTCGAATTTTATTCATGTTTTATTTACTGAGTGCTCCAGGGACGTTTGTTCTCATAAGCCTTAATTCCGAATAGCGCATTGGTGTTTATTGACCATTTTGCTGCGTTCCAACTTGACACACTGCGCTATCAGACTACAGTAAAACCTGGTGAAAGCGTTTTCCATGCAAGGACAGTTCTATTCAGGAATTGTGGGACCTGGTTCTAAAGACCACCTGGCTTTAACGACCGCTTTTGCTTGCACCGTGCGGTGGTCGCTTAAACCAAGTTTTCCTGTACATACAGAATACATACAGAAAACATACAGAATACATACAGAATACATACATAACGAGGTACAGGATGATCAACTCAGGTTTCATTCACACATTGCACTGCGTTCTAGTTGTTTTAGTTATACAGTACCTTTCTGCTTTGTTTTACGTTCTCTTGTCGTTCGTCCCTCTTGATATGTTTACTTTGTTCTGTTGAGGCGGTGAACCGAAATAATAAAAAACAAACCCACCAAACCAAACATTATCAGACATTTCACTTATTGTAGTTGTTCAAAATTACTGTATTATGTAGTGCGAGAAGGATATCTGTTCCTTACCAAGAAGAGATTAGTGAGTTCACTTGTCTGGATTTGGAACAGTTTTATGCATGAAGGCAGCGTTATCCATTTTGATGAATATGATTTCAAAAAATGTATCGATTTTCCCTTCTGCTCCGTGCTCTTTGCTCACTACTCACATATCGCAGATTGATTCACCAACATTTTGAAAACCGATGTCTATTCGTTGAAGTGATGTTGAATTATTATTGACGTTGCGGGCCAGTCACCCATGGTCAGAAAAATTTACAACCGGCGAAACTTGCCCTTTATAACGAAAGAAATCAACAGCGTATGTATGTCCGTGTATAAAACAAAAAACACAATATCCGTACGCAATTGAGTGTATGAATTCGCATATGCAACAGACAAGGAGAAGTGCGCTCAAAGAGTGGGTATGCAAAAGGACAGCAGATACAGCGCAGGAAATGGTGTGTGGCTATTGTGTGTTTCGCTTGTTTTATACATGGGTATACATACGCTCTCGCTTGCTTTCGGTATGAAAAGCCAGGTTCTGCCCTTGTAAATTGTTCCCACGATGGGTGACTGGCCCGACACTTGCATAATATTTCGACATCACTGGTAGAAACATTACAGTTTTACGGAAACATTACTACAGGTAATAAATGAATTTTTCATCCAGCGGATGCGTCAAGAGCGAATAGCAACTGAATACAGCGGTTGTCAGTTGACAAATCCCATTTTATTTACAATGCAGTTGCATGATGTCCACCACTTTCACAATGATAATAAGAGTATAGGTTGTGAGAATCAGCGCCCCCACATCAGGACCACCAGATAACTTTACTACAAGGCTCAATGCACTTACGTGATTATCGGCACGCCACGTCAGCAGGTCGAAGCACATCAGCAGCACTCCCGCCAATATGAATGCGTGATTCTCAAAATCAAGTTCATTTCTTACAAAGCTGAGACAAGACCAGATGCAGCATTGGGCAGTTCGAGTTAGTCTTTCCTTTAGTAAATACCTAATATGGATCCACAAGAAGAGCATCAGTGCCACATTATTCAGCCTAGCCAGTATTTAGATGTTGTGTCTACGGATGCTTGCAGTAATGCCGTGGTCACTATCGACGGCCACAGCAAGGATCGGGAAAGGCCTAGAACATTTTTTGCCGCTTTTACAGGCATATGGAAAGTTTTGGATCATATCGTTGGTGAATTGTCGAACAGCGATGTGCTGGCTCTAGCTCTCACCGACTACGCCACCTACTTATGTATGCTTCCTGTCTTGGAGCGAAGGAAAGCTGAACTCTGGACGAATCTTCGAACACCGAAACAAGATGCAAGGCTAATGCAGCCGTTACCACTAGTTCGTCGAAACGAACAGGTGGAGGCGGCTATTTCATACCTATCGGAATTCGGGGCTATATGCTATACCGGATGTTGCTCTCCAGCGATAACCGAGGATGTCTATTGCCAAACCCTTCTTCGAAAGTATAAACAAAGACTACGGCTAGGCGATGCAGTTCTCTGTCTTGTTCAAAGGCTAAATGCGAGTCCGCAAGTATTGATCACTCTACACGTCATGGAGGGAGTCTATAACCTGTAAGACATATCCACTTCAGCTTGGACTAGCTTCAAACGTATCTTCACGAAAACAGAATCATGTTCATGTCTAGTTATTATTCCATTATTTTATATCCGTATGTCTTCAGCATAACTTGCGTCATCTGCAGTAGTAGTAACCACCTTTTTTTAATTTTTTTACTTTTGTATCGCCGACGTCACACCAACCTCTTCTTCACATTAATTACATCAAGCACAGAAAAATAATGATTCGTCTAGAAGTTTGCTCATCCAACATTGTCAATTTCCCTTTAAAAATTCCGATTCTGGCCGACTTAGAGTGTAATCCATTCTTTTTCATAACCTTCCTGTTGTGAAAGCCAGCACCGCATCCATGGGCGGCCCAACGTCATTCTAAAGCAATCGGTGGGGTCGCTGGCGGTAGTTCCGTGCATTTTCGTGCCCAGAACAGGATTGGGAATAGTTTGTTTGGCGGTGAGAGTGTTGGGAATAGGGTCCAGCGGATAATGCCGGCATTATAAGACTATCCGAGAATTAGAGCATTATGGAGCATTAGGAAGGAACCAGACGAGCATTAAGTCGGGTTTGAGCGGTATAACGAGTTTTATAGTGGATAATGTCGGGAAATCTCATGGTTTTTGGCAACAATCGGCTAAAGCCATGACTGCATGAGGTGCAACGCCATGCACATGACTTTGTGAGTGTAGACACCGTCACACGTAACACCCTTTTTGCTACATTTACCTGACTACATACAGTAATGTCATTGCTACATAAAGTCTTTATGTAGCAATGTCAGGTAAATGTACATGTGATGTAGCATGCCCAACGTTGCAACTGAGGCTGTTTTTGCTTCGAAGTGCACACAATTCGTAACGTTGATTTACGAGGATCTTTTTTAGAATTCATGGAGAGCCATGGATGATGGAGGAGACTACGTAGATCTACGCGAAGTGAATATCAAACAGAGGAAGAGGAGTTTCCTATTACTAAAAAGTGTCATGCAATAGGCTCTGGCCATGCGGCTATAAACAGGTAGAGCTTACTCCAAAATTTATAACTGCCTTTGCCGAGTCCAGCTCAGCAGGCTTGAAAAGAACTAGAATTTCTCATGGACGCAGCACCAAGTCGATTTGAGTGCTCAGCAGCGCATGTTTTACTTTCCTGGTGAAGCACGTACTGTTCGTCGTGGACGATTGTAATGCAAGGCCTATAGTCATGTTCTCTCAGAAAAGAAGAGTATTGTGGCCAACCATTTGTCTCCACGCAACCTCAGGAGAAGAAGACAGCGCAAGCAGAGGGAGTAGAGCGGCAAAATAACTTCTGACCACATGTGTTCAGGATTTCCGCAAATGGGAGGGATGTCGATCTGAGATCGTCTCTCGGTCACTTACTTGCCTCACGTAAGCTGTTTCAGATGAAGACATTTTCACAGGGTGGAAGCGGTGACAGCTTGTCTGCAGGCAGGAATATCACTTCCCATGATAAGCTCCCAGCATCCAATTGATCACCACCAATAATGGTCTCACATCCCACTTCATGGATAAGCAAGGGAAAAGATTTGATACACCCACTGTTCAGCCACAGCCCTTCATCAAAGTTGCAATGGAGAGCAGCCAATGGAGACACGATCATGTTTTATAGTGCTAAGAAGTTTATTTTATTTATTTATTTATTTTACAAAGACCATTTTGTGCCAAACATGAGATGCAGCTAGGGGAAGCACGCACAACCTGAATCGTGGCAGTGGTGGTGAGGTTTAGGGAGCTCCGCCGACCTAGGGTCTCGACTTCATAGCCACCTAGACGCACCAAGAGTGGGTGGGGGGAGGGAGAGCGAGCGAGAGAGAGAGAGAGAGAGAGAGAGCGAGAGAGAGAGAGAGAGAGAGAGAGAGAGTGAGGGAGAGAGAGAGCAAGAGCAAGAGCAAGAGAGAGAGAAAGAGAGAGAGAGAGAGTGAGGGAGAGAGAGCAAGATCAAGAGCAAGAGCAAGAGCAAGAGCAAGAGCAAGAGAGAGAGAGAGAGAGAGAGAGAGAGAGAGAGAGAGAGAGAGAGAGAGAGAGAGAGAGAGAGAGAGAGAGAGAGAGAGAGAGAGAGAGAGAGAGAGAGGGAGGGAGAGAGAGGTTGCGAAATTGTTAAAGTAAAATAGAATGAACCTTGAAAATATGAGATGATTGGTGAGGTGACTGCAGCCTCAGCTATTTGGCCAGCAAAGTCATAATTGTTACAGTAGGCCAGCTATTACGTGAACAAGGGAGCTACTGTGCCGCAACATAGAGCGGGGAGAGTATATAAGCTAGCGAAATACTTCAAAAAAGACACTGTCTCAGACGCGGTGTGTGCACTACGGCTGAGGTGGGTGTAAGAGGTCTGCTAGAGGCTCTCACTTGTCAGTCGCCCAGCTCCAGTGGTGCAGCTGGAGGTGACGGTGGATACGGCACTTAAAGGCTTTCAGGCCCTCCAGGTGTGGGGGGTCTCAGCAGTATGCTTTGTGGCAGAGCATTCCATGTCTGCACAGCGCTGGCAGGACATGCGCGAAGACAGCTGTTTCGGGTGCGTGCTGGCAGGTTAATCGATAGCTGGTGCGGGTGCGTAGGCTGAGCAGACACGCGGGTGGGCTGTATGTCCTGAGGTCGACGTGGTGGAGCTCGTGAGAGATATTGCAGCAGCTTCAGAGGAAGATTGACTATGGGGTAGTGCCTTTGCTGTTTGCGTTATGCAGAGCTCACTGACTTTTCAGTTTGAGCACTCTGGCAAGGTACGTTCGGGCCCGGTTGTGAAATTTTTATTTCCATTGCTATCAGGTTCGGCCTCATTTCCTCTGTCCTGCGCTGACAAGTCCACAAAGGACGAAACAGTTCTGTCCGCAGATTGAGTATTTCGCTCCTGCTCTTGTAGCAGTTGAGCACTCTTGCGTGGGGTAGTGCCTTTGCTATTTGCGTTATGCAGAGCTCACTGACTTTTCAGTTTGAGCACTCTGGCAAGGTACGTTCGGGCCTGATTGGAAATTTTTATTTCCATTGCTATCATGTTCGGCCTCATTTCCTCTGTGCTGCGCTGACGAGTCCACAAATGCCGAAACAGTTCTGTCCGCAGATTGAGAAGATTGACTATATGCATCCTTTCCTAGAAGTTTGACAATGTGAAGCCTTTCTTCCATTTTGTTCCAAACCAAAAGCATTATAGCCCTTGTCGGAGCATTATAATCAGCATTATCAGGTAGTTTTTGGAGCATTATGATTTGCATTATACGAACATTTTCGGAGCATTATCCGCTGGACCCTAGTTGGAAATGACCGAGGGTCTTCATTATCTGTTCTACGTATCCATTTGCGACACTGACTGACGCTGTCCTCTTGTGAAATTGTGTTCACGACGTGTGTTTCGCCTAGGAAACGCAGCGTCTTCGGAAGTAAGTTTGAGTCCATCGTGATGGTTTGGCATGTACCGTATTTTCCGGACTATAGTTCGCGCTTTAGATGTGCTATTTTAGGCCCTAAATCGCAGGTGCGCACTATGCCCCGAATATTGAATGCATGTACTTCAATGAAGATTGAAGTGCGCACCGCCAATGAAGATTCGGGGTGCGCGTTATACAAAGGTGCGCACCATTCTCCGAAAAATACGATGGTACCATTACTAAAAGTATAACGTGGTGTTCTTCAAGCACAATCATCGTCAGCCAACTCAAGCTCAACTGATGTGGGTAATTCTCAGGCACACGGTGTAATATGCACACAGTAGTGCTCTCTTGCAGGTTTGCCCAGTGGAAACTTACAGGGGAACTGTCACCAACAATTTTCTTTGTCTTATCTTGTAGTTCCTTGGCTCCTGATCAAGATGGTGTTATCCGTTTTTTCTCTGAGATGGCTGCAAGTGGGTGAAAACTTGAAAAGAAGGTGCCCAAAATTGTCCCGAAGTACCGAGTGACGTCACGCCGGACTTGACCTCCACGCGTACATTCGTCATCAAAAACGAAACTCAGCCCGTGTGCTGGTTGATCGAGCTAGCTGTTCCGAGGTACGGTGCACGTGTGCCTTTTGAACTCTAACACATTTGGGTACGTCCTTCCGAAGGAGAATGCCAAAGAAAGAGGCAGAGACGCACGTGCAGCTACACAGCCAAATCAAAATAGAAAGCAGCTGAGCTTTCAGCTTTTTGACTTCTTCCGTGAGGATCTAAGTTTTATTTTGTGAGCACGGAAGTACGTCGTTGTTTTGAACTTTTCGTGTGAGGAACAACACGATGATGAGCGCATATGCAGAAAACAGTACTCCTCCGGCCTGCGATAACACCACCAACCCGAGCCCCAAAGAAACGTAATGTGGCCACGTGAAGGCGATTCATCTGGTGATGTTGCTGAAGATGCAGATGACAAACTCCGACGTCTTTCATTTCAGACCCGGGTGGGCAACACCGCCATCTTCGATACAACGACACATCATTTTCAATTACGAGGTATGTGTGTCACACTAACAGCAAACAAACATCCTTCCACTCCTTCGTAATCACGAATAAAACAAAGAGCTGGAGCTTCGTGGAGGAAGTACCAGTGCGATAAACTGCTGTCGACTTTCGTTTGTTTTGTCCCTTTTTGGCGTTCTCATTGTGTACAACGTACACATTAGTGTCCGAGTTCAGGAGGCAAGCGTGCACCGTCCATCGAACAGTTGGCTCGATCGACCAGCACATGGGCTGGATTTCGTTTTTGACGATGAATGTACGCGTGGAGGTCAAGTCCTGCGTGATGTCACTCGGTACTTCGGGACAATTTTGGGGACCTGCTTTTTCAAGTTTTGACCCACTTCCAGTCATCGCAGAGAAAAACGAATAACAGCATCGTGATCAGGAGCCAAAGAACTACAAGATAAGACAAAGAAAAATCTTAGTGACATTTCCCCATTAAGGTTTTATCGAATACACTGTCTTGCTTCCCGCTCAAATTGAAGCAGTTCCCACTAGAAACACATAGCGTTTGGACTTGGGGTGGTTCCCGATTCGTAGCTTCCTACTCGTTGTCAGACATGGACGGCCTTTTGAGTGGCGTGGGGGCATTCTTACATACATGTATGCAAACGTCCATACCTACATGTATGTAAACGTCCATACCTACATGTATGAATTACAAGTATGTAGATTGAGTACCTACATGTATGCTATTTTTGAGTGGCGTGGGGGCATTCCTACATACATGTAGGTATGGACGTTTGCATACATGTAGGTATGGACGTTTGCATACATGTACATGTATGCAAACGTCCATACCTACATGTAAGATATTTTTGAGAAACCAAGTGACGTAGTTTGCAGTTAGCAAAATTTCGCCGCCTGGTGCAGTGTTCGCAGATCTAGGGCTGTGCTAAGCCCGTCGCGTACTTGCGTGACTTGACAGCAGCACTGTGAATTAGTTACTAGCACACCGTATGTACATTGTGCATTGTTGTGCTGGACTTTACTCAATCTGCGGCCAGAACTTGTACTGCACTCTAGAAGTTGAGAGCCCACGCTGGCGCACACCAAGTCACCCAAGCTGAGACTCATCGCCCACTCTCAGGTCCTTGACCGGATAACAGCTCCTAGTAAATATTTAGAATTTTCAAATGATTCTTTTGGATGGCTAGTTGATCGCAACCTGTGTGTAAGTTGTACATGTAGTTTTAGTACCTACTAGCAGCACCCGGCCAGCGTTGCTTGGCCGAACGTGGCATGCGGGTTAAGCAAGTACATGAACAGCACACGTGCTCAGCACGTGGTGATGGCCAGACCGCTGAAGTCCTGGTGAAGGAGGTTCTTCATCGTTGGAAGGAGAAGGAGGGACGTCTGTTACGCCTTCGGGAGGCTGGTCAGGGTTGTCAGTCACCTGGTGGCGGATGAAGCGGCTCAAAAAATTCATAAAAATTACGAACAAAAGTGCGATGCGCTCTTCACTGCAGATCAGATGCAGAGTGCAGTCAGTGCAGATCTTTTGTATCCTTTTGTTGCAGATGTTTCTATTTGCAGAGAACGGTTCACGTGGTCCGCAGCGCTTGTGCGGCTGCTAGTGCTACCTATGGCCTAGGCTAGGTGGCTACATGATTCGCACGCTTCGCGTGCTCAGTGCTTCTGCGCGCGGCTGCTACTGCTACTCGTACTGATCGTGTCTGCTACCTACACCCACACACACGTCACATGTGCCTCTTCTTTAGTATGGCCTAGGCTATAGAACGTGGCATGAACAGCACACGTGCTCAGCACGTGTTGGTGGCTACACGATTCGCACGCTTCGCGTGCTCAGTGCTTCTGTGGCTGCTTCCGCTAGCTACACGATTAGCACGCTTCGCGTGCTCAGTGCTTCTGCGGCCGCTAGCTACACTGTTTGCACGCTTCGCGTGCTCAGGGCCTAGGGCAGCGCTGCTCCGCAGTATGGCCTGAGCGTGCAGACACACACACACAGACACACACACACACACACACACACACACGTCACAGGTGCCTCTTCTTTATAAGTAAAGATACAAACATCGTCATGTATTTTTTGGAATACAGTAAATTGCGATACAATAATAGCAAACTCAATACCAGTAAAGGACCAGTATAGATTTTACCATGCCAACCGGCGAACAATTAATGAACGTGACTCCCTCACCCTCAAAGGCGGTACGGTATGATGCCACGCTAAAACGTACATGGAAATGATGACACGTACCATTGCCTATCAACTGGGAAGTGTTCAATCATCAGCTCCACGCACATGATCATCCACTAAAGCCTGTATAGCACGTGCGTGATTTAAAACATCAATGTCTTTGTTCTCCAGGCTTCCATGCTGTATGGGTATGAGTACTATAAATGGCTACAGTGGAGTCATCGCATTTGGAAAAAAGGTTTTCATGAGACCAGAGTAATTCTTAGACTTAGGCATTTCTCTTTGTTCTCTGCTTCAGCAAAGTTGCCTTTCGTTCATACAGTTGTTGGTATTTGTTTGCGTGTATTTAGAGTTGCGTTACAAACAGGCAAGTTCTTGAAGTGTGCCTTTTTCCAGGTATTCGATTATTGTCAGAAGTTAGTTAACTCGAAGAACAGATAACCAACAGTGCTAGGATATTCAACCTAGTCAGAGCTTTCAGGCTATCTCCATTTCCTCAGGTACCCAAGTGAATATGTCTGCACCTGCAGAGATTCAGTACTATGATATTGAAGTTGGTCTATGTTTGGATGTTGTCTCCACTTCGTCTGGCAACAATGCCCA
This sequence comes from Sycon ciliatum, assembly GCF_964019385.1. Classification (NCBI taxonomy): domain Eukaryota; kingdom Metazoa; phylum Porifera; class Calcarea; order Leucosolenida; family Sycettidae; genus Sycon; species Sycon ciliatum. Next base: position 19,812,575 of record NC_088651.1, on the reverse strand, counting down.
AGTCTCCAATGACTCGCCCGACGAGGATCAGCCCGAGAATATCTTGTTAATATTGAGAAGCCGAGTACCGATATTGTTAGACCTGATCGTAAGTACTCTATCCAACAAGTGTGTCCTCAACCTAGCCCTAACCGAATGCGGAATGTACACAGCATTGCTGCCCGTCTTGGAGAAGAGGAGGTCTGACTTCTGGACGTTCCTGAGAGCACCTCGAAATAATCCCAGCACCGGTCTAGTGCGTGGAATTGCTGGTCGCGATAAACCCGTGGAAGCAGCCTTATCCTATATGTCTGAGATGGGGGTAATTTGTGTCACTGGTTGTTGCACTCCACCGCTCACAGAAGGCGAAAATAGCCAACGTCTCCTACGAAGGCATAAAAAGACACTTCGACTTGGAGACAAAGTGGTCATATATTTTCGAGGGCCAATGATTGTGTATCTACAAGTCGTGGAATCCAAAACATGTAAGCAACATCCTGTACAGCTTGGCACGTACGCCATCATTTAGCCCTAACATCTACTGAACTATTTAAAAAAACGAATATTCTTTTTTTCAAAAGGCGATGAAACGTGCCTATCGCTAGCTCCACCAGCATTGATATGCTATCATTCATTCTCTTCCTTGATGCTATGTATTTATTTTCGCACAGTGTTTTGCTCTCTTCACTTCATTTCAAACGCTGTATATACACATTCCCTGTTATTATTATTATGAAATGACCCAAAGGCAATGTGCCTATCGAGGGGTTAATTTGATTGAAAGAACAGTAGATGTAGATGTATGTACAAAGAGAAGTAGGGATTGATGAGGAGAGAAATGGGGAAAATCAACTGCAAAGTGGCGGAATTCCGTTGATTGCATAAGCATAGTCAGCTGTAAATTTCCTGAGGGCAGCTTTGAACTTATAGAGCGAGGCTTCCGATGTTAGACTGGGGGTAAACAGTTCCATAGAATAGCAGTTCGGAACATGAAGAGAGACTTAGACAATGATTTAAATTTGGGAAGAATGATTTTATTTGGTCGTCGCTCACTATTCGTAATCTTGAAATGGAAATCAGCAAGGTAATCACGATGATGGAAAACATATCTGTGAACAGTAGTGAGACTGATGATGTTAGAATTAAAGATCCTCATTGTAATCCAACCAGTGATGAATTATCCACTAACGAAAAAGACAACGCATCTGGCGAAAAGAGTGTGAGTTTCCAACGCTAAATCTTCAAGCATATCGATTTAGAAGACTTCAGCTATAATTATGTCTTGGAATCAAAACCCTGTAAGGAAAATTATTTACAGCTAGACACTTTACACATATTTGGCTGAGATCCGAATATCTGACATCATGATAGTCAGCGACTTTGAAGGACCACCTTGCTGTCTAAACAATCTTTATGGATGGTGTGCGATCCTATCGTGAGTGAGCTGTCAAGAGCAAGTGTCCTCAATCTTGCCCTTGCTATGGATGGTGTGCGATACTATCATCAGTAAGCTGTCAAGCGCAAGTGCCCTCAGTCTCGTCCTTGCTATGGATGGTGTGCGATACTATCGTCAGTAAGCCGTCAAGCGCAAGTGTCCTCAATCTCGCCCTTACAGAGTTCAGATTGTTCTCAGTTTTGCTGATTTGTGGCCGCTCCTCAGAACACCGAGAATACATAGCCGGACCGTGGCACTGGAACCTGCCAGTCGCGATGAAGCTGTAACAACAGTCATGCGTTGTGTTTGTAGTCAGTGTCACAGCAGTCATGCGTATGTGTGTGTGCGTGTGTGGTGTGTGTGCGTGTAAGTGTGTGTGTATGTGCGCGTGTGGCTAATGAAAAAGCCACTTCATAGCTGGGTGGTGTAGACCAGGCTGAATAGTGGCTTTCAATTCTTCAGCCTTGCAAGCTGTTGAATGGTGCAATCCTAGCCGAAGTTGCTACGGCTCCTGCGGTAGCATCGCTATCATCGCCTCCGGCCATGGGCGTCAAATAGTCAAATGGTGTGTGTGTGTGTGCATGTGTGTGTGTGTGGTGTGTGTGGTTTTTTTTCTGTGTGTGTCTGAGTGTAAGCGTGCGTGCATGCGTGTGTATGTGTGTGTGTGTGTGTGCGTGTGTGTTTTGCTGACATCTGCACAAGGTAAGCAGCGTTCTGGCTCGCTGCCGCCCCATCATCTCTGGCCCCTTCGTGAGCATAACGTGATGTTATCTTTCACTCTGCTTCTCTCACGACGGCATGTACCCATTGTCCTCGTTCCTCACTTAGTTTACAATGATCACAGCTCACAGGCCAAGACAAAAAATTGAATAATGGGAGCGTAATGATCGTGGGGCTTTTGGCCCTCAGCCGACCTGAGGTCTCGACGTAATATGGACATAAAACGCACCAAAAAGAAAAAAGAAGAAACAAAATTGAAAGGAGTGACAGGTAGAGAGAAAAGAAGAACAGACGTTATTGGGAGGAGTATGTGGAGTGGAGTTTGAAAGTCATGGGGTTTGGCAAATATGATGTTGATACTCTAATTTCAGAAAATTTCGGTGCTCAATATTTTCGGTATGAGAGCAAAAGGCTAGGTTAGGTGAACTGACATTTTCGGTACAGGGAAGCAGTTCCCCATTGGATTATACGGGTTAGTGTTTGTTCGGTGTATTGAAATTTTAGATATGAAACAGATGCACCGAAAGTACCGAAAATAAAAGTACATCGAAAATTTGTGAAATTACAGTACTCAGAGATGGTCATGTGCTCACGATCAGTCGTCGCTTTTTCTGCGTAGACACCGCGACCTTTAAGATAGGCAGAGCGGCCACTACTACAGAGCAGCCACTACTTCTCGCACGTATTCTGCAACATACAGTGTAGTTTTTGTAGAAAAAAATAAAAAATAAATATTATGCGAGGAACAAGAGAGACAAACATCGCATCGATTGTGCAAGTACGCATATTATTGGTTAATACCAGAACAATGGAACCATGATGAACCTCGTGTGGTTTTGTGATTTCATTCACATATAAGTACATTCTCACCACATACACACACTACTGCTTACTCAGCCAACAAATCGATATGCACATACATGTGAATCAAACTTACTCGTTGACGAGTGTGGTTGCGAGTTTTTTACGTCTGACGTCTTGCTCCCCCAACCGGGAGCATGGCGTCCATTGACTTCGGAATTTTGGATAGTGAAGGCTTGGAGTCACTGGCAAAGGCCAATAACGTCAAATGGGCCGGCCTGAGCCGAGTGCAATTGGTAGGCGCCCTGAGGGGAAAGTTGCAACCACTGGACGATCAGATCGACACACACAGGGTCACAAAGCAGGCAGGAGGATGTGAATGTACCAGTACTGATGCTACTGCGCTAACGAAGATGATGGTTGACCTGATGGAGACGGTCCGAAACCTGGTAGCAGAAGTTTCCGACCTACGAAAAATCTCTCTCGAAAAGGAGAAAGGAAAATATGCCGCCATTGCAGAACTCAGGGAGGAGCTTCGCGCCCTGACACAACACCACCAGCCCATCGATGTCTCTAATCGCGCCCTCGACAGCCTCCAGGATGAGTACTCGTACCGAGCAGCTACAAACATTCCCGCCACGGGTGTACCAGTGCACGCATCTGCACCAACAGGGCTTGAATCTGCAGCTCCGGGCGAGACGTACGCTAGTCGTACCCTCTCTACACCACGAACAAGCAACGCCAGTCGTACTACTGACAAGCCTGTCAGTACCAAGTACGACTGGTCGATCGTACGTGAAGCCGCCAACCGCCACAGGAAGCCCGCAGATCTGCGTGGAGGTAAGAAAATAGCACGCAGAGTTGTATTCGTTGGGGGCATCAATATCAACTGCAGTGCTGATGATCTTGTTGCGTACTGTAGAAAGAAGAATGTGGAAGTTACTGGCTGTAGACTGATCCCCTCCAGAACAGTGTACGGCACGTTGTACGCACATCTGACAGTTGCTGAGCATGACGAAAGAAATGTTCTGGAAAACGATTTCTGGCCCGAGCATGTAACAGCACGAGAATGGAAGTTCAAGAACCCACCCCTCCCCAAGAAATCATAAACTGTGATGTTGAATCCACACGCACCCCTCTTTTTTCCCACATCACCACACGCTTTTACTCTTAACCCAAATGCAGCCCCGTTCTCTCCCGGCCGACAATCGCAAGTGACCGCACTGAACCCTCTTGCTCCACCATTCCAACCGTCCCCTTTGACTTTCAACTTTTCACCTTGTATTCCTGATATGAAGTCTCCGTCGAGTATCAGGATCTGCACAGTTAACGCATGCAGCTGGCTGAAGCGGGCTGATGAGATTAAAAACTTATTCTGCACATCTCAACTAGATATCTTGGGCATAACTGAAACCTGGTTGACTCCTGATATCACAAGCTCAATATTAACACCGTCAACTGAATACAAAATTATCCGGCATGACCGTCACAACAATACCGTGCGACGTGGAGGTGGAGTGGCATTCCTCCTCCACCCTTCCATTTCCCATACTACCAAACATCGTCCAGATCTTCAGCCTGCTGATCCAATCATTGAAATTGTGTGCATAGAACTAGAGCATCGCCCCAACTCCACGTTTGTGTTCTGTTGTTACCGTCCTCCTTGGCAGCCACCTGATCAGTTCTGCAGCGCACTCCGGACCTGCATTCAATCAATATCTTGTCCTCAAGCTTCCATATTTGTCATTGGCGACTTTAACGCTCGCCTCTCGAAATGGCTAGCATCCCATCCTGATACACCTGCTGGTACATGCATGTATGACACCCTGGATGATCTGGGCTTATCGCAACTTGTGGATCAACAGCCTACCCGCTACTTTGCAAGTGGTAAGAGTTCATCACTACTCGACCTAGTTATCACTAATGCTCCAATAGCAGTCTCCCATCTCACCATCCTCCCACCGGTATCTGATCACTGTCCTGTAGTTTTCTATTTCGTCCACAACCGATCAGCAGGCTCCACAGCCCAAATATCTTCTGCACAAAACACCTGGCTCGACTTTGCCCACACGGACTGGCACGCATTTAACAACCACGTGTGGCAACTACCCTTGCTAGATGCCGTCCAAAATGCGCAAACAGTTGATGAGGCCTGGTCATTGTGGCGCACAGCGCTGGAAGACTCTGTATCGTTGTTTGTTCCCGTTGTCCGGAGAAGCACATTTCCATCGAACAAGCCTTGGTACTCTGCTGTTCACCACCGTCAGAGGCGGCTTCGGGATCGCCTCTTCGCCAAGGCCAAACGTCTCGGATCTACAGATAGTTGGATAGCGTATAGACTCTCACGTAACTGTCTTTAATACTTCCTTGCTCCGGAAGGCGAAACGCCATTATCACGAGAGGATGGCGAGAGACATGGCTCAGCATCATGGAACCCGTACATGGTGGCGCAAAGCAAAGATCCTTTGTAATGTGAATCGCCCGTCTCCGGTTATCCCTGACCTCTACCATGACAACCAAGCCTACCCAGCCACGAGTAATACGGAAAAGACGAATCTCCTAGCCAAAGTGTTTGCGAGCTACAGCCAGGCGCCACTGCTAACACCTGACCTGCACTCAGCTGGTATTTTAACACCCACGTCCACTGTGAAGTTCTCCATACAACCATTCTCTGTGCAGTCCGTATTTGACACGCTATCCAGACTTCCCATTCAACCTAAAACCGCTGGACTGCTGAACAATCGCATCCTCCGTGAAACAGCTGAGGTCACGTCACAGTCTCTTTCCGCCCTTTTCAACCGCTGCTTGCTGTCCAGTACTCAGCCCAGGGAGTAGAAATCTGCCGTTGTTGTACCTGTGTTCAAGGGAAAAGGTAATCCTTCTCACCCAGTCAATTACCGTCCTATATCGCTGTTAAATGCAGTTGCCAAATTGTATGAGTCTATGATTAGCCGTCAGTTTTACTCGTTTGTTGAGAGCCATAAAATTATCAGTTCCAGCCAGTTTGGCTTTTGTCGAAAGAGGTCAACAGTTGACCAATTGGTACAGCTTACCTCAATTGTTTCGCGTGCATTTGACTCTAAGTCTTCTTGTGACCAGCGGTTCCTTGATTTTTCTAAGGCCTTTGACAGAGTTAGTCATCATTTAGTTACTCAATCTGTTTCAGGTTGGTGTTCTCTTTCTGCCTGTTCTTGGGTGAAGGACTTCATCAGTGATCGTAGTATTTGCGTTCGCATTGGCCAAACTCTTTCTGACCCTTTGCCCATCACCGCTGGCGTACCCCAAGGTTCCCATCTCGGCCCGCTTCTTTTTAACCTGTGCATCAACTCCTTTCCTGATGCCCCTGCTTCTAGTACCCTATCCCTTTTTGCTGATGACTCTAAATTAATTATTGTTTCTCCAGCAAACACCTCACTTCCTATCCATCATGCATTGCTCCAGACTGACATTGATAAGTGTTGTCAATGGTCATCAGCTACTGCCATGACGTTTAACACCAGTAAATGCGTCCACCTACCCTTTCAAAAATATGCATTAGCCCCCGGCCCGTCATCCCCCTTGACAATGAACGGTGCGCCTATTCAGAAAGGTGATAGCCACTGTCATCTCGGCGTGGCTATCACTCCTTCACTAAATTTTTCTGACCATATAAAATCTATCACCGTCAGCAAGCAGTCCAACCACCCGCCTGGGATCACCAACAACATCCCCACTGCTGTCAACAAGCGCCTTTCCGCTATATCGAGCGACGCGGAGGCATTCAACCATGCAGCCCCCGTGTACCAGACCGCATTAAAGGCCAGTGGATACACCGAAGTGCTGAGCTTTCAGCAGGCACATGAGCACAGGGGCAGGAAGAACCGCAGCCGGAAGGTCATATGGTTCAACCCTCCCTACTCCAAAAACGTTAGCACAAACGTCGCTGGTAGGTTCCTGAGCCTTGTCTCCAGGCACTTCCCGAAAACATCCAAGCTCGGGAAGATTTTTAACCGTGACACTCTGAAAGTGAGCTACAGTTGTATGCCCAACATGGGAGCGGTCATCAGCAGCCACAACAAGAGCAACCTGCGAGAGCCAGAACAAACCAAGGCATGCAACTGCAGAATTAAGGAATCCTGCCCGCTGCGCGGAGAGTGCCAGACGAAGGAGAATGTGTATGAGGCCACTGCAGAATCTACCAGCAAGATTTACATCGGCCTATTAGAGACACCTTTCAAAGCCCGTCACGCCAACCACCTGACCTCCATGCGTCATGAAAAATACAAAAACAGCACTGAGCTCGCAAAACACGTATGGGAGCTGAAGAGCGAGGGAAAGCCGTTGACCATCACATGGAAGGTGCGGGAGAAGAGCCGATCATACAGATGTGAGTCAAAAAAATGCAATCTTTGTACCGCGGAAAAATTCCACATCCTGACTACACCCAAGAAGCTCCTACTCAACAAGCGGTCTGAGATGGTCTCGAAGTGCAGGCATGAGAATAAGTTCCGCCTCGCAAATTTCACACCTATCACATGAATTGACCAAGTATTGTCTGCACTTTGCCTGAGCACCCATGGCATTATTATTAATAACACAATCCCTTGGCCTGTTGTTGGCGATGCCACTCTGCTCACGCCTGCCCGTCACCAAACGACTCCCTACTTGTAGTGATCTCACTGGGCCATTGCCCGCCACCCTCCTGGCACCCCCCACACATCTGCTGTACACTGCCTCCCCATCGCCTCTTTCCGCGCTTTCATGCTCACACCTGCCTGTTGCCCGCCACCGTCCTGGCACTTCCACTGTCGCGCCTTGGCCCGCCAGCTTTCTCCCCATACCTCACACCAGATTTAGCGCTAACTTTGTTTATGCTTGTGGCCCTATATGTGTTTATAAGCATACTGTTGGGTAGACCCGAGTATCAGTTGTCTGATGATTGCCTAGCGGCATGAAACTCGGAGTTACAACCAACCTGAACGTCCTCCGCTGAGTCTGCTATGTACTAAGCTCTGTCTCTGACATTGAGCACTCTCTGCAGCTCGGGGATCAACGGATTTTTTTTTTTAATCTATCACCCATAAGTCTCGCAGTCGTGTTTTTCTGTGGCGCCATATGGCCCATTTCCTTTCTGCTTCAACCGTGAATTTGCTCTACAAGTGTTACGTACGACCACTGTTAGAATACGCAGTCCCTGTCTGGTCATTCGCCGTATCCCATTCAGATTCGCTTACGTTAGACCGACTGCAAGCCGTTGCTGCTCGTTCATATCTGCTTTGTAAGACCCGGCACCCTCCTGAGTGGGAAACCCCAAAGCAGATTCTTAATCGTACTTGTGACTGGTCATCCCTGAAGTGGTGTCGTCAGATTCTGTCCTTGCTGTATTTTCATCATGTCTTTTACCAGTTTCCGTCTTTGCTAATTCGTTTCAAATTCAATGTATCCCTTAGTTGTCGTCACCCGTCCTCTATAGTTTTACCTCGTTCTGGCGCCCATTTCCTTAAATCCCCTCTCTTCAGTTTATCTGTGGAATGGAACAAACTTCCAGAACACATCCGCTGCGTTCAGTCCTCTGTCAATTTTCGCATTGCTCTAAAGGCTCATTACTCACAGCATAGATATTCTCTGACTGGAATTCCGAACTTTTCCGTTTGAGAAATTTTTTTCCTTGAAATTAATCCTTGCTGTTTTTTTCATCTAAATGTCCCGCTATTATCTGCAGAGGTGATTTCTTCCCTCGTCGATTTCTTTCCTGCTTTTATACCTCGATATTTAGGTACTTGTTTCCCTTCTTCCCATGCTTCATCTTCCACTCTCCTCTCCCCCATGTCCCCATTTTTCTTGCAATATTTATGTGGGAGACTTCCGTGATAAGCATCCATTTGCTTTTGGAGAATCCTTTTAAATAAATACAATACAATACAATACAATACAATACATATCTAGCAATGACTATCCAATCGGGTGGGAATAGTTGCGTTCCTGAGTAAGTCAACGTCTCTAGTCACATGTTTGTCTGCCTGCCTTCTTTTCAACGTGTTTTCCTGTATCTACCGTATATCGTCTCTCTCTATCCCTCTCTCTTTCTCTCTCTTTGCCCCTCTCAGCTCTCTTTCTCATTGCCCATCTCAGGCCAGAAAGCACCTATCCCGTATCCCAATACTGTAGAACGGACAATTTTAGAGACGTAAAAACCCTAGCGAATTTAGCGAATTTAGCGATCGACTCATTTTCGCTAAAGTTTCAAGTCGCTTATCCGTTGAGACATTAGTAGTGCACTGTACTGGTGATCCGTGAGTATAATCTCTGCAAATCTCTAAAATAAACCGTCGCTACCCGGTTGACAATGGGAAAACGCTAAAATTAATTGTGGCTAAAATTACCCGTTCTACAGTATCTAGTATTGTGTGCTTGGGTCCTCTCGTACTTCTTGGCACATTCATTCACTTTCTTGTATCTCTGCTGGTTCGATCATTGAGAAGTAAAATATACAACACGTCTAAAGGGTGGTGTTGCTTTTCTTTTTGCAGGTTGCCGGCCTGATTAGTCCGGGCGTCGGTGGTCGAGACGGAAGTACGGGCGTCCGCGGCGACGGCGGTGACGGTGCTTGCCGCACCCGGTCATGATATTCCGGCGGCGTCCCCCATGGTGAGATATTCCATGGCTCTAGCATGGCGCAATTCGGATGCGGTGGCGGCGTTTGGGGCGGAGGCGGAGGCGGAGGAGACGAGGGCAGCGAATTCGGCGGAAGCGGAATTACAAGGGCTGCTGCCATTTCCTCGTCAGGCGAAAGAGACATACTCGCTATAATGGTGATGAGTGAAGCCCCACACCCAGGACGAGAACAACGAAGCAAAACAACCGACCACACACACCAAACAAAACAAAACCGAATTAAAGGACACTTATCGGTAAAGAATATTAAATTAAGTCGGAGGGCGAGAACGAGTATTGTACGTGTGTGTAGGTGCAGCAAGTGTTGGTTGCGGAGACGCAGCAAGAGTGGTTCGTGTAGGCGCAGCAAGCGGTGTTCGTGTAGCAGGACCCATTTGCGTCAAACATTTCCGAAGGCGATTTCGATGGACTGTGCAAGGCCGATGGCGGATAGGACTCTCAAATCGAGGTTCAATCGCATACGTAACGTAACGTCTGGCGGTTTCTTTACAATTTCCCAAGGTCCCGACCAATATTTGAAAAATTTAGGCGAAACTTGAGGCGGCGGATGTCGATGTAACCAAACTCGGTCACCTACATTCAATGGGCTAGCGCGAGATTTTCGATCGTGGCGGACTTTAGAACAACGTTGACTAGAATCGAGGTGTTTTCGAACCAAATCGTAGGAGGAACGCAACTTTGAAACATGTTCTTTCGCAAAAGATTCGTGCGTTTCAGGAAGTGAGTCGGCAGGCGGAGGACACAAAATATCGAGAGGCATGTGTGCCTCGCGACCAAACATTAAAGAATACGGCGTAAAATTCGTAGACGCGTGAACACTCGTATTGTACGCTAACATCGTCGAAGGAAGTAGCTCGTCCCAATTTGAATTTCGCCTCATCAACAAAAATCTTCAAAATATTCTGGATCGTTCTATTCGCTCTCTCAACAACACCATCGCCCTGCGGATGATACGGAGTCGTTCGTGATTTATCAATGTCAAGACGTAGGCATAGCTCGCGAAACAATAGTGATTCGAACTGCTTACCCTGGTCAGTGTGAATGCGCTCAGGTAAACCATGGCGAGACACAAACTCTTTTACAAAACATAGAGCGACAGTACATGCACGAATATCTGGCAATGGATAGCATTCAGTCCATTTTGAAAAATGATCAACAACCACGAGAATATATGCATTTTTTGACGATGAAATTGGCAGTGGGCCCATCAGATCCATTGCAACTAGTTCAAGCGGTTTGGAAGAAGCAAAATGTTGCAAAGGTGCACGATCAACTGGATTCTTTGCTTTCGAACGCTGACAGTCGGTACACCTGCGACAAAATTCGTCAATCTCAGCGCGAAACCCAATCCAAAAATACTTTTTCGCGACTAATGCAATCGTGCGTCTTGTGGCGAAATGTCCGGTCACCGCTATCGAGTGCGCTTCACGAATAATACGACTACGAAATGTGCGAGGAACAATCAATTGGCTAGCATTAATCTGAAGTCTTCGATAAACCAAACCATTGTCGACAAAAAGTTTACCTTTTTCGGTCCATAGAGCGCGTGCGCCTGCACGAGTCGGTTGCTTATTGCGGGTGTCGCTTTGTAATAGGTTTTTGATTTCTTTAAGATCTTGATCGTTGTCAGTAGCTTCTTGCCATTCCCTACATGCCTCATCACTGCCTAGAAAATGTAGCGAGTTAATCGTGGGCGGCGCGTCATCGACAGGGTATCTTGAAAGACCATCTGCGTTTCCGTGTTGTGCGCCCGGGCGATGTATCCATGCATAATCATATTCCGACAAATGTTCGATCCAACGGGCAACTGGTCCCCTTGGATTTTTGAAAGTACGTAGCCATTTCAACGCTTGGTGATCGCAACGAATCTGAAACTGCGCATGCAAAAGGTAGACTCGAAAATGTTCAGTCGCCCATACTACTGCGAGAAGTTCTTGTCGAGTTGTACTGTAATTTCGTTCCGGGTCTGATAAACTACGACTAGCAAACGCAATTGGTCGTTCTACACCATCGTCATCAAGCTGTGAAAGAACTGCGCCAAGTCCGGAATTCGATGCGTCAGTGTCTAAAATAAACGGACGGTTCCAGTTTGGATACGGCAAACCAGGTGTAGTTGCAAGTTCGGATCTCAGTTTCATAAATGCGTCCAACTGTTCTTTACCCCACTGAAAAACTTGACCTTTCCGGGACAATTTCGTCAAAGGTGTAGCAACACGAGCAAAGTTACGAATGAAGCGGCGATAATATTTTGCGAAACCCACAAACCCCTGTACATGTTTGATTGTCTTCGGAATAGGCCACTCAGAAACTTGATTTACTTTCTTTGCACTTGGTGTAACCCCTTTTTCTGAAATGCAATGTCCCAGAAAAGAAACATCCGTACGCAGCAAATTGCATTTCCTAGGTTTAATCTTAAGACCTGCGCTCTCGAGAGCTTTCAAAACAGCTAAAAGATTTTCCGCATGCTCTTCCCGCGTGCGACCAAAAATAATTATGTCGTCGAGATAGATTAAACACTTAACATACAAAAGACCTTTAAGAACCGTATACATTAATCGCTGAAACGTGGCGGGTGTGTTAGTGAGTCCGAAAGGCATTCTGCGAAACTGGTAGAGACCGTGGGGCGTGACGAAAGCGGTTTTTTCTCGATCTTCGGGCGCTACCAAAACTTGCCAATAACCCGATTGCAAATCCAAAGTCGAAAAGTATTTTGCGCCGTGCAATGCGTCGAGCGTGTCATCGATGCGCGGTAAAGGAAAAGCGTCTTTTCGCGTGACGTTATTCAAGTTTCGATAATCAACGCAAAATCGTGTCCCACCTCCATCCTTCTTCGCTAAAACAATTGGGCTTGCCCACGGTGAAGAACTTGGTTCGATTATATCCTGCTCCAACATGTCATCTACTAATTTACGAGTCAGCTTTGCTTTATCCGGTGATAATCGACGGGCGTTGTGGCGGATCGGACGATTGTCGGTAAGTGTGATAGTGTGATGTATTTCGTCTGTCTTTCCAACGTCATTATCATCAACCGCAATTACCGATCGCATGCTTAACAAAAGTCGTTGTAAATGCTTAATCGCAGCGCTATCCCCCGCACAACCAGACCATTTAAAAAAGTTATTAAGCAAACTCTTATCTTCTATCGGAACATTATCGTCAAGCTTTGGGAATAGAGGTGATGAGGATGAGATGGTGTGTTTTGGAATTACGGAACTCTTCGAACGAAACGGAAACGATTTTCGATACGCTGTAAGTGTGGGGTCGGACTCGAATGAAATGCTCATGCCATGGCCAGTCAACGTGTTTACACCGATAATCACCTCCTCTTGTACCCCTCCACTACCAAAGCTTTAGTCTTTACTATTGTGGAATGGTCGAATGCGATACAAACCTGCGCGACCCCATGTACTTTAATCGAAGACCCCGTCACGGAGTGCATCGATACCAACTGTGGACTGAGGCGCGAGTGTAGACATCGGTGCAAAAGTTTCAAATACGTCTTTTCGAATTACCGTGAATGCTGCCCCCGTGTCCACCAGAGCTGCTACCACTGCGCCTTTGCCTTTTTGCCGTCTGGAAATTTTTATTTGCAAATGGCAGCCTTTCGTCCAATATCGACGAACGCAGCGGGCAGTTCGGGTGAACACAGGGGAAACAACCCCCCTCACAATAGAAACCACGAACCCCAGTAAGCGTAACACTAAGGCAATGCACAAGAACGGAAATCTCACTATAATCGACGTAACAAATTTAAGGGCGTGAACAAGCATCGTAAAGAACAGGATCGAGTACGGTAATAACAGAGTGACAGTCGACTTAACAGAATTAACGGCATGGAGGAACATCGTAAATAACAGGATCGTGTACGGCAGTAACAAAGTAAAAGTTTTAAATGTCGAGGCAAAAGTGTTCGTATCGGTGGTGATTTTCGATATCGGAGTCGAAGTGGTTGGCAGCCTCTCGTCAGCCACTAAAAGCGGTTTAAAGAATTACGCGAGTCCGAGCGGTCGCCAAAATGTTGCGAGTTTTGGGAACGCTTTTTGGTGAAACAGTCCCGTTCAATGTGTCCTCGACACTGACAAAAGAAACAAACAGGCGGTTCGCGGAAACGGATTCTACGCTCCGACCTACGATCCCCCATTTGGCTACGCGATTCCAAGCTGTGCGGACGTTTGAATTCTCGGCGCTCAGGCGAAGGTGAGCGAGGTCGACTACTGGTCGGTCTCTGGCGTTCCAACAAAATTTTGCTAACACGCTCAGCTACGCGCTCAACAAGTTCGTCTTCGTCAAAAGTTTTCGATGGTGCGCATACTTGAGAAACAGATGCAAATTCGGCGGCCGCAGCTGCGAGGACCGTACTCGACTTCTGTAAGTTTGTTTCCACTACCAAAGCTCTATGCTGTGCGGCGTCAAGTGTCTGTGGATCGAAATCGATTACTTTATCTTTAATTGGCGGATCTAAAGCATCGATAAACGCTTCTTTTGCGATGTCGTCGATTACTTCCGACTTCGCAGAAGGGTATGCACGCGCAGTCATTAGGTGTACATCGGTGGCGAGTTTTACCAAACATTCGTGTGGGGATCGTCTACGATGGCGCAATTTGACTCGAAACAAAGACGAATTCTCTTTTGGCAAAAAATGATCAACCAACACGGTTCTCAATTGTACATAATCTTCGACTACCGATTTATCGCAAGCAAACAGAAATCTCGATGCTTCTTTCCTCAAAGATTTGCGCAAGAATCGGTATCGCAGTGCATCGCGATCATTAATCAAAAGTCTCGAGGACGAGGCGACAGGTGAACTACAACTTTGATCAAAATCGGTATCTAACAAATTTTCGCAGCGCTCGACAGGTGGAAAACCATACGCCTCGCAAGCCGAATCAAACTCTAGAAAGAATACCTCGATATCTTCGCCAGGCGCGCCAGAAAACACAGGGAAACTACCAGCAGGTATGCGACACGGATCAACAGTCATTTTCGTTTATAAAGTTTGGAACGGTACAGAAGTTTGGAATGATAGAAAATAGAAAGATGGCGCCCAACAAAAGTTCGGTACGACACAAAGATTTGTAAGCTAGAATTTCGAGCAACGTACTACAAGAACGAAGTCGAGTTGTTGTTGTTGTATACTTTATTTATAGTGGAAATCAAAACAGGCAAAATGCCTAATAACATTGGACCCACTGTGAATAACATGTTAAAGGATATTGTGGAAAAAAGTAGATACAAGAGAAAAGGAGAAAGGAAAAAAGACGGAAGGTTGGTTGCAACGAACAGATATCAATCCAGTAAGCATTGGAAAACCTATGTCGCTGATAATATATACTGCAAGGCTTGAGATTTAAAATCCAAATACCTATTTGAACATTTTGCTGCTGGTGGCAATCTATTCCACATAATGGCTCCAGCGTGCGTTAGGCGCTTAGCAGAACGAGCAGTGCTAGCAGGTGGGACCACAAGCAAGTTGCTTTGGCCTCCCCGAGTGCGAGTTGAGGGCACGACAGCAAAAAAGGACTCAAACAGGGTGCTACATGCATCATGCAAACATCGCCAGATGAAACAAAACATATTCAAGTGCACAGAAACCTGTAGATCACATACATGCATTCGATTTAGCAGGGGAGCAGTACTGGTCCACGGTGGCGACTTGCAGACTGCCCGAGCGGCACGTTTGAACAGCCTATGTAGCCGTTGTTCCTGGGCAACTGTCAAATACGGGTAGTAACTAATAGAAGCATACAAAAATTCAGGCAAAACGATAGATCTGAAGTAGGTGAGTCGGCATGGATACGGCAGCGAGGAAGCATGTCGCAGCAGGACAGCAATCTTGCCGGCAACACGACGAGCAACATGGTCCACCATTGTGGTCCAACTCATGTCCGAGTCAAAATGCAGGCCAAGGTATTTGGCAGATGTGACTACTGGTAGGACTTGTGAATTGCATACAACATTGATGTCGAGGGCTGCAGCTCTATGGTGTGGTATGGCGAGTATCTGCGTCTTGGTCTCATTAAGGATCAGTCCACGTTTCTTCAACCAAGTGGCCAGGTACTGAACTGCTGCATTGAGGCGCTGGGAGACAACTTCTGGCTGTGGACTGCTCGCACGCAGCGAGATGTCATCAGCAAACTGAATAGTGGTGACGTCATGAGGGGCAAGGTCGCCGGCAATATCCCTCACATACAGAACGAAGAGCAAAGGTCCGAGAACTGACCCTTGAGGAACCCCTGACTGGCTGTCATAAGTTGTACTTCTGGTTTTTCCTGTCTCCACGTATTGCCGGCGATACATCAAGTAGTCTGAAAACCATTGCAAAGCAGTGCTAGTGAGACCCAGTTCAAAGAGGTCCTCAACCAGAATGCTATGCTTTACCTTGTCGAAGGCTTTAGACATGTCGACAAATGCTACTCCTGTGTGCTGCCCAGCGGCTTGTGCTTCATTGATGTTCTCTACAGCTAGCGCTAAGGCATCTGCTGTGGAATGCTGGTGTCTGTAACCAAACTGACTAGTAGGCAAGAAATTGTTCGTGTTGAGGTACTGCAGAAGCTGCTTATGAACAATACGTTCAAGCACTTTCGACACTATCGGCAATAGGGAGACTGGTCGGTAATTCTTGGGTTGGCTGGGGTCTCCAGCCTTGAACAGAGGCCGTATCTTACCCACCTTCATTGCCGCAGGAAACTGTCCTTCTCTCAATGACTTATTAAATAGTAGCGTGAGTGACGGTGCCAGGATGTCAGCATGCATCTGGAGGAGACTTGCTGGAATATCATCACTCCCAGTGGCTTTTCTGGTGTCCAACTGTTCCAACATTTTCCGAGTAGTTGCAATGGAGACTGGCAAGAATTCCGAGAAGTGCACCGCAGGTGGAGGCCCAAGGGGTAGGCGTAGCTGTGCAGGGCGAGCTGGATCTTCCACAACTTTCGAAAAAGTGTCTCGAATCGCATCCACCGTGCACTGTGGATCCCTGTACGTGGACTGTTTGCTGGATCTTCCACAACTTTCGAAAAAGTGTCTCGAATCGCATCCACCGTGCACTGTGGATCCCTGTACGTGGACTGTTTGCCTGTCAACTCCTTGATTATTTTCCAAGTCTCTCTGGCTTTTCCAGTACATTGCTGAAATTTGGAGTTGTAGAATTCCTGTTTCCGAGTTGAACCGAAACGAGACACAAGTAAAATGCAAGAAGGGCGCCTACCGAAAGTTTGGAACGATACAAATATTGAAAGCTAACACGACGAGCAAGGTGCTACGAGAACGAAGTCAAGTCGAAACGAAACGAGACACAAGTAAAACGCAATACAGTCGGTAGAGCAGGAGTACTTACGGTTCTCAGGGTCGTGAGGTCGAGCGAAAGATCGGGCGCCAATGTTAGGACAGGCACAGTCACAATGGAACGATCGGATCAAGTCGACAACGACAAGGAATCTCAGAGGTTCGGTATAGGATAAGGTAAGCCAAGCAAGACAAAGACCAGGCAAGGCAAGCAAGACAAGGCTAGACAAGGCTAGAAGGGGGTAGAAGGGGGAGAGCAAATGTTCCAGCAAGAGCTTATCTAGGGCCTGGGTAGCTATGGAGATAAATGTGCTAAAGCGCGAGTCCAGCTACCCAGGCCAAAGAAAGAAAAGATTAGGAAAAGCAACAAGGGTGAGTACAAGGCTGTGAAGGTGAGTACGTCGAGTGCGCGCCTGAAAAGGTGAGTACGAGAGTGAATGTGAGTGCGCGCCCGAAAAGGTGAGTTCGCGCCTGTAAAGGTGTGTACGAGAGTAAAGGTAAGTTCGCGCCTGAAAAGGTGAGTACGAGAGTGAAAGTGAGTGCGCGCCCGAAAAGGTGAGTACGAGAGTGAAAGTGAGTGCGCGCCTGTAAAGGTGAGTTCGAGGGTGCGAGTGCGTAGACCCGGGTGCTCGAATGAGACACAGGGTACCAAAACAGAAACAGCCTGAAATTGTACCTAAACTTGTGCCGATTTCGTTTAGTTTTCACAAATACCATCAACATACGGCCCGCTAACGGTATGCCAAATTTCAGAGCTGCCCGGTAAACGGTTTTTGAAATACTCGCGACCCACTTTTTGCTGGGTCCTTGATTCGAGGATGTGGGTCTCCTGTACGGTGCTGCCAAAGACCTGCTGAATCTGCGGCTCCACTGATCATCTTGCTCTCAAAAACGAAGTAGTAAGTTACTACTACCTGACCTCAACTGCCACACCAAGCGTAGACGATGGTAGACCCGTGTGCTTGAATCGGGGACGATCTGACGAGTTTGCTGTTTCTGATTCGAGCACCCAATTTTCAAATAAAAAATCCGAAGGAAATAAGACCATTTTACTGCGTACTGTAGCTTGTGTTGTAGCGCACCCAGGTTCTGAATTCCTGCTGGGTGGGTCAAGCCAGACTCTCTTCCCTGTTCCATCGCCTCTCCAAAAGTATATTCTGACATTGTTGAGATTTACAGATGAGAAATTCCACACCTGTCAAATCGTTTCTGATTCGAGCACCCGGGTCTACGAGTGTGCGAGTGCGTGCATATGTGAAATCGTGAACCTAACAGTATAGACATGCAAGTACATTATAATCCCTAGATATGTTCTTGATATAGATGGACACTTTCCCGTGCAATTGATGGGGTAACTAACACACATTCTTGTGTGTGTGTGTGTATGTGTGTGTGTGTGTGTGCGTGTGCGTGTGTGTGCGTGTGTGTCTGTGTGTGTGGATGTGTGATGTGATGTGATGTGAACACTACTATCCTAGGTCATCTATGCAGATTGTGAGTCGTTGATTACTCCTATCATACCTCACGCCCTGCATTGTGCAAAGATGGTGCTCGTCAAACTATTGACAAATAAGCTGTAAAGGATGTTCTTTACATGTCCTGGATTTGATGACTTTTAGATGCCAATACGAAACAACTGTAAAGCTAGATGAATATAATTGTACAGTGCAATGAACCCTGTCTCCAAGCCGTAAAATCGTTTTGTACCTTCGATTGAGTCCAAGTGATTCTTCATCCATGGTAAGCGATGGCGAGCAACAGCCAGTGAAGCAAATGGGCTTTCCCAGGTATATATGACTCATTGCTTTGTCGAACTCATCACAGTGGCTGTAGATGGTCAATCTCTGAATAAACGTTTCTTCTTGCCTTGGTGTCATCCACATCCGCGTTTGCCGCTTCCTCATGGCAGGTTGCAAATCTTCAAACATCTTGCGCTCGGTTAGGGCGAGATTGAGGAAACTTTTGTCTGACAACTCACTGACGATTTTATCGAACACTATCCCAAACTTGTCTCTACACACTGCCAAAATACACACAGGTTTTTCCTCCTCATCATTGTTGGCAGAGTCACTGGAGGCTTTGACATTGTTGTCAGAAGAAGTGGAGAGAACACCAACACACTGACTAAGTTTAGTCTCAGAGCACTCTTTTTCTTCAAATTCAGCCATATTTACTCTAGCAAAGAGCAACATTAACTGCACGATGAACACTCTGATCGCTTCTCAACCTGGCGAAAACTGAACTTGGATTTCAACATCATCTACCTTTATACATACATGTATACATGTACACGTGGGACTGCATGATTGTTGCTGACGTTACGTGTGTCTAGCTGATAATGTTGGTAACGCAGACAACTTATCCTGCTGCGTAGGCCAAGTAGGACTTTCTCCATAGAATAAAACTATCACGCCTATTGAGACCTCTGACAGCCACCCACAATAAAATTCAACAGCAGCTGCACACAGCACGATCGCAGCTTATTGTCCCCATTACTGGCTGGACCAACCTGGAGGACAACTGTGCATCATCCTCTGTCGGCATGTTGATAATGCCCTACGCCATAAAAATTTAATGTGTTATTGCTTGCAAATACACCTGGATAGTGTTAACCTCCCCAGCGTAAGTGAGCAGTCCTATATGTATGTACTGTGCAGACAGGCGTAGATCGACGTGCAGAATGCTGCTAAATCAGTGGTTCTAAGCGCAGATTAATTCCGGTTCAAGTGCATTGCTCGTACTATTGTACCATGAAGACTGCTTCGCTGCATACGTCTGTGAACACTCCACTCCACAGAAAAAAGAGAGAAAAAAAGTGTGTCTGAACTGGAAATGATAGTCAGCTGGAGAAAAAAAGTACGGATCCACTGTCAAACATGGCATTAGCTACTGTCGCAGGCATTTTAGCAAGGAATACAACAGGCACAGCAAATGATCAATTGTGATGTGGGTACTGCTGCAGCTTTGAAGGTCTCCAGCGGACGTCTCCAGGTAATCTGTTCCATTTACCTGTAATGTTGAAGGCATATCTCTACTTGCCTGCATTTGCTCTTGCAACTAGAAGACTGAGCCCGTCCTGCTGCTTAAGGCGGATGATCTCTCTGGTCATTCACGGAGCCATATTTGCGTGACAGACTGCGGTGTCACACCGTGTAGGCTCTTCCCCACAATAGCTAACTTGTTCTTGTGGAAGTGCTCTGGTACTTTGTAAACTCTCTGCCGGGGAAGCAGAGTTTCAGCTGAGTTTCGCATGGATACACCACAGAAATGCGGACTGCTTCATTCAGTAGAACTTGCAGCCTTCTGGTCTGAGCACTCCACAGTGAACTACTGAAAGAGGGCAAGGCGCATAGGGCATCTGACGTTTAATTGACTACACTTCAGATGTCACGCTTTCAAGGAGGAACATGTTGAGGAAAGTCTTTAAGAGCACGTACAAAAGGCCCTCTGGTCGATGTCACAATTCAATAGAAAAGCGGAAACTAAGCTGCACTGTTGGAGTATAACCACATATCCGCAGTTAGACTGATGAAAAGTACACTGTGCGCCTGAATGTAAAGCCGTCTAAACCTCTTACACTTACAGGACCGATCCCCGATGACGTGCCATGACGTGTACGCTATGCTGTGCCAGTTTGAGCCCGCGGTCACTAGCAGTGTGGAAGCGAAGCGGAGGAACGGAACCCGCGCCTATAAAAGCACAGGTTGAAAGAATAAGAGGACAGAAAAAGTGTTTTGACTCTGAGTTTCACGCACTAAGCGCTCAGAAGAAAATAACCTCTGTGTTTTATGTGTCGAGAAGTTGTGTTAGTTGTCATGTCTCAGTTTGAACACAACTATGGTAGGCAATCAAATCACTATGCGGATGCCGAGTCTGACGAACAGGCTCAGGAGGAAATATTTAACTTGCCAGCTATTAGAGATCACTTTTATATGGTTTTCTCCCTAATCGTTATCGGATTGCCAAACAGTAGCGTTCAGGAACTCGCCCTCTCCGAAAAACGAATGTACCAGACGCTGGTACCTGAATTGGAGAGGAGGAAAGCGGAATATTGGTCGCATTTTAGAACACCTCGACAAGAGGGCGGGTTAGAACAACTAGTCCCGCTGCTCTGTTGGAGTGATGAAGTTGAATCAGTCACGGAATATCTGTGTGAGGCCGAGACCATCTGCATAACCGGGTGTTGCTCTGAATCTTTCTTTCAAGGACATTTTTGGATAGACGTGCTTGAATTCTACAAAAGGACACTTCGCGTCGGAGACAGAGTGATTTGCTATGGCATTCATATAGACGGATCGATGCCGTTGAGCCAAACGTTAGAAGTCGTGGAAGCAAAAACCTGTTTGAAACATCCTGTACAGTTTGGGTTGTTACAGACAAGTGCGACTTCGGTTCTGACGATGTGAGTTATTTCTTTTCCTTTCCAAACACAGAAGAAAACAGCAGAGGATGACAACACAATGTAAAACGATCTACTTTGACAGAAATTTTTTTCACCAGAATTCATCGCAGACTTTTATAAAATTATAATTATTACGGTTTCTTTATTAAGAACTCAGACGCTGAGCCAAGGAAATTAAGTGTAACATGGAAGCTGTGGGCACAAGTTATGCGATCGAGTCCACCAACTAAACCAGATTTTGAACAGTCAAACGTGCACAATCTAGCACAAAACTGACCTGTCTGATCTGTTTCTTTTGTTTTTGTTTTCCTCACTTCGTCTAGTTTTTTTTTGGTTTTTCTCCTTCGTTTTCCTTTTTATGTCCTCATGATCCATTTTTCGGACATTTTGTAGTACGAGGTGATTTGGCTTTTTTTAACATTTGGCATTTTTTAACAAATGTGTAAAATTTGCTTTTCTTCTGGCTGTTTCTCTGCTCCGGATGGCTGTATCGAAACATGGGTGGTGGCAAATGAGAGCCAGTTTATCGTAGATCAACATTGACCAGAAAATTTGGTGCATATAATCCCTGCCACGTTGGTATAACTAGTGGTGGGTGCTTTGCCATTTTGTGTAAAATGTGTAAAATGAGCCCCTGAATGGACGAGGAGGGCAGTGAATTGCTTCCGCAGGGCCTTTGGACGACGTCAGGCCGTCTTGCCATCACTAGAGACAGTAATGAAGAACAGTAGGTCACGGAATACACTCTGTGAGAACGAAAACATCGCTGCGATGCTATGCTATCTATCCAATTCCACCGTATAACACAGCCACTAGTTACAAATGCAAAAACACGGGTTTCGCAGCATACAATGCAGTTCACTCCTCTGTTGACAAATTAATTTCATCCACTAGCAATCCTTGAAGTGATATCTATCAACTGCAGAACATTGATGACCGAATATCCCAGTTTGTGATGCCATTTTACAAATTTGTTAAAAAATGACACACCAATTATTTGAATCCTGAGAATACAATGAAAGTAGGACATGATTCAAGACACTTTCAAAAAGTGGAATCATTCCCATTTTTGGACACAACGGGCATGAAGGATAGCACTTCCACTTGCAACAATTCATTTGGACGTAGCTTGTCTAGAAGTGACTGAAAAAACGTCATTTTACAACCATGTTAAAAAAAGCCAAACCACCTCGTAGTGTAGTAACCCTGCCCGACCAATACGGAAGTAGTACGGAACTAATACGGAGCTTTGCCTGATGTATAGTTAGTGTATCTCCGTATGTAAGCGTACGGCGTCTGCTGCATAAAAGCTGCTGCGCATTTCTGTGTAGAGGAGATTTTGATAATAAAGAGCTATTCAACCTCCAGGTGTGCACCGGGGAGAAAGTCATTTATTTGCCGCTACTTCTTTCACTAATAATTATATCTCAGGTGTGTACCTGAGAGAAGTAGAATAAAACTAATTCTTGTTGAATTGCACCGCGCCTACCACTCGGCTACCGGTTACATTTAACTGCTACATTGTACTGTTGAGCCACCGAAGTAAAACAAATTCAATACAACACAAATATTTCATAACCGCAATCAATAAGACAAGCGGAATCGACATCTGTGTATACTTTATTCATGCAATGTACAACGATGGAGATAATGTGCAATGTCATATTGATTGCGGTTATCAAATTATTGTCTCCTCGCCATTACTTCCAATACAATTATGTGAGTGAAATTTTGTTTCATTGTTATCAGCTTCAGCTACATATTCTTCTTTTCTGCGCTGTTTCGTGCAAAATGACCAAACATTTCTCTCCGAATATTGAATGAAACTCCGTGTAAAAGTATCGCCTAGTTTGCTACCACTACGTTCACCCACTTATCGCTATCTAGCTGGTTCCCACGTTTCTAGTGCTTGGACAAATGTGGTATTTTCATCTTCTGCTATCGGGAGCTGCATCATTCATCTTCTGTTTAATCATGTGTCAGAAAGGGCACTGTTGAATTCTGTAGAACAACGTTTCTGTCAAAACGAACTGGGTTAATGTTGATTGTGATTGTTGCTTGTAGTTTAGATACTTGCCTTCCTGTACGAGAATATCATTTCCACGATCCTTTCACTCCATGCAATATGTGGATATTTGGTTTACTTGGCCTCCCACGCACTGGTTTTAACAAGAGAGGTGAGATTACAGTAGAGGTTTCATCCATCCAGCGTGTCGGTACACAATGTAAGTCAAACCGAGAGTGATAGGAAAAGGTGGAATAGTTCCTGTTTGCATGACGACTACACCAAAACTCAATAGTGAGCGCATCGCCTACGAACCAAGGTTAGCAAGAACAAAAGAACATAGCGGACGCGGCCCCAGCATTGCCCATGATGGATGCAACTGGCGGTTCCGGGGGAAGCAACTGCAACGAAGGCGATGGGCAAATTATCTCATCGCAACGGCCACTTTCATCTTGAGCTGGATTTTGTTGTGGTGTGCGCTCTTGTGTTGATATGGTACATTCTGGACTTCGTTGTAGTCGCGCGATGACTGTAGAATTTGTTCTCTTTATTGCTATTTTTATATTAGTGTCTCTGCGTCGATTATATGCATGATAGGTGAATATTAATATTTTTATTCATTTTGCACCTGGTAGAATGCCAAGTGGGAGTGCACAGAGTTCAGATATGCTTCATAGCATGCGGTCGTGGGGTAAGGCGTTCTTGGCGTCCATGTAAAAGCTGTGTGGTGCGTGGCCTACAAGGCTACAGGGCCAGTCAAAGCAACAGTCGCTAGTGGAAGTCTAGCTCAATTTGAAATGTACAAAGTAATTGAATGCTTATTATACAACTCCATGACGCATGTGCCAAGTCTTTGACTGTCTGTTTTGGAGGAATGTTTACCCAAGACCTGGTTTGCACGATTTCCCTCCTTGCAAGCAGCATGGTCTGCATGTACCTCTACGATCGGTCTGACCGCCTACGTGTGCATACAGCGTTGGCCTACGCGCAGAGCGCGTGGCTTGTGACGTATGACGAATCTGGGTTGCCTTTCTGCTTAATGGTTTCACACAATACACTCAGTAGAGTACGAATATGACGTGTTTACCACAGCGACTCCTCAAAGAGTCCTCATACTCGTTGTGTAAGGGGGTACAAGCGTACAGATCACAGCAGAGTTCGTCCAATCCGCCGGAATAACACCAGGGTCCGGGGAGATTAGACTTTTCGCGGGAAATTTCACGCGTTATAGAATGATGTAATGACTGCAACGTGCATAAGGACTATTAGTATTGTAATTGCCACGTTTATGCACGCATTGTACTCGTTTCTTGTGTTGAGGTATCCTTTGACCTGTTACGCACTTATCCACGGGTTGGCACTTACTCTTCTCCTCCAACTGTCATATACAATAAGGCATCTTGTACCAAAGATCATGGCCAACTTCAAAACCGGGTTCGAAAGGCGCTTTGTTCAAGGTACTATCAAGTTTGATCTCTCTTACTCTGGGTATGACGTTATGTCTTCCGGGTTATACACCAAGGAGTAGTGAAGTGCCGGTATTTTACTACTCTCGATTGTGAACCCGGTAAGAAAGGCTTTGCCCTTTGAACGTACGCCAACTGACTTCACCTGCCTCACAATAAGTTAGCACCCGTGAATTTGGCATCGCAATCCTAGATTGGCTAGGGTACCTCGTAAGTAGACCATGGGTCTGTGAGCGGCTCCTGCTCCAGGACAAATCCCGGTTCTCGCAGGTCTAGGGCTGCGCAACTGCCGGCGCGGAGTTACCTCAGGTTATGGGATTTCGTTCCATGGAATGGTATCAGTCAGGGGAGCAAGATCGGCATAATTTTAATAATCCCATCAACGCCTTGCCTCCGCTGGCAATGGCTGAGGGAGTGTTTTGAAATCCTTTATGATTTTTGCAGATGTATTTTACTGAGTGTGACAAATGGGATCGAGGCCTTTGGCCTCTGGTTGGTGGATCTGATCTATCCTCTCCCAGCGTTTACCTCATCTGACGCCTGATCATGGGGTGGTGGCGTCCCACGGAAGCGGAAAAGTGGTTCTTGACTAGGGAGTTGTACAACTCCTTGTTCTTGACCTGCCCGGTACGCGAACCCCGTCGAATTTTATTCATGTTTTATTTACTGAGTGCTCCAGGGACGTTAGTTCTCATAAGCCTTAATTCCGAATAGCGCATTGGTGTTTATTGACCATTTTGCTGCGTTCCAACTTGACACACTGCGCTATCAGACTACAGTAAAACCTGGTGAAAGCGTTTTTCCATGCAAGGACAGTTCTATTCAGGAACTGTGGGACCTGGTTCTAAAGACCACCTGGTTTTAACGACCGCCTTTGCTTGCACCGTGCGGTGATCGCTTAAACCAAGTTTTCCTGTACATACAGAATACATACAGAAAACATACAGAATACATACAGAATACATACATAACGAGGTACAGGATGATCAACTCAGGTTTCATTCACACATTGCACTGCGTTCTAGTTGTTTTAGTTATACAGTACCTTTCTGCTTTGTTTTACGTTCTCTTGTCGTTCGTCCCTCTTGATATGTTTACTTTGTTCTGTCGAGGCGGGGAACCGAAATAATAAAAACAAACCCACCAAACCAAACATTATCAGACATTTCACTTATTGTAGTTGTTCAAAATTACTGTATTATGTAGTGCGAGAAGGATATCTGTTCCTTACCAAGAAGAGATTAGTGAGTTCACTTGTCTGGATTTGGAACAGTTTTATGCATGAAGGCAGCGTTATCCATTTTGATGAATATGATTTCAAAAAATGTATCGATTTTCCCTTCTGCTCCGTGCTCTTTGCTCACTACTCACATATCGCAGATTGATTGACCAACATTTTGAAAACCGATGTCTATTCGTTGAAGTGATGTTGAATTATTAATGACGTTTCGGGCCAGTCACCCATGGTCAGAAAAATTTACAACCGGCGAAACTTGCCCTTTATAACGAAAGAAATCAACAGCGTATGTATGTCCGTGTATAAAACAAAAAACACAATATCCGTACGCAATTGAGTGTATGAATTCGCATATGCAACAGACAAGGAGAAGTGCGCTCAAAAAATGGGTATGCAAAAGGACAGCAGATACAGCGTAGGAAATGGTGTGTGGCTATTGTGTGTTTCGCTTGTTTTATACATGGGTATACATACGCTTTCGCTTGCTTTCGGTATGAAAAGCCAGGTTCTGCCCTTGTAAATTGTTCCCACGATGGGTGACTGGCCCGACACTTGCATAATATTTCGACATCACTGGTAGTTTTACGGAAACATTACTACAGGTAATAAATGAATTTTTCATCCAGCGCATGCGTCAAGAGTGAATAGCAACTGATTACAGCGGCTGTCAGTTGACAAATCCCATTTTATTTACAATGCAGTTGCATGATGTCCACCACTTTCACAATGATAATAGGAGTGTAGGTTGTGAGAATCAGCGCCCCCACATCAGGACCACCAGATAACTTTACTACAAGGCTCAATGCACTTACGTGATTATCGGCACGCCACGTCAGCAGGTCGAAGCACATCAGCAGCACTCCCGCCAATATGAATGCGTGATTCTCAAAATCAAGTTCATTTCTTAAAAAGCTGAGACAAGACCAGATGCAGCATTGGGCAGTTCGAGTTATTCTTTCGTTTAGTAAATACCTAATATGGATCCACAAGAAGAGCATCAGTGCCACATTATTCAGCCTAGCCAGTATTTAGATGTTGTGTCTACGGATGCTTGCAGTTATGCCGTGGTCACTATCGACGGCCACAGCAAGGATCGGGAAAGGCCTAGAACATTTTTTGCCGCTTTTAAAGGCATGTGGACAGTTTTGGATCATATCGTTGGTGAATTGTCGAACAGCGATGTGCTGGCTCTAGCTCTCACCGACTACGCCACCTACTTATGTATGCTTCCTGTCTTGGAGCGAAGGAAAGCTGAACTCTGGACGAATCTTCGAACACCGAAACAAGATGCAAGGCTAATGCAACCGTTACCACTAGTTCGTCGGAACGAACAGGAGGAGGCGGCTATTTCATACCTATCGGAATTCGGGGCTATATGCTATACCGGATGTTGCTCTCCAGCGATAACCGAGGATGTCTATTGCCAAACCCTTCTTCGAAAGTATAAACAAAGACTACGGCTAGGTGATGCAGTTCTCTGTCTTGTTCAAAGGCTAAATGCGAGTCCGCAAGTATTGATCACTCTTCACGTCATGGAGTCTATAACCTGTAAGACATATCCACTTCAGCTTGGACTAGCTTCAAACGTATCTTCACGAACACAGAACCATGTTCATGTCTAGTTATTATTCCATTATTTTATATCCGTATGTCTTCAGCATAACTTGCGTCATCTGCAGTAGTAGTAACCACCTTTTTTTACTTTTTTACTTTTGTATCGCCGACGTCACACCAACCTCTTCTTCACATTAATTACATCAAGCACAGAAAAATAATGATTCGTCTAGAAGTTTGCTCATCCAACATTGTCAATTTCCCTTTAGAAATTCCGATTCTGGCCGACTTAGAGTGTAATCCATTCTTTTTCATAACCTTCCTGTCGTGAAAGCCAGCACCGTATCCATGGGCGGCCCAACGTCATTCTAAAACAATCGGTGGGGTCGCTGGCGGTAGTTCCGTGCATTTTCGTGCCCAGAACAGGATTGGGACTAGTTTGTTTTGCGGTGAGAGTGTTGAGAATAGGGTCCAGCGGATAATGCCGGCATTATATTCGGCACTATAAGACTATCCGAGCATTAGAGCATTATGGAGCATTAGGAAGGAACAAGACGAGCATTAAGTCGGGTTTGAGCGGTAAAACGAGTTTTATAGTGGATAATGTAGGGAAATCTCATGGTTTTTGGCAACAATCGGCTATAGCCATGACTGCATGAGGTGCAACGCCATGCACATGACTTTGTGAGTGTAGACACCGTCACACGTAACACCCTTTTTGCTACATTTACCTGACTACATACAGTAATGTCATTGCTACATAAAGTCTTTACGTAGCAATGTCAGGTAAATGTACATGTGATGTAGCATGCCCAACGTTGCAACTGAGGCTGTTTTTGCTTCGAAGTGCACACAATTCGTAACGATGATTTACGAGGATCTTTTTTAGAATTCATGGAGAGCCATGGATGAGCGAGGAGACTACGTAAATCTACGCGAAGTGAATATCAAACAGAGGAAGAGGAGTTTCCTGTTACTAAAAAGTGTCATGCCATAGGCTCTGGCCATGCGGCTATAAACGGGTAGAGCTTACTCCAAAATTAATAACTGCCTTTGCCGAGTCCAGCTCAGCAGGCTTGAAAAGAACTAGAATTTCTCATAGACGCAGCACCAAGTCGATTTGAGTGCTCAGCAGCGCATGTTTTACTTTCCTGGTGAAGCACGTACTGTTCGTCGTGGACGATTGTAATGCAAGGCCTATAGTCATGTGCTATCAGAAAAGAAGAGTATTGTGGCCAACCATTTGTCTCCACGCAACCTCAGGAGAAGAAGACAGCGCAAGCAGAGGGAGTAGAGCAACAAAATAACTTCTGACCACATGTGTTCAGGATTTCCGCAAATGGGAGGGATCTCGATCTGAGATCGTCTCTCGGTCACTTACTTGCCTCACGTAAGCTGTTTCAGATGAAGACATTTTCAAAGGGTGGAAGTGGTGACAGCTTGTCTGCAGGCAGGAATATCACTTCCCATGATAAGCTCCCAGCATCCAATTGATCACCACCAATAATGGTCTCACATCCCACTTCATGGATAAGCAAGGGAAAAGATTTGATACACCCACTGTTCAGCCACAGCCCTGCATCAAAGTTGCAATGGAGAGCAGCCAATGGAGACACGATCATGTTTTATAGTGCTAAGAAGTTTATTTTATTTATTTATTTATTTTACAAAGACCATTTTGTGCCAAACATGAGATGCAGCTAGGGGAAGCACGCACAACCTGAATCGTGGCAGTGGTGGTGAGGTTTAGGGAGCTCCGCCGACCTAGGGTCTCGACTTTATAGCCACCTAGACGCACCAAGAGTGGGTGGGGGGAGGGAGAGCGAGCGAGCGAGAGAGAGAGAGAGAGAGAGAGAGAGAGAGAGAGAGAGAGAGAGAGAGAGAGAGAGAGAGAGAGAGAGAGAGCGAGAGAGAAAGAGAGAGTGAGGGAGAGAGAGAGAGAGTGAGGGAGAGAGAGCAAGATCAAGAGCAAGAGCAAGAGAGAGAGAGAGAGAGAGAGAGAGAGAGAGAGAGAGATAGATAGATAGATAGAGAGAGAGAGAGAGAGAGAGAGAGGGAGGGAGAGAGAGGTTGCGAAATTGTTAAAGTAAAATAGAATGAACCTTGAAAATATGAGATGATTGGTGAGGTGACTGCAGCCTCAGCTATTTGGCCAGCAAAGTCATAATTGTTACAGTAGGCCAGCTATTACGTGAACAAGGGAGCTACTGTGCCGCAACATAGAGCGGGGAGAGTATATAAGCTAGCGAAATACTTCAAAAAAGACACTGTCTCAGACGCGGTGTGTGCACTACGGCTGAGGTGGGTGTAAGAGGTCTGCTAGAGGCTCTCAGTCGCCCAGCTCCTGTGGTGCAGCTGGAGGTGACGGTGGATACGGCACTTAAAGGCTTGCAGGCCCTCCAGGTGTGGGGGTCTCAGCAGTATGCTTTGGGGCAGAGCATTCCATGTCTGCACAGCGCTGGCAGGACATGCGCGAAGACAGCTGTTTCGGGTGCGTGCTGGCAGGTTAGTCGATAGCTGGTGCGGGTGCGTAGGCTGAGCAGACACGCGGGTGGGCTGTATGTCCTGAGGTCGACGTGGTGGAGCTCGTGAGAGATATTGCAGCAGCTTCAGAGGAAGATTGACTATGGGGTAGTGCCTTTGCTGTTTGCGTTATGCAGAGCTCACTGACTTTTCAGTTTGAGCACTCTGGCAAGGTACGTTCGGGCCTGATTGGAAATTTTTATTTCCATTGCTATCAGGTTCGGCCTCATTTCCTCTGTCCTGCGCTGACGAGTCCACAAAGGACGAAACAGTTCTGTCCGCAGATTGAGTATTTCGCTCCTGCTCTTGTAGCAGTTGAGCACTCTTGCGTGGGGTAGTGCCTTTGCTGTTTGCGTTATGCAGAGCTCACTGACTTTTCAGTTTGAGCACTCTGGCAAGGTACGTTCGGGCCTGATTGGAAATTTTTATTTCCATTGCTATCAGGTTCGGCCTCATTTCCTCTGTGCTGCGCTGAAGAGTCCACAAATGCCGAAACAGTTCTGTCCGCAGATTGAGAAGATTGACTATATGCATCCTTTCCTAGAAGTTTGACAATGTGAAGCCTTTCTTCCATTTTGTTCCAAACCAAAAGCATTATAGCCCTTGTCGGAGCATTATAATCAGCATTATCAGGCAGTTTTTGGAGCATTATGATTTGCATTATACGAACATTTTCGGAGCATTATCCGCTGGACCCTAGTTGGAAATGACCGAGGGTCCTCATTATCTGTTCTACGTATCCATTTGCGACACTGACTGACGCTGTCCTCTTGTGAAATTGTGTTCACGACGTGTGTTTCGCCTAGGAAACGCAGCGACTTCGGAAGTAAGTTTGAGTCCATCGTGATGGTTTGGCATGTACCGTATTTTCCGGAGTATAGTTCGCGCTTTTGATATGCTATTTTAGGCCCTAAATCGCAGGTGCGCACTATGCCCCGAATATTGAATGCATGTACTTCAATGAAGATTGAAGTGCGCACCCCCAATGAAGATTCGGGGTGCGCGTTATACAAAGGTGCGCACTATACTCCGAAAAATACGGTGGTACCATTACTAAGGGTATAATGTGGTGTTCTTCAAGCACAATCATCGTCAGCCAACTCAAGCTCAACTGATGTGGGTAATTCTCAGGCACACGGTGTAATATGCACACAGTGGTGCTCTCTTGCAGGTTTGCCGAGTGGAAACTTACAGGGGAACTGTCACCAACAATTTTTTTTGTCTTATCTTGTAGTTCCTTGGCTCCTGATCAAGATGGTGTTATCCGTTTTTTCTCTGCGATGGCTGCAAGTGGGTGAAAACTTGAAAAGAAGGTGCCCAAAATTGTCCCGAAGTACCGAGTGACGTCACGCCGGACTTGACCTCCACGCGTACATTCGTCATCAAAAACGAAACTCAGCCCGTGTGCTGGTTGATCGAGCTAGCTGTTCCCAGGTACGGTGCACGTGTGCCTTTTGAACTCTAACACATTTGGGTACGTCCTTCCGAAGGAGAATGCCAAAGAAAGAGGCAGAGACCCACGTGCAGCTACACAGCCAAATCAAAATAAAAAGCAGCTGAGCTTTCAGCTTTTGGACTTCTTCCGCGAGGATCTAAGTTTTATTTTGTGAGCACGGAAGTACGTCGTTGTTTTGAACTTTTCGTCCGAGGAACAACACGATGATGAGCGCATATGCAGAAAACAGTACTCCTCGGGCCTGCGATAACACCACCAACCCGAGCCCCAAAGAAACGCAATGTAGCCACGTGAAGGCGATTCATCTGGCGATGTTGCTGAAGATGCAGATGACAAACTCCGACGTCTTTCATTTCAGAGCCGGGTGGGCAACACCGCCATCTTCGATACAACGACACATCATTTTCAAGTACGAGGTATGTGTGTCACACTAACAGTAAACAAACATCCTTCAACTCCTTCGTAATCACAAATAAAACAAAGAGCTGGAGCTTCGTGGAGGAAGTACCAGTGCGATAAACTGCTGTCGACTTTCGTTTGTTTTGTCCCTTTTTGGCGTTCTCATTGTGTACAATGTACACATTAGTGTCCGAGTTCAGGAGGCAAGCGTGCACCGTCCATCGAACAGTTGGCTCGATCGACCAGCGCATGGGCTGGACTTCGTTTTTGACGATGAATGTACGTGTGGAGGTCAAGTCCGGCGTGATGTCACTCGGTACTTCGGGACAATTTTGGGGACCTGCTTTTTCAAGTTTTCACCCACTTCCAGTCATCGCAGAGAAAAAACGAATAACAGCATCGTGATCAGGAGCCAAAGAACTATAAGATAAGACCAAGACAAATTTTAGTGACATTTCCCCATTAACGTTTTATCGAATACACTGTCTTGCTTCCCGCTCAAATTGAAGCAGTTCCCACTAGAAACACATAGCGTTTGGACTTGGGGTGGTTCCCGATTCGTAGCTTCCTACTCGTTGTCAGACATGGACGGCCTTTTGAGTGGCGTGGGGGCATTCTTACATACATGTATGTAAACGTCCATACGTACATGTATGTAAACGTCCATACCTACATGTATATACATGTACGTATGCAAACGTCCATACCTACATGTATGTAAACGTCCATACCTACATGTACATGTATGTAAACGTCCATACCTACATGTGTGAATTATGTAGATTGAGTACCTACATGTATGCTATTTTTGAGAAACTTTCTTTTTGATCTTCAAAATTTGAGTAATAAAGTTAAGCGAAAAAACAAAACAAAAAAAACAAAACAAAAAAACCTCTTTTTTTTTTGGAGAAACCAAGTGACATAGTTTGCAGCTTGCACAATTTCGCAGCCTAGTGCATTGCTCGCAGATCTAGGGCAGTGCAAATCCCGTTGCGTACTTGCGTGACTTGACAGCAGCAGTGTGAATTTTCAAAAAAAAACAAA
Organism: Sycon ciliatum; assembly: GCF_964019385.1. NCBI lineage: Eukaryota > Metazoa > Porifera > Calcarea > Leucosolenida > Sycettidae > Sycon > Sycon ciliatum. The sequence continues at coordinate 19,779,619 of NC_088651.1, read as the reverse complement.
AACTGTGAATTATTTACCAGCACACTGTATGTACTGTAAACCCGGAAAGTTGAACGACCAAACAGTTTAACTTTTTTGGAATTTTGGCATGAATATGTGCAGAAAGTTTAACGATGGCTACCTGGCCATCCATCTGTATGCCCATCTTTACACAGACATATAGCGATGATTTGTTTTAAATAACGAAAAAATAATTGGACGTTAAACCGTTAGACTTTGTGACTCGTTAGACTTTCCGTTTTTACAGGATGTGTGTGCATTGTTGTGCTGGACTTTACTCAATCTGCGGCCAGAACTTGTACTGCACTCTAGAAGTTGAGAGCCTACGCTTGCGCACAGCAAGTCACCCAAGCTGAGACTCATCGCCCACTCTCAGGTCCTTGACCGGATAACAGCTCAAAGTAAATATTTAGGATTTTCAAATGATTCTTCGGGATGGTTAGTTGATCGCAACCTATTGTATATGTAGTTTTAGTACCTATACAAACATCGTCATGTATTGTTTGGAACACAGTGAATTGCGATACAATAATAGCAAACCCAATACCAGTGAAGGAAAGTATAGATTTTACCATGCCAACCGGCGAACAATTAATGAACGTGATTCCCTCACCCTCAAAGGCGGTACGATGCCACGGAACACTTACATGGAAATGATGACATGTACAGCTGCCTATCAACTGGCAAGTGTTCAATCATCGGCTCCACGCACATGATCATCCACTAAAGCCTGTATATCACGTACGTGATCCTAAAAATCAATGTCATTGTTCTCCAGGCTATGGGTATGGTGGTTGGCTACAGTGGAGTCATCGCCTTTGGAAAACAGGTTTTCATGAGATCAGAGTAATTCTTAGGCAGTTCTCTTTGTTCTCTGCTTCAGTAAAAATGCCTTTCGTTCAAACAGTTCTTGGTGTTTGTGGACGTTTATTTAGAGTCGCGTTACAAACCGGCAATTACTTGAAGCGTGCCTTTTTCCAGGTATGCGATTATTTTAGGAGGTTTACTCGAAGAACAGATATGCAACAGTGCAACGATATTCAGCCTTCTCACAGCTTTGCTACTGTCTCCATTTCTTCCGAGATCGATACCGAAGACTCTTTTGACTCACACGAGAAGGATCAGGAAGAGCCTGAAATTACCAGTATATTGGCTATTTTCAGAGACAATATCTGGATAGTGTTCGATAAAATCATCGGTGAGTTGTCAAGCAGAAGCGTACTCAATCTCGCCCTCACCGAGTCAACCATGTACATAGCATTGCTGCCCGTACTGGAGAAGAGGAAGGCTAAATGGTGGACGTTCCTGAGAACACCACGGCAATATCCCAGGACGGAGAAACTGTTGTCATTTGTAGGTCGCAATGAAACCTTCAAAGCAGCCATGTCATATATGTCTGAGAAGAAGGCCATCTGCTTCACTGGTTGTTGCTCCCCACCGCTCACGGATGACAGGCATTGCCAATATCTCCTTCGAAGGTATAGAAAGAAACTTCGGCTCGGAGACAGACTGATCTGTCATTTTATAGGGTTGACACATGTGGTGGTGAATCTACAAGTCATAGAATCCAAAACCTGTAAGGAACATCCTTTGCAGCTTGGCAGTTACGCCATTTTTCTCTGATATCGACTGATCTATTTACATTCCTCTGGCCCGCTCTTCTGCATTGCTACACTTCCCGCTTTTCAATGGCTATTTGCGTTGGCTGTCGCTGCACCAGGAGTCATGCCCTTCTTCTTGCTCATGTATACACTACGCTAAGCTCTTCCATTTTCCACCTTGAGTGAAGACCACACTATTAGTACTACTGTGATCTGTATCTTTCTGTTGTGTGTGGGTGTGTCTGCGGTGTACGCAAAGGCCAGCTAGCTGGCAAAAACCTAACCTATGTACTTCTTTTCCCATTAACGTGTCGCCGTGGCTTCAATGTGTTGTGACAAGACATGTTTAGATCTTCTTCTTTCAAGGAAAACCATGCTGACAGCAACTGTTGCAGTGTTTGCATTGCTACGTATAAGTAGCTTGAGCCTTCGTTCAGTTATTTCCTCTTCCTCTGTAGACCACATACATGTACATACCAGCACTACTTGACTAACTAGGCTTTTCACAGTAAACTAGGAGATTGTGCAATGGGACTAGAAAATGGCCTATGTGAGGATAGTGTTCAGTGTTGTGCGGTCATCGACATATTCATACAAACAAAACAGAGTTCAACTATGTCCGTAACGCACAAGGCAATCAAGCGAAATATGCCATAGGGCATGTCTATTTAATAAATCATTCCTGAATGGACTATTATTGAGGGAGGACAAGTCTAATGCATTGTGTGTTCGTGATCGCACTAGTTTTCCTAACTGTAACAGACAACTAAATAGTGGCAACAACTTCGGTGTGTATCCTATGAGGAAGTGGTTGCTCCCAAACTTTAGCTATTGCTTTTCCTGCGAACTGACTTGACCCTTGACTGCCTCACAACTGCCACCCAGAGTCACCCACAAGCTTCTTCTACTCTATGAAGCAGTAAGAAAGTTTCATAGTCAACACATGGTTATGACATATCGGCGAGAAAAGCGTGAGGTCCAGCTTAGGAGCAATGCCAAATCTATAAGGACGGTACCGGTGGTGCAACTTTTAAGTCCTCTTGAAAGTACCTCACCATGACTCGGAAAGGCACAGCAACTCGATCTCACATTTGTTTTCAGTTTCTTGCTTCAGTTCAGCTGATTCTCACGATTCAAAATGAGCTGCAAACCTGGGATTCACGTGCTTCCGCTGGTGTTCATTTCGCATGCGATGTGCCAAAGGAACATACCCTGGCACGCAACCTAAAACTACGAACGAAAAACAATCACGTTCGCGCAGTGCTGTGAATTCCGTGTTCACTCCGTCGCCGCTCCCTCGATCGTTCTCCTAAAGTGAAGAAATTTATATTAATAGACCCGAGCTCATTACCTTTCCCACCTTTCCCACATGTATGGAGTATCGCTATAGACTTATTTATGACGGAGTTAGGAACGGTTGTACCCAGTAACAGGACCAGGACCAGGACCAGGACCAGTGACTGATCTGTGCACTGCCATGTACTCCGCCAATCTCATGAGGTCTATAGACGTCTATGCACTGTACTGTGTACACTGACATGATACTGACTTGTTTTGTATGTTGTTGAAACTCATGTTGTTAGTTGACAGCATTTCTTATAAAATTACAAGTCATGTGAAGTGTTCCATGCCTTAGAAGACTAAACAAAATTTGGTATGATGAAGATTGTCAGCTTTTCTTGTTGTAATTTTGACGAGTTTGAGCTCCATAATTATGATTACCGCAATCCAGCAGATCACTTGCAGGTAACTGCATACAAGCAACATGCATACAAGCACTGTCCTAGACCCCCCCCCCCCCCAACGCACGCCATGAGATCAGGAAAGTAAGGTAACAGGGATTCGCGGCCGCATCACCTGACGTGTCTAGGAACACATCAAGCTAAATACATTCGCATCGGCGGCCCACCACTTCGCGTAATTATATCCTCATTGACAAATGCAGACCTCACAAGTGAGTCCGAGGCAGAAAAGAGGGAAAAGGCACAATTGATTGGCACAATCATTCACACTTCACAGAAAGTTCCATCAGTTATCACAAATGCAGACAATACTGTGGGCTCCGTTCTTGGGTGCCTGACAGAATATGGCACGGACGGATTTTGTCTTGTAAGCATACAACAATGACGTCCCTCACCACAATAACACACACAATACCTTTTTTTCAGATGGGATTAATGGTGACAAATATGAGACAACCACTAAAAAAACCGTTATGGCATTCTGGTGTGTCCAGGTTGGTGCTACCACTCAAGTACGAGACCAAAGCAACGAAACTTATTTGCATGATGTACAATTACATGTAGATGTGATACACCGAAAATATTATATCACTAGACCCTACTCGTACAAAGTCCAAGAAGCGCGCTACATGCATATAGGTGCACGGGTATAAAGTAAGTAGCAGATATTTATTTCATGAATATCAGTACGCCAGAAGCAGCTTATGCCCGCTCGCCACGGATGCGACGTGCCAGCTGCATGTCCTTGGGCATGATGGTGACACGCTTAGCATGGATGGCACACAAGTTGGTGTCCTCGAGGATGCCGACCAGGTAGGCCTCGCATGCCTCCTGCATTGCAAAAAGGCACAAGAGAAGGATGCAGATCAGAGAGTGCACAGAAAAGGCCCAACACACCAGGGCAAATCACAGCAAAAGAAAACTGAAGAAAAACCATAATAAATATGACAGTGTCAAATCCTATGACCTGAAGAAGACGATCTCCGCCACAGACAACGCTTAGAAGTCTAACATGACTGGGGTGGTAACGTTGGAAAATAAGTAAGTTCAACGTTGTCTGAGATTTTTCCGTGTCCTTTCTTGCTAAGCGATGCTGTATGCTTTTGCATGAGTTCTGGTCATCAGGTTCCTGTGTAATTTCATGCGGTGCTCACATGGATGTGACCGTTCAACATTTTCGGAATTCCGTTGCATTTCTTTCGTACACTACCTGAAAGTTCTATCAACCCACATGTTCACAAAAGGAATTAAAGTAGGAGTGTTTCGTTGTGACTCAGAGTTTGATGGCTAAAACCAATCATGAGACAACACTTTTGTGTGCCTATTGCGTACTACGCTCTGCCTTTTCCGGGCATTTGAGCACTCTTGCAGATTTCACCTTTTGGGGGTCAAAATTCGTAGTATCCCAAATGATGTGCACAATGTTTTGATACCAATTTAGATCAAGCTTGCCAGCAATAATTTGCTGGACCGCTGCCTGACGGGTGCCACACGGGTGCCACGCCAAATGCGAATGAGAGCTTTAACGCTATGATCTGGGGTATCTGTTGAGACGTTGCGGGAGCTGACGCACTGCGTCTTGCTGCTGAACTGGCAGTGTGCATTTCAACACGGGAGCCAAGTCACTCGCCCAGATTCTTCAGGATGCCCCGTTGGTGAATTCTCCATGGAGGCACTCAAATTGGAGGACAATACCCGTATTGCCAGTTCGATACGCAAGGCTTCTGGAAAAGAAAAAGAAGCGTACGAGGAAGAGGAAAGGGCAGGAGGGGGCTACTATGGAGGAGGAAGGTCTCACTTACCGAACCGCATCCTTCCAACCAAGTCATTGGGTGTCAAGGTACTGTTTGGTTATGAAGCAGAGCAGTTTGTGTTTTTTGATTGCCATTTTCTCCCATTTTCAGGTTATTGTGCCTATTTATTTTACTTATGCTTCATATTTTGTATGGCATGTAACGGTTTTTCAGAATCAGATGGACACCAGACAGTACGTTTGCCTGAAATCTACCTGTTGGAGTGAGCTTCAGTGACAATTCCTGCTTGTGGAATGTGATCATTTTTACGGTGATACGGCATTTCCTCTTTGAGTACCCACAAGCCAGCTACTTTGCTTTTGCCACACTAAAGAACACCCAGGGGCGCTCGACTTACATAGTGAGACTCAAGCTAGGACTTCTCTTCATTCCTTGTACTGATAGCATTCTTGAAAATTTGCGCGGAAATTTGCGTGCACAACATTTTGCGACAGGCCTATTTGAACAAGCTGTAACATGGCTTGGACCGATCTTATGCTATTATATCAAACGTTTACTACAGTAGAAGGAGTGTGGTATGAGAAGTGTGTGGTCCAAAGTTGAAGGTGATCCTATATCCCTACCCTATACTACAACCGATAGTTTGTAAATAGATGCGAAAATGGCCGGCAAAGGTGTAATCCCCCACTGCCTCTGTGTACACAATACATACTTTCAATAGCACCTCGTTCTTTTGGGCAGGCCGCCCCCTGTTTAAGAACATGCTCGTTAACTTCATCATCCAATAGGGAACTGCTTCTCAGCGAGTAAATAACATTCCCGGTCACTTAACCTGATCTTTTGCCCTCATAGTCATACCAAAGTTTTGAGCACATACAGTATTTGGAGTACTTCTTGTCAACAATTAAACAAAGAGTACACAACCACTCCTGATACTGTACTGTGACTGTGATTAGCATTACTAGAACAAGTTCTTGAGGTAGAACTCGTCTCTTCGCCACTTTGGACAGAGTTGCGCAGCCCACACGCAACTGCTGACACCACGATTTCATAACCCCCAAGAGTGTGCAACTCCTGATAAGTCCCTGTATGGAAGCCCGCTCGGCGGAATTCCTTCATTGCGTCATTTTTGGTGCAGTACGATGTGTCATGTCGCTGAATTCTTCTACAATTTACAGTCAAACCAGGATGCTTCCACGGGTAAACTGCCTAAACTGCGATTCTAGTCTGAGCCTCAAGAAGCAAAAGTGAAACAAAGCACCTGATCCTAAAGACAAAATTATTTATTTTTTCAATGCAATGGTGGCTCTTCTTCGCCTTCTTCTTTCACCAGTGCGGTCAATCTCTTCAAGAACAATTTCTTCCCCAGGCCACCGTCATATTTTCAGTGCCTTCCTCGCAGGTGATTTCTAATTGTTGAGAAACTTGGGAATACGTCGAAGGAGCATTTTTCGGCCGAGTTGCACAGCTATCAGAATGAAATGTTTGTCCTCGACGGAAATGCAATATTTTTAACATCGTCCTCAATTCTTCCTGTCGCGATGTCCATGGATTATTGGAGAAAGAGTTTGTTTTTGAGAAAGTAGGACTTGCACGTCCGAAATGTTGTCAAAAAAAGCTTCGAAAAGCCGAGGCTACAGCCTTTAGTTAGAAGCGGTTCAGGGTATAGTTTCCAGAAATCGCAAAGAACCCTAATTTACCTCGGGTGACAAGCTGGGCATGAGGTAATGTAGGAATTTCGCCGAGCGCTGGGTCTATGCCCGTTGCAAAATCTTGGGGGTTATGAACTCTTGCTGACACCCACACGTACGAAAGAAGTATATCGAGAGGACACTCCCCCCCCCCCCCACTTAAGCTAGGCCAAAGACTTTACGATTAGAAGCGTTAGGCGATGGCCAGTGTCCATAGCGCTATATTACTAGTATATGTATGTAGTCTTGTAGAGCCGTGAGTTTCCTCATGTTCAAATGACAGTAGCTTCGTCAAATTATAAGAGAGCGAACATAGCCTTCGAAACAAAAACTTTAGACTTACCTGAAGAGCACCAATGGCCGCCGACTGAAAAAGAAGGTCAGTCTTGTAGTCCTGAGCGATTTCGCGAACAAGACGCTGGAAAGGCCGCTTGCGGATAAGAAGCTCAGTGGTTTTCTGGTAACGACGAATTTCACGAAGAGCGACAGGACCAGGACGGTATCTGTGAGGCCTCTTCAATGCAGGAGGTGAGTGAGCACTCTTACGAGCAACCAAGGTGGCAGCCATCTGCTTCCTTGGAGCTTTTCCTCCAGTTGACTTTCGGGCAGTTTGCTTTGTTCTAGCCATACTGACACAGAAACACTTTACAGCACTTGCTTTTTAGAATTCTCAACTACTTCGGCTATGAACATTTAAATAACTTGTACAACACAAACGAGATACTTGTACAGTCAGTGTGGCCTCTACGATTGGCGGCTATAGTGCTAATATCATACCGGCTAGAGTGATCAATTTCTCAAATTCGTTTTCATCTGCAGTAACTAAGTGCACCCAGTTATCGGGCTTAGTAATAATCTTCTATAGTAACATATCGCCTATAGTGATGAAATTCATATTTCAAAAGACATTTTTTCATAAGTTGTGCATCGGCTATAGTGATTGATGTACACATGTAAAATCAAGTGCTGTCAGAGGAGAACAGGGTGTTACTTCTTCGTAAAGAACTTACTTGTCCAGTGCTGTTTGGTGCGTTCTGCTTGTACAAGTTGCGAAATATGCCTCCATCGTGAGGAAATGCTGATGTTGTGTGTCAGGAACTTTAGCCAGCTACGCAGTGCGTACATGTATGCGCACAGACCCCTGAGTCAATTGACACCCCGCTAGCAAATATTGAATGCACTATCGGTCATAGTAATAATTATATCGCTTATAAGTTATAGTGATAAAATGCTCAAAAGCAAACTCCAGCGCTATAGGCGATACTGACTGTACGTCGAAACTTGACCGCTAAAGCTGGCAAAATCATTTCGCTCACTGGAAAATGATTGATTTTCAAGACCTCTGATTGGTCAAATCTCACCACTTACGCTGGAAGGTTGCTAGGCCCCGGCGGATAATGCTAGCATTATATCTAGCATATTTAGCACTTTCTGGAAACTAGCATTGCACTAGCATAATCAGCAGATTTTGCAGAAAACTAGCATATTCTTGCGACAACTAGCATATTCTTGCAAAACATGGGATTTTCGTGAGAGTTCACAACTCCCTAGCCCTCGCGATCACACGAGGCGGGCGCGCAGCCTTGATCATGCATGATGATGATAATGTGGCGGTGCAGACTGCAGTGCAAGTGGTGTACTCTGCAGCCTAGATCCTCTACGGCTCTACATGCACATGTCCATGCTTTGTAGCTAGAAGTAGGGAGAGGTTCCGCACATCGCAACAGGCTCTTCTCTCACTCTAGTGAGACAGTACCGGTAAGGTGGTAAGTAACAAAGTAACTAAACTTGGTTCAAGTCTAGAATCTGGGGTCACGCAAATCTCGTCTGGCGCCTAACTACAGTCTACAGGTTTATACACATAGTGTCAGTGACGTACAATGGCCATCTTCCACCACACGTACTCCAGTCATGTAGTAGCTAGTGAATCAGTTACCATGGTTACCTAATGTCCTTGTGACTTCCAGTTCCCGTACTCGTGCAAGACGATTGCAATCTTTGTTGCCATCTTTAGGACGGTCAATCGGATCCGAACGGGACCAGTCGATTGCAGAGAAACATACATGTACACGCAAACTAATTATAGAACTGTGTTCGCATCCGAAAACACTGGTTCACTTCAAATCTTCAATGCCCTCTACTAGTACTACTTGTAGTAGAAACATTTCTTTTATACTCTCTTTCTCACTCCTGTGTGCAGCAACACCATACGTGCTCCCACCCCTAACACACCTCAGTCACATGCACACCCACATACACACGCACACAGCAACAACAAACAGCCTCTGCGGGGACAGTAGCAACAGCAAGCAAGTGTATTGTCAACTCACGGCGACAATAGTAAACAGCATTAAAAAAGCAACTCAATTAGATCATCGAAATTAGTGCAGTCTGCAATCTGAGCACACCGCCAGCGGTGTGCTACGGAAATATCCAAACGACTCAACAAAAAACCATTCACTAGGGCGGGCGGGCATGGGCACTAGACTTGCAGAGCAAGAAGAAAAAGAATGCCGCAGCCGGAGCGCATGCTCCTAATATCTCGCAATTGCGAGCAGCAAATGTTACGTCATGCAAAAGAAAGACAAAAAAGAACTACATTTCTCGTTTCTTTCATACGTCAGCCAACGAGAGATGAGGCATTTCCTTTTTACTCTCTTTCTCACTCCTGTGTGCAGCCACACCATACGTGCTCCCACCCCTAACACACCTCAGTCACATGCACACCCACATACATGCGCACACAGCAACAACAAACAGGCCCTGTGGGGATAGCAGCAACAGCAAGAGCAGCAAAGCATAGCTAATGGATGGCCAGTGCCCTTGACACTGAGAGCATTGCTGAGAGTGACTCCTTGAAGTACATCCGCATGGATGTTTCGCTTCTCCAGCCGCCCTGACGTTGGATCAGTCTATCCGGGACTCCTGCTGCCGCGGCCACCGATGCTCCCCCAGAACGCAGGCTATGCAACCCAAATGCGCTTGGGTTGAGGTTCGCTTGGCACAGCGCGTCCTGGATCAGCTCCCGGGCACGGCTGTAAGACATCTGATCCCGGACAACTTGACTTGCGTTTCCTCGCCGAATACGGCCGAACAACTTCTGGTGGCCTTCGTAGCCACCTCTAGACAGCAGTCGCTCTGTTAGAGCCACTGGGCGTACTGCTCCATGCCGTCTTGACAGCAGCATCCAGTTTCCTTGGTGCAGTTGATCATTTTTTCTCACTTTGAGAAATAGTGCCATGTAATCTTCCTTGATTTCGATCTTGTCGACGTATATGTTTGACAAGTCGTTCCACCGCAAGAGCCCTGCGAAGCCAACGGTCATCAGAGTCGCTGTCTGCAAGTTCTGCAGTGATTCATTGCGCAAGAGCCTGGTAGCAACTTGGTTTAGCATCTGCTTCGTCATCGGCCTCTTCCGGTTCTTCGGCGCCGCCAGCAGTCGTTTGGCGGTCTAGACTAGGTTCCGAACCTCTGCGTTGTCTGTGGTGTCCGGTAGGCCTCGCACCTTGTGCGACCAGGCCAACGCGCAAATAGCGGATGTTATTGGTTACGCTGTCCGTGCCCCCTGCAGCAGCTTCACGACATACAAACATGTGTGCCAAGACTCGCCTGGTACGCTCGGGATCTCTTGACTGCTAACCCACTCTTGCCAGCACTGAAATGTCGACAAATACTTGGTCACTGTTCCCGGTGCCCTACTCGCCAACATGACTTCTGGAAACTTTCTGGATAGGTTCACGAGCTCCTAGGTTGGCTCCACTTGAACCGCCCTCAGCTCTAGGCATAAACACAAGATCATAACGTGAGGCTCCTGTCAACAGAGTCATCAGCATTAGCGTCGGCTTCAGCATCTGCAGCAGCTATCAGCATCACTTGAAGAGCATTATACAACGGCATCAGCAGCAGCGTCTGCCAGCCCTGTGGGCTACAACATCGTCATCGGCATCACCAGCAGCAGCATCCGTCCGCCCTGCGGATTATGACATTGTCAGCAGCATCTGCCTTCTGCCCTGCAGGCAATGGTGTTCCCTGAACACCAACATAGGACAATGCCTCGTGCACCGTGCACTCACTTGTGCTCACGCCACAAAACCACAGCAATCGTGTCAGTACGCAAATCAGCAACAGTTATTCCTCATGCACACTCTTAAAGCCAGCATTTCTGAATAATATTGCTTGCCCCCCAGCAAGTTGTAAGGGCAGGTACCTTCCAGAAATGTGTTTTCATCATGGGGTAGCACCAAAACTCCTTTTACAAATGGTTCCCAGCTTTGCCTCCCATGTAATTTTTGCCACCAATCCGCTGACACCCACTTAGGCACAACCAGTGTGCCATGGCCGCAGCACATTTTTAACATACTCAAAACCCTGGGTATTAGGTGGAACGGAGGTGTAAGCCACACCGTTTCCATTGACCAATCAACCGTAAAGGCATCGATCGCATAACATCCCGGATTCCACCACCTTGAACAGAAACGCTTTAACTGTTTCGTCCTCAGACTCGCAAAGCAATCTAGCGTATGGGGACCCCACAAACGCTCGATTTGTTCAAAAACAGCCGGGTTTAGCCGCCAATCATCTGTGTCAACTATTTTCTAACAGTAGTCCGCCAGTTCATTTTGTTCTCTGGGAACCCATTCGGCAATCAGGCGGACTCCGTGTTTCATGCACACCTGGAGGATTGGCATGGCCTCCCTTTGCAAATGCTCCCTTCTGCTGCCCACCTGGATAATGTGCACAGCTGCCTGGTTATCGCTTCTGTGAATGCAGATACCTCCTTCTAGTCTGTGTGCTAATGATTCAAGCACCAACGCGATTGCTCTCAATTCTCTCCACGTGGAGCTTCTTCGGTCATTCAAAATCTCATTGGACCACTCTCCTTTGGCTACCTCGACTGTACTGCCTTCTACTAAAAATCCGCCCCAGCCTGAGTCGCTCGGATCGGACCAGGTCAGGACCGTTGCCTTTGGGCAGTTTTTCCAACATGGTTGGCCGTGCCAGTCTTCAAAAACCGTGCTCCAAAATTCCAAGTCGCACCTTGCCACATTCGGCCATTTCACTGGGGCGTACCAAGAACTCCTAGACAATATCATGCTGTAGAATGCCCTGGTACGCAGACGGCAAATTGGCCCGAGCGCAAGCGACATAGACAACAGAAAGCCGGCTAGCCTCGCCACTTCCCTCGCGGGTGGCGCTGCTAGACCGCTCAGCCGTGCTAGGCACTCTTTAAGCCTCGCCACTCTGCGCTCTGTCGCAAAAATTCGACCCACTTTGAGGTCAATGCGCATGCCTAGCATTTTGACCGTTTGTGATGGCTCCCACTGGGATTTTTGTTCATTGGGCACAAACCCAGCTCTCAAGAGGTCAGCTTTCATCTGTTTTGCCACCACCTTTGCCCCTTCGACAGTAGAGTGCCCACCAGACCCGTCGTCCATGTAGAGCTGACATCTTATGCCCAACTCCCTCCAACGCCGCAGTAAAACACGTGTCACTTTTGTTAAAACATAAGGAGCCGTGGAGAGGCCAAACGGTAACACGCAAAATACATAGGTTGTGATAGTTCCCTCCGCATTTAACCACTTAAACCCCAAGTACTTTTGATGCTCCTGTGCAATTTCAATGTGGTGGTACCCGCTTTTCAGGTCAAAAGTAATCACGTAGTCGCCCTTTTCGTAGACTCTTGCGATTGTTTTCAGGTCTTCCATTCTGAAGTTAAATTTCGCCAGATAAGTATTGACGTACCTCCAATCCAAAATGAGCCTTAACTTTTTTCCATTATTTACCACGCCTAAAGGGCTGCAAATCACTGCCTCCTCACTCTTGACCTCCTTTATGCACCCTCTTTCAATCAAGTCTCTAATTGAATCTATGACAAAATCAAATTGGCACTGAGCGCTACTGTGATTTTTTACAGTTTTCGCCCTTGGTAGCTGCACCAACGGGAGTAGATACCCTTCACAAATGATCCTTAGCACAAATTCGGATGCCCCATAGTTTCCCAAAATGGCTTGCACCTAGCTAAACTGCCCACCACCACCCCTTGCCCCTCTAGTTCCCCTTGATTGTCAGATTCACACAAGCCCGCCACGCACCCCTCGTCAACAACACTCAGCACCGAATACACTTCATCATCTATTACATCAGGGGGGAGTCCATCCGCACAGCCCGCAGAGCTATTTCTGAGCGGCTGGCTTCTGGCAGAAATTGATGAAGTGGCCTGGCTCGCCGCAATGGAAGCAGACTTTGGGGCCAGGCTGGATGGGGTTTCTCCCCGGTTGCGTCCTTGGTGCCTCGCTGGGCCCAGAAGGTGACTGCTGTTGTGGTGGCTGCTCAGCCCCTCCTGCGGCTGCTTTAGGGGTGACCACCCCGCCCCTGCCGAACCTGGATGGGATGCCCCCCCCCCCGAAAGGGCCGCTGCATGGCCACGGACTGCACCGCCGCATTCAGTCTCTTGCTCTTTTCGGCGGAGGTCACAATGCTGAGGATTCCCCCTCCCTCCACAAATTTGTTCGCCACCTCTACCCCATGGGTATCGGCGACGGCGAGCCACTCTTGCCTGTCCTCTAGAATGTCCTCACCTTTATTTAGGTTTTTCGTTGCGCTCCTCAGCCGGTCGGATTTTAGTGCCCTCCGCACTTTCTCCAGGCGCTCCTGGAGCCGGGCGTTGACCGCGTGCTGGTGTTCATACGCCACGTTCCTCCATTTACTGGGGCCCGTTGACGTAGCACTCGAGCGATGGTGATGACGGCGAGCCTTCCTGCCGGAACTTTTTGATTTTTTGAATTTTTTGGACCTGGATCTCCGGCCCCTGGGGCTGGGTGACCGCGATGCACTGCTGGCACTCGACGATGATCTAGATGATGACGACGACGACGGCGACGACGACGATGACGGAGAACGTCTCCGTCTGCGACCTCTGCCGCGTGGGGATTCCGGGGCCCTGGCCCATTCGACCTCGATTTGGGCCTCGAGCAGCCTGATGCGAGTTGCCTGCTCCTCCAGGCGTGCCGCCGCCGCATCGTTCTGCTGCGCGTCAGCCTGCAGTCGTGCGGGGTCTGCGCTTGCAGCACGACGGGTCCTTTTCGGGGAGGCATGTTCCTAAAAAGGATCCTGAAAGTACGTTGAAAAAACGGGATGAGAAATACATTACACTTGCAAAGCAAGAAGAAAAAGAATGCCGCAGCCGGAGCGCATGCTCCTAATAACTCGCATTTGCGAGCAGCAAATGTTACGTCATGCAAAACAAAGACAAAAAAGAACTACATTTCTCGTTTCTTTCCTATGTCAGCCAACGAGAAATGAGGCATGACTCTGGCTGAGAGTCTGGGCACAAGCGTTGGGAAAAAAACTTGTGATCGGTGTACATTCTGCTGCAAAGTCAATCCCCCGTCAGCACCTTCCAGCCCGACTGCAAGCAGGTTGTGCAAACGATAAAGAGTGGTGGACAACTCTGAAGCAAGCCAGTGGCCATGGATGCAACTCTGGCATACCTACTATCATCAATCGTGATGGCAATGAACACTCCACCAATAGAAGCAAAGCTGAGGCGTTTGGGAAGTATTTTGCTGGGAAATGCTCTCTTGTGGATGATTTCGAGGATGAGCCTCTCCCACATGTACAGCCTAAGTCTACCGCCCACTTGCACAAAGTGCATTTCAGGGAACTAGCTGTAGCTCGAGCCCTCCATCAGCTTGACACCTCCAAAGCAACAGGACCTGACAACATCCCAGCTTGTGTCCTCAAGACGTGTGCAAACGAGCTTGCTGCCCCCCCCCCCCCTAGCACGCCTCTTTGCAACGTGTTTCTCTATTGGAAGACAACCGGCAGACTGGAAAGAGGCCAGAATAGTCCCAGTTCACAAGAAGAACTCCCGCTCACCCATCAGCCAATACCGACCAGTGTCCCTACTCAACATTATCTCGAAGGTAATGGAAGGCATTGTGAACCTCGCAATCATGAACTTCCTAGATCGCCACAATGTTCTGTCTTCAAAGGAATATGGATTCCGCCTACGCTTTGGAACTGCAGATGTCCTGACGCTCCTACATCATAAATGGAGTTGAGCTGCCGGTTCGGGAGGCTCAGCCCATGTTCTTGCAGTAGACATAGCTGGAGCATTTGATAAGGCGTCCCACAAAGGTGTGATTCACAAGGCTGCTGCGGCTCTGCCTTGCACTATATTACATCCATTAAGCATTGCAGCTCTACGTTGAGCAAAGAGCAGCTCTACTTGGAGCTAATCGCAGCTCCACTTTCAGCTAACTGCAGCTATACTTTAGTCTTTGAGCTAACAGCAGCTCTACTTTGAGCTAACCGCAGCTCTACTTTGACGTAACATCAGCTCTGCTCTGAGCGTACGAGAGCGCCGAGATCCGTTGAGCTCGCGTCACCTAAGCTGGCGGAGAAGGCATTGGTGCCAGTCGGGCTTCTGGGCACGCGAGCCGTGTCCGCACTGTCATGTTGCTGGTTCTCCTGGCCGGAGCAGAACTCACTACCAAGGGCTAGTTGTGCCAGCAAACGGTCCTGTAAAATACTTTTACTAAGTTTCCTTTTGGATTCAAGCCGCGCTGAGAAAGCTCGCCGCGGGGGGCTTGGCAAGGCATTGCCTTGACCGTGTCGACAGTTAGGTCAGACATAATGAAGAAATACAGTGTCGAGGTGACACTCGGGCTGGCAGCAAAGCTACGAAAGGAAAAGAAACACTGCTGAAGGACGACCCGTTGTCTGGAAGAGCACAACAGGTCGAAAATAAACACTGCTTAAGCACGATCTGTTTTCTGGAAGAGCACAACAGGGCAAGCAAGATTTGTTTTCTTTTCAGCAAAATGGGCTAGTGCCAATTGTGATTACGCAGCAAAACAAAGCGAGTCGTCGGTCTTGAATGCAGTACAAAGCAATGTAGTGCAGTGTGTGCGCTAGTTCGGATTGTTGCTAACAAGTACTAGCACAGCTAGTACACCACTAAAAACACAATTATGCCCGCGAAATCATGGAATTATGCATTCGTGGATTCTCGCATCATGCTCGCAAAATCCTCATATTATGCTTTGGCACGCGGGGATATATATTCACTTTGTTGTACTTATGGAGCTCAAAAGTTCGAAAACTTGTGCCTTTTTCGTACTTGCAAGTGGTCACAAGTACAACAAAATTATGAGCATCCCCATACCAAGGTGTCCATGGGCTAGAGATCAACCTGGAAAATGGAAAACATTTCTTCTTCTATTCATTTAGCTTAGTTGACTTCTTTTGCTTCGAAAGATTTTTTCACTGCCAAAATAGTTTGAGTTACCTTTGAAAACTGTCATGTTCAACAGTCTTCGTAATCGTCATACTCGTCCAACCGATGTCACCCTAACCCTGCGAATTCTCGTAATCAGCTCATCTCTCCCGTAGCTCCAGCCCTCCTTCCATCATGACCGAACATCATCTATACCTCAATTCGTTTAATTATTAGAGCAATATCCATAGCATGTACAGTCATAACTGCTAAGATCCAGACGTCATGACTTCGTGTACATAGTGTACATGTACGCGGAGTTTTGTGGACTACCCACCATCATCTCGTCCGCACGGTGATACCTGCTAAAGGCTGATTCACTCGTATCTTCTGCTACATGTACTGTATCAGGGTGGGACAGAATTTTGAAGAAGACGAGTTCGAGCACAAAAATGTATTGCCATGATTTCTACCCTGCCTTTCATTGAAAACACTATCTGAAAGACCTCCGAACCCTTTACCACGCAAACCACCAGCACTGATCAGGTAAATTGTATGCAAATGTGTCGCCTACATACTATAACTGGGATTCAATCATGCAGTTATGCTCCAATCTCCGAAAGGATGCCAAATTGAGCTCAACATTTTCAACCACCAAATTATGCCAATAATTATGTCGGCATAATACGCCTGTGCCACCCCCCCCCCCCCCCAACTCGCGCCATGGCATCAGTAAAGTAAAGCCAGTTAAAGGTATTCGCTGGCGAATCAGGTGACGTGTTTGCGAACACATCAAGCAAAAATCGTTCGCATCGGCGGCCCACCACTTCGCATATATCCTCATTGTCAAATGCAGACCTCACAATAACACACAAAATACCTTTTCTACGAATGGAATTAATGGTGACAAATATGAGACAACCACTAAAAATAACCATTATGGCATGCTAGTGTGTCAAGGTTGGTGTGTGATATGCTACCACTCAAGTACGAGACCAAAGTAAGTTGCATGATGTACATGTAGATCTGATGTGACACACCGAAAAACTATCACATAAACCTACTCGTACAAAGTCCAAGAAGCACGCTACATGCATATGGGTGTACGAGTATAAGCAGCAGATATGTATTGCATGAATATCAGTGAGCCAGAAACAGCTTATGCTCGCTCGCCACGGATGCGACGTGCCAGGTGGATGTCCTCGGGCATGATGGTGACACGCTTAGCATGGATGGCACACAAGTTGGTGTCCTCGAATAGGCCGACCAGGTAAGCCTCGCTTGCCTCCTGCATGGCAAAAGGCACAAGAAAAGGACGCACATCAGAGAGTGCACAAAAAAAGGCACAACACACCAGGGCAAATCACAGCCAAAACAATTTACAAAAAACCCAAATATGTGCTAAATCCAATGCCCTGAAGAGGCTGACGTCCACCACAGATAACGCTTCGAAGTCTAACAGGACTGGGGTGGTAACGGTGGAAAGGAGGCAAGTTCAACTTTGTTTTTTTTTTCTGCTAGCCCCTCTTGCTGAGCGATGCTGTATGATGTTGTGCGTGTTCTTCACATTAGAATTATGTTTTTATGCAATTTGACGCAGAATTCACATGCATGTGACCATTCAACTTTCTTTTTCATTGCATTTCTTACGTACACTACTTGAAATTTCAATCCACCCACATCTACACAATATCCACGAGGTACACAAAAGGAATTAAAGTTGGGCTGTTTCGTTGTTACTCAGAGAATCATGGCTAAAACCAATCATTCAACAAAACCTTTGCGTACCAATGCTTATTCCGGGAAATTGAGCACCATTGCAGGGTAAGGCGCATTGCCTATGTATTCACACAATATATTTCAATAATACCCCATTTCTAGGACAGGGCGCCTCCTGCTGTAGAACCCGCTCGTAAACTACATCATACAATAGGGAACTGCTTCTCAGCAAGTACCTCAAATGTCCGTTCATTTAACCAGATCTTTTGCCCTCGTAGTCATACCAAATTACATCTATTGAACACCTACAATATTTGCAGTACTTATTGTGAACACATAAACCAAGAGTACACAACCACTCCTGACACTGTACTGCCACTGTGGTTAGCACTACTAGTACAAGTATTTGAGGTAGAACTCGTCTATTTGCCACTTTGGACAGAGTTGCGCAGCCCACACACAACTACTGACACCCACAAGTACGAAAGCAGTATATCGAGAGGACACCCCCTCGCACCACCCCTCCCCCCCCCCCCCCTCCCACCACCACCATGCATATAACGTGTAGGGCAAAGGCAAAGTACGTGCGCCACGTCAGTGGTACATGACGATGATAACGTACATGATGTAACATGATGTTAGGTACTCTTGACAGCATGTATGGAAGACTTCGTGTATGTGTACGTGTGATTGTACAAAGAGCAGATCTATGCCCAGGAGAGTCAGAGCACTACATACCCTCCAAACTACGGGTACAAGTAAGCGCTGAGGGTTCTGTTCTACGGGTAGTACGGCACTCCACAGATGAAGTGAATAGGAATTGGCATACATCGACAAGAATGGTATGTTCTCAATCTGTATACAGAACCGGGTGGACTCATAAGAGTCCTAGTGAAAAGGGCAGTATAGACCAGATGAGGCAGAAAATGACGGCAATAATTTTTTCACAACCAGTTTAAACTAGGCCCGATCGTACTGGTGTTATGAAATCCCCAACGCTACGCAAGAGACGCTACTATGCCACAGATCAGCAAAATACTTGACGATTAGTAGCGTTCGGCCATGGCCATTGTCCTCAGGGGTATAATATCATTACTAGTGTACACGATGATGTGTATGTTTGTAGTCTGGTAGAAGGGAGAGTTACTCTCCAAACTTCGGGTACAAGTAAGCGCCGATAAGGGTAGTATAGACCAAATGAGGTAGAACATGACGGCAATGTTTTGTACACAACCAGTTGAAACTAGGGAACACTATCAGGACCGTACTGGTATTATGGAATCCCCAAAGCCACGCAAATGATGTAACTATGCAAAAGCTAAGCAAAAGACTTTACTATTAGTAGCGTTAGGCGATGGCCAGTGTCCATAGCGCTATATTACTAGTATATGTATGTAGTCTTGTAGAGCCGTGTGCAAATTACAGTATCTTCATCACATTACATGAAAGCGAACAGAGCTTTGAAACAAAGACTTTAGACTATCAGACTAACCTGAAGAGCACAAATGGCTGCTGACTGAAAACGAAGGTCAGTCTTGAAGTCCTAAGCGATTTTACGAACAAGACGCTGGAAGGGCAGCTTGCGTATAAGAAGCTCAGTGGATTTCTGGTAACGACGAATTTCACGAAGAGCGACAGTACCAGGACGGTATCTGTGAGGCTTCTTCACACCACCAGTTGACGGAGCACTCTTACGAGCAGCCTTGGTGGCAAGCTGCTTCCTTGGAGCTTTTCCTCCAGTTGACTTACGGGCAGTTTGCTTTGTTCTAGCCATGCTGACACAGAAACACTTTACAGAATTTTCTTTTTAGACCTCTCAACGACTTCGACAATGAACAACTAAACAAAGTGTACGACACAAACGGGTTACATGTACATCGAAACGAGCGCGTTACGCTAGTTGGCAAAATTATTTTGCACACGTTGAAATGATTGATTTTCAAGACCTCAGATTGCACGGCTGTTAGCTGCACTTGGATCGCGGCAACTTAGTTTTCTGCACGTGAACCATGAAAAATCAATGCATGCTCATGCATGTTCATGCATAACCAGTCAGCTGGCCTGCTCGCCCACGCATTTGACAGGTAACAATTCCATCAAATTTGAGATATCGCTTCGTTCTAAGTCTCAAAACAGTTCTAAAGTCACCAAACCACGCTGGTAATCGATGGCTATTCAATGTTAACATCTTCAGGAAGACTTCAGCCGTTTACCGAGAGTTTGGGCATCGTTGCCGTTATTTTTCACGGTGTTCTTCTTCCTCCTGTCTGGAGCTGCAATTGCATCCTGGAATTATTTGAAAGGTATTTCGTGCGGGCTGTGGGGGGTTCCAACAGGCATAAACTGACATCGCTATAGGATAACTGGTAACTTTCACCCTTCAAGGAGGTAGAGCAATGAGAATTTTTTTGTGGCGGTCGTCCAATTTTTGTGGCGGTCGTGGCTGTATTTGTGCACTTCCAAGGCTTTCATTCTGCCTGATACTACTCTCTACTGTATGGGAATCGATGTTTAGGCACATGTAGCTGTCTTATTTGGTAGATCTGCTGTTTTCAATCACTTGGGACACTTTGTCTAGCCTAGTTGTCTTTCGTTCGTGCCATCTATCAGTTTTGTGGGGTGCCTTGACCTGTATTTGTGAAGTTCTCGAGTAAAGACCCTAATTCTTGACTGGAGTCACGTCTTGAATTGAATTTGCTGGGTGAGCCCTCGTTCACGCAGTTGTACTTATCGTAATAGTCAATATCTGGTTGCTGGACGGACTAGCTGCTAGAATAGGGATGACCAAATGGTCCAAGTGTGTACTATAGTACTCGTACACGATTATTGTTTCCATCATCGTGAAATGAGCGTTTTGGAATTGCAGTCGTCTGCCTTTGGCACTGAGGACATGAGGAGAGTTGATTGTTACTTCTGCTCAGCATTGAAGCGATCATCAGCTCTCTTTGTTCTAATTATTGAGAGGACATACCGGCATCGCAATCAAGTAAAGATTAGGCAAACCTCGCCAACCTCCAAAGAGAGTCGAAGATATTTTCTCCAAATGCAAAGACGATCTTTGTCAGTTTGTGACTTGCATTTGCGTGCATACATGAGCAAGTCACGGACCACGGCACGTGCGCGGTTACCATGCCATCTCGAACCGACGCCATCTTTCTAAGTTGCCGCTTCTTGACAGCCGTGATTGGTTCAATCTCACCATTTACGCTGGAAAGTTGCTGATTGGCCAAGATGTGTCACCCAAAATCTCATTTTTATGATGAAGCTCAGAAACGGAGTCAAGCAGGGAGTAGTAAAATACCGGTATTTTACTATTCCACTCCAATCGAGAAGTGGCAAAAGATATACGCATATGCATGGCATCATGCACATCTTTTCATTACATCACTAACTTCATGCCGCGTCATGACCAGCCCGCGGCCGGGGCTAGGCCCTCTACATAATCATTATGAGTTTTTATGGAGATAATACATGTAGCTTAGCGAACAATAATCAAGTCACCATGCCTGCCGAAAGATACTTACCCATGACCAAAAGGCGAACACGTGGCCATCTCACAAATTCCGTTCACTTGAATATGACGTTATCTCGCCTTGGGGAGAGAGTCCTACTGGTTCTACGTAGCAGGTTGTATTGTCTACGGAACCAGTGCGTGAGCAGCTAGGCATGCGTGAACACCAATCTTGCTATCCCTTGTGTACACGTATGCATAATAAAGTGGAATACCAAGTTCACTTTTAACCAGGCTCGGAAGAAGTCAGAGTGTTCATCGTCCAGTTTATGTATTTCTTTGCTAGAGTACATATGCTTGCATCTGAAGAGAAAAAGTGCTGTGATACTAAACTTAGTCAGTGTGTTGGTGTTGTCTCCACTTCCTCTGACATAGTTCAAGCCTCCAGTGAATCTCCCGGCATTGATCAAGAGCAAGAGCCGGTGTGTTTTTTGGCAGTGATCAGAGACCAGTATGGGATAGTTTTGCAGCGTATGCAGCGTCGGAAATTCGGCGCGGAAAATCAATCACTATTCAATGCAGAAATAAGGTGCAAGAATCAGATTACTATGTAGCTAGTGAGAATCTGTGTACTAGTATTGCAGTTGTCCGAGCGCCATGAAGGCCTGTGAACGCACCTCACGGCCCGCCGACGTCGACAGCCACAGCAGCACGCCAGTCATTTCTTTTCCCTCAATCACTCAATGTTAGAAACTTTCTGAAAATACTCTATACATGTGAAAATGGGTTACTCATCTTGTGAAGCTTTCGGCTACTTGGTTCGCGGCTGTGACGTTAGCAACATCTAGTCGTAGCAAGAATGGTTTGTTCGTCTTCATTCAAGTAGGGCCATGTTCACAACAAGTGTTGCAGTGCTTTTATTGCGATGGCTAAGCAGCTCGAATCTGCGCACAGCCATTGGCTTTTCCTCTGCAAGCCACTATTCATGTGTGCACTGCGAGACTAACCTGGCTTTTCACAATACACTAAAAAAGAATGCAATGGAACTAGAGAAAAGACCATTTTGTGTGGATTGTTCAGTGTGGTGCAATACCAACATGATATACATAACCTAGCAGCACCGGGCCAGCATTGCCTGGCCGAACGTACGTGGCATGCGGCCGGCCGGGTGAATTGAAGCAAGTACATGAACAGCACACGTGCTCAGCACGTGGTGGTGGCTACACGATTCGCACGCTTCGCGTGCTCAGTGCTTCTGCGGCCGCTAGCTACACTGTTCGCACGCTTCGCGTGCTCAGGGCAGCGCTGCTCCGCAGCATGGCCTAAGCGAGACACACAGACAAACACACGTCACAGGTGCCTCTTCTTTATAAGTATAATATTATAACCTAACCAGTTGATTATATGGCAAATTTAAACCTGTATACAAACCGAGGGGAAGCCGAGGTTTGTATATTGGTTTTTATCGCCTTCTTAGTATTTGACCCCACTAATTTCCCTGATACCTAAGCGGTCAAATATATCGCGTATTTGACTGCTTAGTCAAATACACGATATATTTGACTACTTATATTTGACTCCTTAGAACTTCTTGGACTTAGAAATTTTCTCTCCAACTTAGAAAAAGAAATTTTTGAAGAAAGCAGAAATACACAAGATGGGATTTGAACCCACAACCTTGTGAATCTCAGTCACTCTTCCTTACCACCCAGCCACTGTGCTACCGATGCTGAACCTAGTTTAAACAATGATCTTGACTTTCAATGCAGTACAATGCAGTATAGGCTATAGTATAATACTAGAATTACAAGGATATGTCGTATATGAAGAGAAACTATTGCGTGGAGAACACGATAAATAGATAATAGACCTCATAGTTGGTCTATACAGGATATATAGACCTCGTAAAAGACCTCGGGGGACCTCGGTCTTTTACTCGGTCTATAATATATATCCTGTATAGACCTCCTAACCGGTCTATAATCTATACATATTTCCCATATAATCAACTGAGTAGGCTATATTATGCTTATACTGAGCTGATATACAAACTCCCATCTCTCCCACAAAGGTAGAGAAGTTCGTCTTGGAGTTCCTACCCACACAGGGCCACAGCCATGGCTCGACGAGTCTCTCTTTCACCGTACCTGTACGGAGCAAGTAGTGCAACAGTTACTACAACTAGTGCACAGCCATCACCAGTGATCACGCACACGCGTTGTGACTAGTTCAGTTGCCTTGGTCACCGGTCGGACCCCCCAAAGCTTCAGTGCTGGAGCGGGGTTGATGAGTCGTACCGCAGAGATGACGACCTTGGAGAAGACGCTACATCGGAAGTAACCGCTACGCGCCAAGTTTGAACGAAAAGTGACCGTTACCGGGCGCAGATCTCACCTCGGGCTCGGTAAAAGAACTAAGGACCACTATTGTTTGGTCATTAGAGTCCGTCTCCTTTCCAAAGAAAGAGCAAAATGAGTCAGCCCGAGCCTGTTGCATCTCGATCCCTAATGAGTCAGCCCGAGCCCGTTGCATCTCGATCCCTAATGAGTCAGGCCGAGCCTGTTGAATCTCGATCCCTAATGAGTCAGCCCGAGCCTGTTGAATCTCGATCCCTAATGAGTCAGGCCGAGCCTGTTGAGTCTCGATCCCTAATGAGTCAGCCCGAGCCTGTTGAATCTCGATCCCTAATGAGTCAGGCCGAGCCTGTTGAATCTCGATCCCTAATGAGTCAGCCCGAGACGGTTGAATCAACTCCCAAACGTCGCTTAGGTTCTTCCACGGAGGCTGACCACGATGCCATTATTCAAGCGGCAGTTCCCAAGAAAACTCGCAGTGCCACTGATTATTGGTTGCGCATGTTCCGGCAGTTCTGCGAGGGACGCGGACAGGAGGAGGTCATCGATTGGAAAACCGTCAGTGGTGAAGTTCTGTCACCCCTGCTAGCTGCATTCTATGTCGATGCGAAAACGCAGGACGGCTCGCCCTTCTCCAAGAATAGTCTCAAAGCGGCACGCGGGGCTCTTCAGCGGCACCTGTCGACTGCTGGGCAGACTATCAACATCTTCAACGACCAGATCTTCTCAAGGGCCAACAAAGTTCTTGACGGAGTGCTGAAACAGCGAAAGAAGGACGGCCTCGAACGGCAGTTGCAGCACAAGGCACCAATATCTGAGGCGGACTGGAAGCTGCTACAGGAATATTTCAGCGGCATGGACGACACCAACGACGCAGTGAAACTTACCTATTACGTATGGTTCCATCTGACGTTGCACTTTTGCCTTCGTGGAGGTGAAATGCAAGCGGCCATCAAAAAGGACGACCTCGTCTTCTTCACTGTTGACGGGAAAGAGATCCTGAAGCTGGGACCGTCGTACATGTCAAAAAACCATCAAGGCGGACTGCGGGGCACGGACTGGTCATCTGCCGGAGTAATTGAAGACCCGCAGCAGATAGCAGCTATCAAACGGTACGTCTCCAAACTACACCCAGATGTTGATCGAATTTTCCAGCGTGCCATGGGTAAACGTGAGCTCTCAAACGAAACTCCCTGTTGGTTTGCCAAATCTGCCCTATCGCATAACTTGCTGTCCACGATGATGAAGCGTTTGTCATCCGCAGCTGGTTTGTCCCAGCCTTACACCAACCATTGTGTACGGTCTACTTCGATCACGCACCTGAAGCAAGCCGGCATACAAGATCGCCAAATCTGCAGTGTGTCTGGCCACCGGAATGTATAGTCGTTAGAAGCCTACGATCAGCCATCGGTGAGTGATTCTGTTTCTATGGCTGCTGCAATTTCTCGTTAGCAAGCTTCTGCTACATGTAGCTCTGATTCTGCTGCTGCTGATAGCGTTTCTTTGGCTACTGGTACTTGTATGCATAACCAGTCAACGACTATGTCGTCTGCTGCCATTTCACCCTACCTCAATGCAACTGGTTCATCAGCATTTCTTAACTGTCCAATTACGTTCAATATACATGCTGAGCGTGCCTCCAAAGCCCGAGCTATGCTGAAGCGCAAGCACTCTTAACCATTGTTTTGGCGCAGAGACGGAGGTTTTCCCACTCTCGACAACTGAAATGGCCTAGTGCAGCATTTTGATATACTTGAGCTCAAGCCTGCTTTCTTCTGTTGCTACCGTACTATTCCACCCTACCCCAGTGTTATTTTCTGCCATAACTAAACTTCACAAATGCTGAATTACTATCCAGTCCTCATCATTGGTCCTTCATCGCTCATCTTTCTTACTGTTGCCCTAGTCTGATCCTAAAAAAAAAGGAGTTTATATACCAGTTTATATACCAGTTTATACACCAGTTTATCACTCTCTTATTATTGACCCCCACAGAAACTTGTGATCTCTAAGCGGCCAAATATCAGCATATATTGACCGCTTATATTGACCACTTATTATTGACCACTTAGCCCGAGGACTTAGAACTTTTTCCTCAACTTAGAAAGAAATCAGAACTGAAAAAAGAAAAATCTGAAGCCAAGTACTGGGATTTGAACCCAAACTGTCAGATTCTCAGTCAAAGAACTTAGGGAACATACTACAAGAGACAACTGAAAACTTCGGTTTACACAGAAGTTAATAATTACTTAGCCCGAGGACTTAGAACTTTTTCCTCAACTTAGAAAGAAATCAGAACTGAAAGAAGAAAAAATCGGAAGCCAAGTACTGGGATTTGAACCCAAACTGTCAGATTCTCAGTCAAAGAACTTAGGGAACATACTACAAGAGACAACTGAAAACTTCGGTTTACACAGACGTAATATCCAATGTAAACGGCATAATACTATTATACTATTACAATAGTATTCCTTTCTTCCTATAGCAAAGCAAAAACAGTTTTAGGTATGCTATGTCGTGATAAATCTATTATTGCCCTCATAATCGGTCAATATATGAAATATAGACCTCGTAAAAGACCTCGGGGGACCTCGGTCTTTTACTCGTTCTATATTTCATATATTGACCTCTTTAATCGTGCAATAATAGATACCTATACACCAGTCTATATTCTCTTCATCGAAGTACCATGTTATATGGAAAATACAAGTCTAAAGTGTTGTGTGGGAAGAGATGGGAGTTTGTATACAAGCTCAGTATAAGTCAAGATATAACCTAAAGTTCAACTCTGTCTAAAAGGCAATCTGGTGCTCCATGCTAAAGGCTCCAGGTACTTACAATCAGACCTGAATCGCTGCCGCTAGTTCGTTGCACTACAGTGCGCAGAGCGGGGATCGGGACTACTACTACTAGTAGTAGTTTGTTTGTCGGTGACAGCGTTGGTAATGACTGATGTCCGATGGTCCTCAGGATCTGTTCTACCTAGGCATTAGCGACGCTTGCTCATGCTGTCATCTTTTGAAGTTAGTGTTGTGTTCACGACGAGTGTGTCTCCCTCGAAATGATGCGGCTTGTATACCTCGCAATGGCAGTGGTTAGTGCGGGGCGGGTTCTGGTGCACTTTTTGACCTTTGACCTTTGGGCCAAATAAGGCACACTGTGTCGGGCTCGTTTGGTCTGGCTCGGGGACTCCCCCAGGGTTTGACCTTTGACCTTTGGGTTAAATAAGGCACACTGTGTCGGGCGCGCTTGGTCTGGCCCCGGGACTCCCCCAGGGTTCGACCTTTGGCCCTGCCATGCCATAAATGTCATCATGTTCTTTTCCGTGGCGACCGTGCACTTGTGCACGTTCGGTGCATTCGCACCAGGGAGTAGTAAAATACGTACTACTCCCTGATTTGCACATCGTAGATGTGCAGTGAATGACATATTGCGCATGCGCGCATAAGTACGCGGAGCGTGCGACCTTCAGTGGCCCTGCGTGTGGAAAAGACGTATACACCAGGTGTACACGTGTCATTGTAGGGTGATATAGCCGACCTCATATACGCTGTACGGGGAGATTATTTCCTCAGTATGTTGTAGGCAGTGCTGGAGGTGACGTGACGATGGCGGAGCCAAGTGCAAAACGATCTAGGCAGCCCAGACAGCCCACCTCGAGTGCCGTGCGTGGGTTTTTGAAAAAGTTTTCTTTGCCAGGTTCAGGCACTGATCCTCTCGTCTTTTTCAGCAGCCATCATGACGAGCTCCGACAGGTTCTGCTCGAGGAGCTTCAGTCTCACCCTTTCAAGGTGGTTTTAGTTTTGAGGGTGGAGATGACACGAGAGTCGGCCACGGGTAGTACGTCTGCCGTCCCGTTTTTAGAAGTAGACCGGCTCGGATCCTCAGCGAAGGGGACATTGATAGTGCAGTCAAGACGATGGTGGCGAGGATCACTGGTCTTATTGATAAGTGGATGCAGAACGGATCCAACTGGACCGTTTCTCGAGTGAGACAGCTGGATGTGTCGACAGCAAAGTACACTCCTCTTCGAGGTGAGTTTCTGTTCATCCGGCAGTGTTTGTTCGAAGCCTGTCGAATTTCTTGTGGAAAGTTGTAGATGTATGTTTTGTACCAGATGTACAGTTTTTCGTGATTGTCGAGAGGGTGTAGTTGTGATGTGGTGTTACTCTGAGCAAAGCCTTCGTTGTATTTTTGTGGTGTTCTGTAGGTGGTGCAGCTGCTATCCCGCCGAAATTAGAAAAAAAGAAGGCCATCATTAACGTAAAGAACAACGATGACAGGTGTTTGATGTGGGCGTTGTTGTCAGCGCTGCACCCCGTCGAACAGAATGCTGAGCGTGCATCCAAGTACACCCAGTATGTTGATGAGCTGCGGTTCGATGGTGTGATGTTCCCTGCAACGCTCCGTGATGTACCCAAAGTGGAGTTACAGAATGGTCTTGCAATCAATGTGTTTGGCTACGAGGGGAATCTGTACCCACTCTATCTCAGCGAGCGACAGGAGACTCCAATCAACCTCCTTCTTCATGACAACCACTTCACATGGATAAAAAACTTCAGTCGTGCATGTGAGAATAAGAACAAGCGGGCAACACACTACTGCTTGCGATGCCTCTCCGCACACAAAACAGCAGACTCCCTGCAGCATCACAGCGAGAGATGTCAGGTGATGAAGCCCGTGCCAGTCGTCATGCCCACAGCAAAGGACAGAATCCTCAAATATACAAATTTGAAGCACAGGATGGTGGCTCCATACATCATTTACGCTGATACGGAGGCCATCATTGAGCCGATGGAGGAACAGCATGGCAGCAGCACTGTACGCACAGCCCGTCATGTACCATGCAGCATCAGGTATGTTTTGTTGTTGGTGTTGTTTTTGACTAATGTTTGCTGTACTCATGCCTGCACAGTGCTTCCTGTTATTCCTTCTTGTCTTGTTCTCCCCTAATTGTGTTCGTGTTGTAGTATGTGCATTTTGTGTGATTCCATTTTTTTTTTTAAATCACTCATTCTTACTTTCCTTCTTCTTTTATGCTCTTGTAGATATGCTGCCATCCGATCCAACGGTGAAGTCCGTGGCGAGTTTGACGACTGCAGTGAGAATGCCATTCACAACTTTTTCGACAGTCTCAAAGAGTTGGAAGGCAGTATCCAGGAGGATTTGGCTGATATCAAGCCAATTCGCATGACGGCAGAACTGGAGCTTGAGTTTCAGAACGCAGTCAACTGCTGGATATGTGATGAAGTACTTGGAGAAGATCGTGTTCGTGACCATGATCATCTCACTGGTAAGTATTATAATTTTTTGTTTATTTTTGTTGTTTTGCAGTTGTGTGTAGATATGCGCATGATGTGTATAGTGCATTTTCATGTCTTTGTAGCTGTTTGCATCTGTGTTTTATCATGGTGTATTGAATTGTATTGTCTGTGGTATCACCTTCACTGTAGATGTTTACCATGTTTGTGTATTCCCCTCTTTCTGAATATCTGCACAGGCAACTACCGCGGTGCTGCACACTACCAGTGTAATATTCAGCTAAGTATCTACCCAGATCGCCAGATCATTCCGGTTGTGTTTCACAACCTGAAAGGGTACGATGCTCACCACCTCATCGCCCACATTGGTATGACCGAGGTTGAAGAGGTGGAGTACGAGGACTCTAACCAGCGTAAGCGGATTAAGAAGGTTGGTGAGATCAGTGTCATCGCCAACAACATGGAGAAATATATTTCATTCAAGTGGCGTCAGTACCGCTTCATCGACTCCATGGCCTTCTTGAACTCCTCTCTTGACTCGTTGGTGAGCAACACCCCGGAAGATGCGCTCAAGCTTACTCGTACATTGGCCCATCATGACCTTCTCCTGCGTAAGGGTGTCTACCCCTACGAGTACATGGACTCCTTTGCTCGGTTTGATGAGACACAGCTGCCACCTAAATCAGCATTTGAGTCTAGTTTGACTGGAGAAGGTATCAGTGATGCCGACTATGCCCATGTTCAGAACGTATGGCAGGTAAGCAGCTTGTGCCTTCTGTATTGTGCTCTACTTATGACTTTGAATGCTGTTGTGATGTGCTCTACTCATTTTTTTGTACTCATTGCTCTCTATCTGTGGATGCTTGTGTGCATGTGTGTATGGATGCTTGCGTGTGTGTGTGTGTGTGCATTGTTGTTTTGTTTTTCGTTTTGCAGACATTTGAGTGCAGTACAATGGAGACCTATCATGACCTCTATTTGCAAACAGATGTCTATCTTCTAGCAGATGTCTTTGAGCATTTCCGCAAGACGGCATACAAGACGTATGGGTTGGATCCAGCCCATTACCTTACTCTCCCAGGTATGTTCATCAGTCTTTGTTGTTGTCCAATGTATTCTCTCCTTTAGATGGTGTTCTCTGTTAGTATTCTTGTGCTTTCTTGTCGGTGTATTTATATACTTTTTGCATGGTGTATTGACTTTCGTGTTTGTGTTCTGGTGTGTTGTATGGTGTTATGTAGGATATGCATGGGATGCTCTACTACGGTTCACCCAGATTGAACTGCAGCTGCTCACGGATGTAGACATGCATCTGTTTGTCGAAGCCGGTCTACGTGGGGGCATCTCAATGGCGTCGCAGCGGTACGGCAAGGCCAACAACCCAACGATGGATCAGTACAATTCTGCCGAGCCCACATCATACCTGCTATACCTTGATGCCAACAACCTGTATGGCTGGGCTATGTGCCAGAGTATGCCGACATCCGAGTTTGCCTGGTGTGACAAGAACCTGTCCGAGATACTGGCACACCCTGTAGATTCGAGCACTGGGTTCATTGTGGAGTGTGATCTTGAGGTACCCTCTTCGCTGCACCACTACTTCAATGATTTTCCACTCGCACCGGAAGTGATGAGAACATTCTCAGATAAGCTATCACCATACCAACAAGCACTTGTGGAGGAGCTCAAAGTGTCAGCCGTAGATGGAGTCAAGTTGACACCCAGTCTCCTACCCAAGTCCAAGTATGTGTTACACTACCGTACACAGCAGCTGTATTCGCGTCTGGGCATGGTGGTGACCGCTGTTCACAAGGTGTTGGGATTTCAGCAGAGTGCCTGGATGGCTCCCTACATCAATCTGAACACTGCACTTCGCACGAGGGCTACAACCGACTTTGAGAAGAGCTTTTACAAGGTAAATGCAACCGTTGTGTGCAGTCTTGTATGTTGTTGTTGTTGTTGTTGTTGTTGTTTTTGTCGCATGTATGGTGCAAGTGTGACGTGGAGTATGCTAATTGAAAAATATGCTGATGTGAAGGAATGGCATGATATGATTCTCATGTGTCATGTTTGCCTGTTTGTGTGCTGCAGCTGATGAACAACTCAGTCTTTGGCAAGACGATGGAGAACGTTCGTAATCGAATACGCATCGATCTCTTGCGAGAAGAAAGTGAGGAGCAGGTACTGAGGGCAGTGAGCAAGCCTACATATGTGCGGCACGACATTTTCCCGAACGGGCTTGTCGGAATAGAAAAGCAGCACACTGAGATCAAGCTCAACAAGCCGGTCTATGTGGGTATGTCGATACTAGACCTGTCAAAGGTACACATGTACTCCTTCTACTACGATGTGCTGAAGGAGCAGTATGGTAGCAGAATCCGGCTGTTGTACACCGACACCGACTCTGTTATTGTGCACATCACCACCGGTGATGTTTATGCAGAGATGGATCTGTCTCTGTATGACACCAGCAACTTTCCCACTGACCATCCTCAGTACACTTCTGCCAATAAGAAAGTGGTTGGCAAATTCAAAGATGAGCTTGGTGGGAAATCCATGGTGGAGTTTGTAGGTCTAAGATCGAAGATGTACTCCTACATCGGACAGGAATCGGCCAAACGGGCCAAGGGTGTGCGAAAGGCAGTCCTGGCAAATACCATCACCCACAAGGACTATGTAGATGCACTGCTCAGTCATCGTGTGTCTTCCAGGCCTATGACGGGTCTCCGATCACATTGCCACACAGTGTATGAGGAGGTAACCACCAAGGTGGCATTGTCTCCATTCGACTGCAAGCGGTACATACTGGATGATGGCATGGCCACACTTGCATATGGTCACAAGGACATTTAATGGACAGGACCCCACATTGAACATGTTTCATCATTTTCATACAAAAACTCCCCGCCGTTCTTCTGTCATTAATTCCTCCTATCTTGGCGTGTCGGGCCGGCTCCAACAATATACATTTTTTGTTAAATATTTCAGGCTTGTGCCTCAATCATATTGCAGGATATAGTGCATCGTGCGGTATAATAATCTTCATTGTATCATCAAATATTACCCTACACACTTTGGTTTGCAGTGTGTGCACAGCATAGTCCATATATCATCAAATTGATCAAGTTCAGTATCTGCGGGCATACATTTCCCCAGCTTGAGAAAATGCTTATATACTTGCGTAAATTTATGCTCACAATGATTACATTAAAATGAGATTAACTCTGCCACACATTATATTACCAGACACTGTTGTTGTTGTTGTCGTCGTCGTTGTTGTTGTTGTTGTTGTTGTTGTTGTTGGTTGTTGTTGGCTGTTGTTGGCTGTTGTTGGCTGTTGTCGGTTGTTGTTGGTTGTTGTTGTTGGTTGTTGTTGTTGGTTGTTGTTGTTGGTTGTTGTTGTTGGTTGTTGTTGTTGGTTGTTGTTGTTGGTTGTTGTTGGTTGTTGTTGGTTGTTGTTGGTTGTTGTCGGTTGTTGTCGGTTGTTGTCAGTTGTTGTCGGTTGTTGATTGTTGTTGGTGGTTGTTGTTGGTTGTTGTTGTTGGTTGTTGTTGGTTGTTGTTGGTTGTTGTTGGCTGTTGTCGGTTGTTGTCGGTTGTTGTTGGTTGTTGTTGGTTGTTGTTGGCTGTTGTTGTTGGTTGTTGTCGGTTGTTGTTGTTGGTTGTTGTTGTTGGTTGTTGTTGGTTGTTGTTGGTTGTTGTTGGTTGTTGTTGGTTGTTGTTGGTTGTTGTTGGTTGTTGTTGGTTGTTGTTGGTTGTTGTTGGTTGTTGTTGGTTGTTGTTGGTTGTTGTTGGTTGTTGTTGGTTGTTGTTGGTTGTTGTTGGTTGTTGTTGGTTGTTGTTGTTTGTTGTCCCATGGGACAATGAAACTACAAAGGAAAGTGGCTACTGACGAGGCACCTGTGACCACGCCAATGCCTGAAACTGATGAAGCTGAGGAACGGAGGATCCTTGAGTTGGCCCTTAGCCGACTTGAGCGTGATTAACGCAGTGTTTACACTCTCCTCAGCAAATCCCATCAAATCGGAGCACATGTTGACGGGAGCTTAGAGTTGGCACTGCTCAGTAATGGCAAAATAATTTAAATGGCCGCCAAGACCTTGCTCAATAGGCGGAAGAGTCACCTGTATGCAATACGTTGTATATGTCGTGTGTGTGTATTGTATATGCATTGGGCTCGAGTAACTCAACAGCATTCGCTCAGTAACACTCAACACTCCCACCATCAAATGGGAATACACGTGTTGAAGCAAGCTTAGAATGAGCGTTACTTGGTAATAACAGAATGAACCCGATGACCTACATGTACGTAAACAGGTGGCTAAATCACTGGTACACAAATGCATTCGGCATGAGATAAGCATTAACTCACTCATCAACTGTAATATGTTCCATGCGGTCGCCAGGTGTGTGTCTCTGCTAGGTAAATGGACGGGATAAGGTATTATGTTCAGTTCATGTTCGAGTCCGTTGTAGTTTTGACAGAGATCGAGATGTCACGCTGGCTGCTGAATTGGATGACGGCAACGCAACCCAATAGTGGTCAGGAAGTTGGTCCACGAGCTGCTGTTGTCCAACGGAAAGATGATACTAGTGATAGTGACGAAGATGAACGCAGAAGAAAGTGTTAAATTTGTTCTCAGGAAGAGGAAGAGAGTGACGATATCATCCTTGCTCCTACCTGTCATGTTGAATCCAGGATTTCTGGGTTTTGTAGGATCGTTGCCACGCAAGCGTCGGTTCTGGTCGGCTCATGCTGATGGCGACGATGATGGTGTTTGGGAAAAAGAGATCTTGGGGATATGGAGTAGACTTGGACAAGACGATCCTACAAAACCCAGAAATCCTGGATTCAACATGACAGGTAGGAGCAAGGATGATATCGTCACTCTCTTCCTCTTCCTGAGAACAAATTTAACACTTTCTTCTGCGTTCATCTTCGTCACTATCACTAGTATCATCTTTCCGTTGGACAACAGCAGCTCGTGGACCAACTTCCTGACCACTATTGGGTTGCGTTGCCGTCATCCAATTCAGCAGCCAGCGTGACATCTCGATCTCTGTCAAAACTACAACGGACTCGAACATGAACTGAACATAATACCTTATCCCGTCCATTTACCTAGCAGAGACACACACCTGGCGACCGCATGGAACATATTACAGTTGATGAGCGAGTTAATGCTTATCTCATGCCGAATGCATTTGTGTACCAGTGATTTAGCCACCTGTTTACGTACATGTAGGTCATCGGGTTCATTCTGTTATTACCAAGTAACGCTCATTCTAAGCTTGCTTCAACACGTGTATTCCCATTTGATGGTGGGAGTGTTGAGTGTTACTGAGCGAATGCTGTTGAGTTACTCGAGCCCAATGCATATACAATACACACACACGACATATACAACGTATTGCATACAGGTGACTCTTCCGCCTATTGAGCAAGGTCTTGGCGGCCATTTAAATTATTTTGCCATTACTGAGCAGTGCCAACTCTAAGCTCCCGTCAACATGTGCTCCGATTTGATGGGATTTGCTGAGGAGAGTGTAAACACTGCGTTAATCACGCTCAAGTCGGCTAAGGGCCAACTCAAGGATCCTCCGTTCCTCAGCTTCATCAGTTTCAGGCATTGGCGTGGTCACAGGTGCCTCGTCAGTAGCCACTTTCCTTTGTAGTTTCATTGTCCCATGGGACAACAAACAACAACAACCAACAACAACCAACAACAACCAACAACAACCAACAACAACCAACAACAACCAACAACAACCAACAACAACCAACAACAACCAACAACAACCAACAACAACCAACAACAACCAACAACAACCAACAACAAACAACAACAACCAACAACAACCAACAACAACCAACAACAACAACCAACAACAACAACCGACAACAACCAACAACAACAGCCAACAACAACCAACAACAACCAACAACAACCGACAACAACCGACAACAGCCAACAACAACCAACAACAACCAACAACAACCAACAACAACAACCAACAACAACCACCAACAACAATCAACAACCGACAACAACTGACAACAACCGACAACAACCGACAACAACCAACAACAACCAACAACAACCAACAACAACCAACAACAACAACCAACAACAACAACCAACAACAACAACCAACAACAACAACCAACAACAACAACCAACAACAACAACCAACAACAACCGACAACAGCCAACAACAGCCAACAACAGCCAACAACAACCAACAACAACAACAACAACAACAACAACAACGACGACGACAACAACAACAACAGTGTCTGGTAATATAATGTGTGGCAGAGTTAATCTCATTTTAATGTAATCATTGTGAGCATAAATTTACGCAAGTATATAAGCATTTTCTCAAGCTGGGGAAATGTATGCCCGCAGATACTGAACTTGATCAATTTGATGATATATGGACTATGCTGTGCACACACTGCAAACCAAAGTGTGTAGGGTAATATTTGATGATACAATGAAGATTATTATACCGCACGATGCACTATATCCTGCAATATGATTGAGGCACAAGCCTGAAATATTTAACAAAAAATGTATATTGTTGGAGCCGGCCCGACACGCCAAGATAGGAGGAATTAATGACAGAAGAACGGCGGGGAGTTTTTGTATGAAAATGATGAAACATGTTCAATGTGGGGTCCTGTCCATTAAATGTCCTTGTGACCATATGCAAGTGTGGCCATGCCATCATCCAGTATGTACCGCTTGCAGTCGAATGGAGACAATGCCACCTTGGTGGTTACCTCCTCATACACTGTGTGGCAATGTGATCGGAGACCCGTCATAGGCCTGGAAGACACACGATGACTGAGCAGTGCATCTACATAGTTCTTGTGGGTGATGGTATTTGCCAGGACTGCCTTTCGCACACCCTTGGCCCGTTTGGCCGATTCCTGTCCGATGTAGGAGTACATCTTCGATCTTAGACCTACAAACTCCACCATGGATTTCCCACCAAGCTCATCTTTGAATTTGCCAACCACTTTCTTATTGGCAGAAGTGTACTGAGGATGGTCAGTGGGAAAGTTGCTGGTGTCATACAGAGACAGATCCATCTCTGCATAAACATCACCGGTGGTGATGTGCACAATAACAGAGTCGGTGTCGGTGTACAACAGCCGGATTCTGCTACCATACTGCTCCTTCAGCACATCGTAGTAGAAGGAGTACATGTGTACCTTTGACAGGTCTAGTATCGACATACCCACATAGACCGGCTTGTTGAGCTTGATCTCAGTGTGCTGCTTTTCTATTCCGACAAGCCCGTTCGGGAAAATGTCGTGCCGCACATATGTAGGCTTGCTCACTGCCCTCAGTACCTGCTCCTCACTTTCTTCTCGCAAGAGATCGATGCGTATTCGATTACGAACGTTCTCCATCGTCTTGCCAAAGACTGAGTTGTTCATCAGCTGCAGCACACAAACAGGCAAACATGACACATGAGAATCATATCATGCCATTCCTTCACATCAGCATATTTTTCAATTAGCATACTCCACGTCACACTTGCACCATACATGCGACAAAAACAACAACAACAACAACAACAACAACATACAAGACTGCACACAACGGTTGCATTTACCTTGTAAAAGCTCTTCTCAAAGTCGGTTGTAGCCCTCGTGCGAAGTGCAGTGTTCAGATTGATGTAGGGAG
Organism: Sycon ciliatum; assembly: GCF_964019385.1. Taxonomy (NCBI): domain Eukaryota; kingdom Metazoa; phylum Porifera; class Calcarea; order Leucosolenida; family Sycettidae; genus Sycon; species Sycon ciliatum. The sequence goes on along the minus strand of NC_088651.1, from coordinate 19,743,127 downwards.
CCATCCAGGCACTCTGCTGAAATCCCAACACCTTGTGAACAGCGGTCACCACCATGCCCAGACGCGAATACAGCTGCTGTGTACGGTAGTGTAACACATACTTGGACTTGGGTAGGAGACTGGGTGTCAACTTGACTCCATCTACGGCTGACACTTTGAGCTCCTCCACAAGTGCTTGTTGGTATGGTGATAGCTTATCTGAGAATGTTCTCATCACTTCCGGTGCGAGTGGATAATCATTGAAGTAGTGGTGCAGCGAAGAGGGTACCTCAAGATCACACTCCACAATGAACCCAGTGCTCGAATCTACAGGGTGTGCCAGTATCTCGGACAGGTTCTTGTCACACCAGGCAAACTCGGATGTCGGCATACTCTGGCACATAGCCCAGCCATACAGGTTGTTGGCATCAAGGTATAGCAAGTATGATGTGGGCTCGGCAGAATTGTACTGATCCATCGTTGGGTTGTTGGCCTTGCCGTACCGCTGCGACGCCATTGAGATGCCCCCACGTAGACCGGCTTCGACAAACAGATGCATGTCTACATCCGTGAGCAGCTGCAGTTCAATCTGGGTGAACCGTAGTAGAGCATCCCATGCATATCCTACATAACACCATACAACACACCAGAACACAAACACGAAAGTCAATACACCATGCAAAAAGTATATAAATACACCGACAAGAAAGCACAAGAATACTAACAGAGAACACCATCTAAAGGAGAGAATACATTGGACAACAACAAAGACTGATGAACATACCTGGGAGAGTAAGGTAATGGGCTGGATCCAACCCATACGTCTTGTATGCCGTCTTGCGGAAATGCTCAAAGACATCTGCTAGAAGATAGACATCTGTTTGCAAATAGAGGTCATGATAGGTCTCCATTGTACTGCACTCAAATGTCTGCAAAACGAAAAACAAAACAACAACGCACACACACACACACACGCAAGCATCCATACACACATGCACACAAGCATCCACAGATAGAGAGCAATGAGTACAAAAAAATGGGTAGAGCACATCACAACAGCATTCAAAGTCATAAGTAGAGCACAATACAGAAGGCACAAGCTGCTTACCTGCCATACGTTCTGAGCATGGGCATAGTCGGCATCACTGATACCTTCTCCAGTCAAACTAGACTCAAATGCTGATTTAGGTGGCAGCTGTGTCTCATCAAACCGAGCAAAGGAGTCCATGTACTCGTAGGGGTAGACACCCTTACGCAGGAGAAGGTCATGATGGGCCAATGTACGAGTAAGCTTGAGCGCATCTTCCGGGGTGTTGCTCACCAACGAGTCAAGAGAGGAGTTCAAGAATGCCATGGAGTCGATGAAGCGGTACTGACGCCACTTGAATGAAATATATTTCTCCATGTTGTTGGCGATGACACTGATCTCACCAACCTTCTTAATCCGCTTACGCTGGTTAGAGTCCTCGTACTCCACCTCTTCAACCTCGGTCATACCAATGTGGGCGATGAGGTGGTGAGCATCGTACCCTTTCAGGTTGTGAAACACAACCGGAATGATCTGGCGATCTGGGTAGATACTTAGCTGAATATTACACTGGTAGTGTGCAGCACCGCGGTAGTTGCCTGTGCAGATATTCAGAAAGAGGGGAATACACAAACATGGTAAACATCTACAGTGAAGGTGATACCACAGACAATACAATTCAATACACCATGATAAAACACAGATGCAAACAGCTACAAAGACATGAAAATGCACTATACACATCATGCGCATATCTACACACAACTGCAAAACAACAAAAATAAACAAAAAATTATAATACTTACCAGTGAGATGATCATGATCACGAACACGATCTTCTCCAAGTACTTCATCACATATCCAGCAGTTGACTGCGTTCTGAAACTCAAGCTCCAGTTCTGCCGTCATGCGAATTGGCTTGATATCAGCCAAATCCTCCTGGATACTGCCTTCCAACTCTTTGAGACTGTCGAAAAAGTTGTGAATGGCATTCTCACTGCAGTCGTCAAACTCGCCACGGACTTCACCGTTGGATCGGATGGCAGCATATCTACAAGAGCATAAAAGAAGAAGGAAAGTAAGAATGAGTGATTTAAAAAAAAAAATGGAATCACACAAAATGCACATACTACAACACGAACACAATTAGGGGAGAACAAGACAAGAAGGAATAACAGGAAGCACTGTGCAGGCATGAGTACAGCAAACATTAGTCAAAAACAACACCAACAACAAAACATACCTGATGCTGCATGGTACATGACGGGCTGTGCGTACAGTGCTGCTGCCATGCTGTTCCTCCATCGGCTCAATGATGGCCTCCGTATCAGCGTAAATGATGTATGGAGCCACCATCCTGTGCTTCAAATTTGTATATTTGAGGATTCTGTCCTTTGCTGTGGGCATGACGACTGGCACGGGCTTCATCACCTGACATCTCTCGCTGTGATGCTGCAGGGAGTCTGCTGTTTTGTGTGCGGAGAGGCATCGCAAGCAGTAGTGTGTTGCCCGCTTGTTCTTATTCTCACATGCACGACTGAAGTTTTTTATCCATGTGAAGTGGTTGTCATGAAGAAGGAGGTTGATTGGAGTCTCCTGTCGCTCGCTGAGATAGAGTGGGTACAGATTCCCCTCGTAGCCAAACACATTGATTGCAAGACCATTCTGTAACTCCACTTTGGGTACATCACGGAGCGTTGCAGGGAACATCACACCATCGAACCGCAGCTCATCAACATACTGGGTGTACTTGGATGCACGCTCAGCATTCTGTTCGACGGGGTGCAGCGCTGACAACAACGCCCACATCAAACACCTGTCATCGTTGTTCTTTACGTTAATGATGGCCTTCTTTTTTTCTAATTTCGGCGGGATAGCAGCTGCACCACCTACAGAACACCACAAAAATACAACGAAGGCTTTGCTCAGAGTAACACCACATCACAACTACACCCTCTCGACAATCACGAAAAACTGTACATCTGGTACAAAACATACATCTACAACTTTCCACAAGAAATTCGACAGGCTTCGAACAAACACTGCCGGATGAACAGAAACTCACCTCGAAGAGGAGTGTACTTTGCTGTCGACACATCCAGCTGTCTCACTCGAGAAACGGTCCAGTTGGATCCGTTCTGCATCCACTTATCAATAAGACCAGTGATCCTCGCCACCATCGTCTTGACTGCACTATCAATGTCCCCTTCGCTGAGGATCCGAGCCGGTCTACTTCTAAAAACGGGACGGCAGACGTACTACCCGTGGCCGACTCTCGTGTCATCTCCACCCTCAAAACTAAAACCACCTTGAAAGGGTGAGACTGAAGCTCCTCGAGCAGAACCTGTCGGAGCTCGTCATGATGGCTGCTGAAAAAGACGAGAGGATCAGTGCCTGAACCTGGCAAAGAAAACTTTTTCAAAAACCCACGCACGGCACTCGAGGTGGGCTGTCTGGGCTGCCTAGATCGTTTTGCACTTGGCTCCGCCATCGTCACGTCACCTCCAGCACTGCCTACAACATACTGAGGAAATAATCTCCCCGTACAGCGTATATGAGGTCGGCTATATCACCCTACAATGACACGTGTACACCTGGTGTATACGTCTTTTCCACACGCAGGGCCACTGAAGGTCGCACGCTCCGCGTACTTATGCGCGCATGCGCAATATGTCATTCACTGCACATCTACGATGTGCAAATCAGGGAGTAGTACGTATTTTACTACTCCCTGGTGCGAATGCACCGAACGTGCACAAGTGCACGGTCGCCACGGAAAAGAACATGATGACATTTATGGCATGGCAGGGCCAAAGGTCGAACCCTGGGGGAGTCCCGGGGCCAGACCAAGCGCGCCCGACACAGTGTGCCTTATTTAACCCAAAGGTCAAAGGTCAAACCCTGGGGGAGTCCCCGAGCCAGACCAAACGAGCCCGACACAGTGTGCCTTATTTGGCCCAAAGGTCAAAGGTCAAAAAGTGCACCAGAACCCGCCCCGCACTAACTACTAATGGCTAGGCGTGCAGGTTGCTGAGATGATATTATGTGGTTCTCTTCAAGCACAATCATTGTCAGCCCACTCAAGCTCAACTGACGAGGCTGTTGCTCAGGCCTACTGTGCGCATAATAGTGCTACCGGTGCTCTCTTGCAGGTTTGCCCATTGGAAACGTCACATTTTACCGAAAAACACTCGCTTCCCACTCAAATTGAAGCAGTTGCCACTTGAAACACATACATGTAGCGGACTAGGCGTGGTTTACGATTCGTGGCTCCCTACTTGTTGTCAGACACGGACGGCCTTTTGAGTGGCGGTGGGGCACCCGTACATACTCAAATGCCCCGCCCATACCTTCAAACACGATATTTTTGTAGAAACTAAGTGAAAAAACTTTCACTAGGAATAAGACTTAGTGGACAGTTAGTTATTCATGGAATCGAGAGGCATTGTTTGCGGCTTGCACATTTCGCAACCCAGTGCAGTGTTCGCAGCTATCTAGGACTCTAACACGTCATGTACTTTCTCTATCAAGTGCGAAGTGTTTCGTCTGCAGCTCTACACACAAGATCATCCGCTATCGCAAATGCATAATGTGAGTGCATTTGATATTCATGATAATCGTTCAAAAGGATTTGATAAGAACAGAGTACTTCTTTTACAGTTATTTTTGTTCTTTGCATTTACAATAATGCCATTTCTTGGAACTATTGTCAGTGTGTCTCGCCTATATTCATGCATACATTTACCGTAGAGGGTCTACCAGCACAACACTGAACTAAAACATTCTGCACAGTACTCCTCTCAACCTCTTGCATGCAGTCGAGTCGAGCACAGAGTGCTGAACCGGCAGCAGCGTATGTGCAGTGCACTAAGCTAGCACTAGCAGTGTCAGTGCATGCGGCCACGTCCAGCTAACTCTAGCGCATAGCTATTATTATTAGCTAGCATAGCACTTGACGGATTTTTTGTCGACAATTGTACTGTACTTGACTAGAAACCAGCTCACAGGCTTGATCAATCCACGCACACAAGTGGCGTTAGGGCTTCCTTGAATGTTCAGAAAACCGCTCGTTTTTTTCAGTTTAGACACGTGTACATCAACCTTCACGTAAATTGCAGTTGGAACTAGAGGGCTCTGATATCATTCTATGGAGAAAGGCTACGATCTCAGCATGAGTGCTAGTCAGTTCAATGCTGAAGACACGCAGCCCAAGGCTGCACTCATGGCTTTTTCAGAAAAACTGCCCAATATTTTACTGCCCATTGCCCATTGCCCAACTGCCCATTATTTTAACTGCCCATTATTCTCCAAGCTAAATGCGCCGGTCCTGCGAACCCTGACCTACGACGGGATCCACGCAATTAATCCCACGCTGTGGAGTGCGTGCAACCAGTTTGAGCAGCGTAACAGACATAAGCACGATTCATGCCCTTCAACATGTATATAAGTGCTTGCTGTTTAAAATCAAGCTCATTTTTTATCAGGTTCAGAAGAGAACAGAGTGTTGATCTTGTAGTTTATGTTGTTCTGTTTGTAAAGATGGCAGCGCCTGAAGAGAAACAGTTGTATGATGTTGCTCCAAGTCAGTGTTTGCATGTTGACTCCACTTCTTCTGATAACGCTGTCCAAGCATCCAGTGACTCTCCTGACCAGCCAAGTCGGTGTTTGGATGTTGTCTGCACTCCTTCTGATAACGCTGCCGAAAGCTCCGGTGACTCTACTAACCAGCCCGACAAGCATGTAAGATGTATATTGGCTAAAGTAAGAGACAAGTTTAAGATAAATTTTGACCAAATCGTTGCCGATTTGTCAGACAAGAGCTTATTAAATGCAGCTGTGACCGAGCGCGAGATGTACAACGTTCTGCAGCCTGTTTTGGAAAGAAGGCGGCTAACGCGGGTGTTTCTGACTCCAAGGCAGGATAAAAAGCTTACGCAGACTTTACCAATCTACAGCCAGCATGAGCAGCTCAGCAAAGCAACGTCCCATCTAGAGCGTGTAGGGCCAATTTGCTTCACTGGCTGTTGTTCGCCATCGCTTACCATGGATAAAAAATCACTTGGACTCATTCAACGGTACAGATCAACTTTACGGCTCGGGGACAGAGTGAAATGCATAGTAAAATTGCAAGATTCATATGTTGACTGTTTACATCTCAAAGTCGTCAAATCGACGACATGTAAAGAACATCCGTTACAGCTTATTGATGCACCATTGCACACAACTGTGGCCCGGGTAGGAAGCCGTTTTGGATAATTGGCACGCTTCTGTTGCTGTTATCAAAATAACTCCTTTCTACTATTTAAAATATTTTTGTGTGATCAGTTACTTTCTGCAGTAGTCATATCACTCTCTGCGTCAAATTTTTGTGTTTCATCTCCATATATTTTATTATCCACTACTGCGGAATGAGATGGTGGCTGAAAATCTTTAGTATAATTCCGTGTTAACTTCCTCTCATGCTGAAATAAGCGTTTTGTTGGCAGCATTTTCACCATATTCAGGGTTCTCAAATTTTTCTCTTCATCGTAGTCCTTCTGTTTTCGTTGTAGTTTCCCACCCGCCCTCCCCTTAGTTCTCACTTCTGGATAGGTCCTGAAAGCTAGTTTTTTTCATTTATCTGAGGAGGATATTCTAACCGGTTTTTCCTCAGGGATGTGCCTCCGCCGGGATCCTGGGGTGTTTCCTGCCAGCTTCGGGCTGGTTATTTAACCGGCAGCCCCATTTTACACAGTGATTAACTTTTTGTATCACGTTGGTCTGGTACATAAGTGTACATGTATATGTGTGAGGTAGCATGCCCTTTTTTTGCTCATGTACACACTATGCTAAGCTCTTCCATCTTCCACCTTGATTTAACAAATACCACACTAGTACTGTGATCTGTATCTTTCTGTTGTGTGTGGGTGTGGTTGCGGTGTACGCAGAGGCCAGCTAGCTGGCAAAAACCTAACCTATGTGCTTCTGTTCCCTTTTACATGTGGCCGTGGCTTCAATGTGTTGTGACCAGACATGTTTATATTTTCTTCTTTCAAGTAGAACCGTGCTGACAGCAACTGTTGCAATGTTTTTATTGCTTCGGATAAGTAGCTTGAGTCTTCGTTCAGTTATTTCCTCTTTCTCTGTAGAATACATACATGCCAGCATTACTTGACTAACCTTAAACTAGGAAATTGCGCAATGGAACTAGAAAAATGCCTGTGTGAGGATAGTGTTCAGTTTTTTGCGGTACGCATATTCATACATACAACACAAGGTTCAACTATGTCCATAACGCGTGAGGCAATTAAGTGAACTATGCCAAAGGGCATGACTATTTAAAAAATCAGGCTTGAATCGACTATAATTGAGGGACGACAAGTCTAATGCATTGATTGGTCTTGATCACACTAGTTTTCCTAACTGTAACATACATCTATATTGGAAACGACTTCGGTGTGTATCCTATGAGGAAGTGGTTGCTCCCACACTTTAGCTATTGCTTTTCCTGTAAACTGACTTGAGCCTTGACTGCCTCACGACCGCCACCCAGAGCCACCCACAAGTTTCTTCTACTCTATGAACCAGTATTAAAGTTTCATAGTCAAGACATATTTATGTCATATCGGCCAAAAAAGCGTGAGGTCCAACGTAGGAGCAACGAAATTCATTCCAAAAAAATCGTTTTGAATTATTTTACTCTCTATTTAGTTCACCTAAATGGTTTCATTATCCTGGGCCTGTTGGCAAGATCAAGACGAAGCTTATTATTTTTTTAATCATGGTAGCTGCCAAATCTATAAGGACGGTACCGGTGGTGCATCTTTTAAGGGGGCAGCCTACCCATAAATTTCATATGGCATTCAATTCACCGTAACTTTTGAAAGATTTTTTGATTGCCAAATTAGTTTGAGTTACCTTTGAAAACTGTCATGTTCAACTGTCTTCGTAATCGTCATACTCGTCCAACCGATGTCACTCTAACCCATCGAATTGTCGTAATCAGCTCAACTCTCCCATAGCTCCATCCCTCCTTCCACCATGACCGAACATCAACTATACGTCAACTTGTTTAATTATTAGAGCAATATCTATAGCGTGTATAGTCATAGCTGCTAAGATCCAGACGTCATGACTTCGTAACGAGCAGAGTGTACATGTATGTGGGGTTTTGCGGACTACCCATCACTTTCTCGTCCGCCCGGTGATACCTGATAAAGGCTGATTAACTCGTATCTTCTGCTACATATACTGTATCAGGGTGAGACAGAACTTTGAAGAAGTTGATTTCGAGCACAAAAATGTATTGCCATGATTTCCACCCTGCCTTTTATTGAAAACACTATCATCAAGACCTCCCAACCCTTTACCATGCAAACCACCAGCACTGATCAGGTAAATTGCATACAATTGTGTCGCCAACATACTATAACTCTGGTTCAATCATGCATTTATGCTCCAATCTCCGAAAGGATTACAAATTGAGCTGAACATTTTCAACCACCAAATTATGCCAATATTTATGTCGGCATAATCCGCCTGTGCCAACCGCCCCCCCCCCCCCCCAACTCGTGCCATGGCATCAGTAAAGTAAATTTACACGTATTCGCTGGCGTATCAGGTGACGTGTTTGCGAACACATCAAGCAAAATTCGTTCGCATCGGGGGCCCACCACTTCGCATATATCCTCATTGTCAAATGCAGACCTCACAATAACAAAAACAATACCTTTTCCACAAATGGGATTATTGGTGACAAATATGAGACAACCACTAAAAATAACCATTATGGCATGCTTGTGTGTCCAGGTTGGTGTGTGATATGCTACCACTTAAGTACGAGACCAAAGTAACTTGCATGATGTACATGTAGATCTGATGTGACACACCGAAAATCTATCACCAAAACCTACTCGTACAAAGTCCAAGAAGCACGCTACATGCATATGGGTGTACGAGTATAAGCAGCAGATATGTATTGCATGAATATCAGTGAGCCAGAAACAGCTTATGCCCGCTCGCCACGGATGCGACGTGCCAGCTGCATGTCCTTGGGCATGATGGTGACACGCTTAGCATGGATGGCACACAAGTTGGTGTCCTCGAATAGGCCGACCAGGTAAGCCTCGCTTGCCTCCTGCATGGCAAAAGGCACAAGAGAAGGACGCAGATCAGAGAGTGCACAAAAATAGGCACAACACACCAGGGCAAATCACAGCCAAAACAATGTACATAAAACCAAACATGTGCTAAATCCAATGCCCTGAAGAGGCTGACGTCCACCACAGATAACGCTTCGAAGTCTAACAGGACTGGGGTGGTAACGGTGGAAAGGAGGCAAGTTCAACTTTGTTGTTTTTTCTGCTAGCCCCTTTTGCTGAGCGATGCCGTATGATGTTGTGCGTGTTCTTTACATCAGATCAATGTTAATATACAATTTGACGCAGAATTCACATGCATGTGGCCATTCAACTTTTTTTTCATTGCATTTCTTACGTACACTACTTGAAATTTCAATCAACTCACATCTACACAATATCCAAGAGGTACACAAAAGGAATAAAAGTTGGGCTGTTTCGTTGTTACTCAGAGAATCATGGCAAAAACCAATCATTCAACACAACCTTTGCGTACCAATGCTTATTCCGTGAATTTGAGCACCATTGCAGGGTAAGGGGCACTGCCTATGTATACACACAATATATTTCAATAATACCCCATTTCTAGGACAGGGCGCCTCCTGCTGTAGAACCCGCTCGTAAACTACATCATACAATAGGGAACTGCATCTCAGCAAGTACCTAAAATGTCCGTTCACTTAACCAGATTTTTTGCCCTCGTAGTTACACCAAATTACATCTATTGAGCACCTACTATATTTGGAGTACTTCTTGTGAACACATAAACCAAGAGGACATAACCACTCCTGACACTGTACTGTGACTGTGATTAGCACTACTAGAACAAGTACTTGAGGTAGTACTCGTTTCTTTGCTACTTTGGACAGAGTTGCGCAGCCCACACACAACTGCTGACACCCACAAGTACGAAAGTAGTACATGTATATCGAGAGGACACCCCCCCCCCTGCCCGCGATGCATAGAACGTGTAGGGCAAAGGCAAAGGACGTGCGTCACGTCAGTGGTACATGACGATGATAATGTACATGATGTCACATGATGTTAGGTACTCTTCACAGCATGTATGGAAGACTATGTGTACGTGTGATTGTACAAAGAGCAGATCTATGCCCAGGAGAGTCAGAGCACTACATACTCTCCAAACTACGGGTACAAGTAAGCGTTCAGGGTTCTGGTCTACGAGTAGTACGGCACTCCACAGATGAAGTGAATAGGGATTGGCATACATGGACAAGAATGGTATTTACTCAATCTGTATACAGAACCGGGTGGACTCATAAGTGTCCTAGTGATAAGGGCAGTATAGACCAAATGAGGCAGAAAATGACGGCGATATTTTGTTAACAACCAGTTTAAACTAGGGAACAGTATCAGGATGGTACTGGTATTATGAAATCACCAAAGCCACGCAAATGACGTTACTATGCAAAAGCTAAGCAAAATACTTGACGATTAGTACAAATCAACGCAATAAATAGAGTAAGCTGCGCACTCAGTACAAACACCATTAGCAAAACTTGTTTTCATGTAAATACAGAAGCTTGTTCCTAAACGTTTTCGTCGCCATCTCATCAGAGGATTACTGGCAAATCAACGATAGCTCTTATCTCAATATATATACGCACAATGCAAGTAATAATTTAGACCCTAACTAGCGCGAGAAAATGAGAGCTGAAAGAAACATTACATCAATAACGATATAAGGTGACAACAGATGCGATAAATTCACCACTAGAAAGTAACCATGCGACCACAAACGAGAACTACTGATCTAAATTCACAAACAATTTCAACGTAAACTCATTCTTTTGCTGCCTACACAAAATCGGCTTGGTGGTAAAAATGTAGACTGACTCCAATACACGCAAATACCTTTGACTACGTGAACGAGACCAAACAGAAAAGCAATCATCAGTATAACTAGAACGACAATCACTATTCTGAACCAGATGGTTAGCAACAGAAGATTCATACTACCTAACACCGCTACGAGAACCAGTACATACTTTGGAATTACGTGACAATGAAACCGACCTGACATTCCTTGCCGCTACTGCCAATACAGACGAAAACGTTTAGGAACAAGCTTCTTTATTTACATGAAAAAAAGTTTTGCTAATGGTGTTTGTACTGAGTGCGCGGCTTACTCTATTTATTGCGTTGATTACATTTTTGTCCCCACGTAAGCTTTTTAATTAGTACTAATAGTAGCGTTAGGTGATGGCCAGTGTCCATAGCGCCATATTACTAGTATATGTATGTAGTCTTGTAGAACCGTGAGTTTCCTCGTGTGCAAATTACAGTATCTTCATTAAATTACAAGAAAGCGAACACAGCTTTGAAACAAAGACTTTAGACTATCAAACTAGCCTGAAGAGCACAAATGCCTGCCGACTGAAAACGAAGGTCAGTCTTGAAGTCCTGAGCGATTTCGCGAACAAGACGCTGGAAGGGCAGCTTGCGTATAAGAAGATCAGTGGATTTCTGGTAACGCCGAATTTCACGAAGAGCGACAGTACCAGGACGGTATCTGTGAGGCTTCTTCACACCACCAGTTGACGGAGCACTCTTACGAGCAGCCTTGGTGGCAAGCTGCTTCCTTGGGGCTTTTCCTCCCGTTGACTTACGGGCAGTTTGCTTTGTTCTAGCCATGATGACACAGAAACACTTTACAGAATTTTCTTTTTAGACCTCTCAACGACTTCAGCAATGAACAACTAAACAAAGTGTACAACACAAAGGGTTATATGTACGTCGAAACGAGCGCGCTACGCTAGTTGGCAAAATTATTTCGGTCACGTGGAAATGATTGATTTTCAAGACCTCTGATTGGTCCAATCTCATCATTTACGCTGGAAGGTTGCTGATTGGCCAAAATGTGTCACCCAAAGTCTCATTTTTCTGATGAAGCTCAGCAACAGAAACAAGCAGGGAGTACTATAATACCGGTACTTTACTATTCCGCTCCAATCGAGAAGTTGCAAAAGATCTACGCATCCCCATGGCATCAGGCATATCTTTCCATTACATCACACACTTCATACGGCGTCATGACCAGCCCATAGCCGGCGCTGGGCCCTGCCACATTATGCGTGTTTATGGAGATAATACATGTAGCTCAGCGAACAATAATCAAGTCACCATGCCTGCCGAAAGATACTTACCCGTGACCAAAAGGCGAACACGTGGCCATCTCACAAGTAATAGTTCCGTTCACTTGAATATGACGTTATCTCGCCTTGGGGAGAGAGTCCTACTGCACTGGTTCTAGGTAGCAGGATGTATTGTCTACGTAACCAGTGCGTGAGCAGCTAGGCACAAGTAAGCACAAATTTTGCTATCCCTTGTGTACACGTATGCATATAATGTGGAATGCCAAGATTATTTTTAGCCAGGTTCGGAAGAAGTCATAGTGTTCATCGTCAAGTTTATGTTTTTCTTTGCTAGAGTAAATATGTTTGCATCTGAAGAGAAATAGTGATACTAAACTTAGTCAGTGTGTTGGTGTTGTCTCCACCTCCTCTGACAACGTTCAAGCCTCCAGTGAATCTCCCGGCAATGATCAAGATCAAGAGGCGGTGTGTTTTTTGGCAGTGATCAGAGTATGGGATAGTTTTCGATAAAATCGTCAGTGAGCTGTCAGGCGGAAGTGTGCTGAATCTCGCCGTAACTGAGCGCAAGATGTTCGAAGATTTGCAATCTGCCATGAGGAAGCGAATGTTTATGACACCAAAGCAGGATACAACGTTTATGCAGACTTTACCCATCTACAGCCACTGTGATCAGTTCAACAACGCAACGTCCCATCTAGTTTGTGAAGGACCCATATTCTTCACTGGCTGTTGCTCGCCATCACTGACCGTGGTTGAAGAATCACTTGGACTCATTCGAAGGTACAAAACGATTTTAGGGCTCGGAGACAGTGTGAAAAGCATTGTACGATTCTTAGATCAATCTGCAGCTACACCTGTTGGGCGTTTAGCCCTAAAAGTCGTCAAATCGAAGACATGTAAAGAACATCCTTTACAGCTTATGTATGTACAATTTGACGGGAACCCTGACACTCTTCCATTGGGCACCATTTTATTACCTTGAAAAGCTTATTACTATTAGACGAAGCTTTGGATGATTGACACGTTTCAATGCCTGCTTTCAAAATAGCTCGTCGTTGTTTTTTGCCTGTTTTCCATTGTTTTGAAAGTAAATTTATTGTCTCCAGGCCGAATATTCATAAATGTTACTTGTACTGCACGAGTCACAGAAAACCACGCGTTTAGATTGTCGTAACTTAAAGTTTCATGCCATATATCAATCTTCAGACAACTTGTACTATGTCCTTTATCACATACTAGCAGCACCCCAGGCCAGCGTTGCCTGGCCGAATGTGGCATGCGGGTGAAGCAAGTACATGAACAGCACACTTGCTCAGCACGTGGTGGTGGCCAGACCGCTGAAGTCTTCATGGTTGGAAGGAGAAGGAGGGACGTCTGTTACGCCTTCGGGAGGCTGGTCAGGGTTGTCCATCACCTGGTGGAGGATGAAGCGGCTCAAAAAATTCATAAACCTACGAACAAAAGTGCGATGCGCTCTTCACTGCAGATCAGATGTAGAGTGCAGTCAGTGCAGATCTTTTGTATCCTTTTGTTGCAGATGTTTCTATTTGCAGAGAACGGTTCACGTGGTCCGCAGCGCTTGTGCGGCTGCTGTGCTACCTATGGCCTAGGGCTAGGCTAGGTGGCTACATGATTCGCGCGCTTCGCGTGCTCAGTGCTTCTGCGCGCGGCTGCTACTGCTACTCGTACTGATCGTGGCTGCTACCACCTACACTGTTCGCACGCTTCGCGTGCTCAGCATGTGGTGGTGGCTACACGATTCGCACGCTTCGCGTGCTCAGTGCTTCTGCGGCCGCTAGCTAGCTACACTGTGCTACACTGTTCGCACGCTTCGCGTGCTCAGGGCAGCACAAAAACACACGTCACAGGTGCCTCTTATTTATAAGGAGCGTGACACACACACACACACACACAGACACACGTCACAGGTGCCTCTCTTTTATAAGTAAAGGTATATTATATTTAGCACTGTTACCCGCAAGTACATGTCTCTCCCCTGAATGTTCGAAACTATTTGAAAATAATCTGTACATGTGAAAATGGGTTACTCATATTGTGTAGCTTTCGTCTACTTGGTTCGCGGCTTTGATGCTATCTGCTTCTAGGCGTAGCAAGAGTGGTTTGTTCGTCTACATTCGTGTTCACGACAAGTGTTGCGGTGCTTTTATTGCTATGGCTAAGCAGCTCGAATCTGCGCACAGCCATTGGCTCTTCCTCTCCAAGCCCCTATTCATGTCTGCACTGCGAGACTAACCTGGCTTTTCACAGTACTCTAAAAAAGCATGCAATGGAACTAGAGAAAAAGACATTTTGTGTAGATTGTTCAGTGTGGTGCATTACCAACATGATAATTACACATAAATATAACCTAAAGTTCAACCCTGCCCAAAAGGCAATCTGGTGCTCCATGCTAAAGGCTCCAGGTACTTACAATAAGACCTGAATCGCTGCCGCTAGTTCGTTGCACTACCCTGCGCAGAACGGGGATTGGGACTACTACTACTACTAGTACTAGTAGTAGTTTGTTTGCAGGTGTCAGCGTTGGGAATGACTGATGCCCGATGGTCCTCAGGATCTGTTCTACTTAGGCATTAGCGACGCTTGCTCATGCTGTCATCTTTTGAAGTTATTTGTGTTCACGACTAGTGTGTCTCCCACGAAACGCTGCGGCTTGTATACCTCGCAATGGCTAGGCGTGTAGGTTGCTAAGATGATAATTATTATATGGTGCTCTTCAAGCACAATCATCGTCAGCGCACTCAAGCTCAACTGACGAGGCTGATGCTCAGGCACACGGTGTAATTGGCATAATAGTGTTAGCGGTGCTCTCTTGCAGGTTTTCCCAGTGGAAACGTCACATTTTACCGAAAAACACTGGCTTACCACTCAAATTGAATCAGTTGCCACTTGAAACACAATAATAATTATACATGTAGCGATTGGACTAGGCGTGGTTTACGATTCGCGGCTTCCTACTCGTTGGCAGACACGGGCGGCCTTTTGAGTGGCGGTGGGGAATCCGTACATACTCAAATGCCCGGCACATACCTTCAAACACGATATTTTTGTAGAAACCAAGTGAAAAACCTTTCACTAGGAATATTTGGACAGTAAGTTATTCATGGGAATCGAAAGGTATTGTTTGCGGCTCGCAAATTTCGCAACCCAGTGCCGTGTTCGCAGATCGAGGACTCTTATAACGTCATGTACTTTCTCTATCAAGTGCGAAGTGTTTCGCCTGCAGCTCTACGCACAAGATCATCCGCTATCGCACATACATAATGTGCGTGCATTTGAAATTCATGATAATCGTTCAAAAGGATTTGATAAGAACAGAGTACTTCTTTTACAGTTATTTTTGTTCTTTACATTAAAAATAATGCCATTTCTTGGAACTGTTGTCAGTGTGTCTCGCCTATATAATTATGCAAGAATACATTAAGAGGGTCTACAAGCACAACACTGAACTAAAACATTCTGCGCAGCACTCCTCTCTGCCTGTTGCATGCACACGAGTCGAGCACAGAGTGCAGAACCGGCAGCAGCGTATGTGCAGTGCATAAAGCTAGCACTAGCAGTGTCAGTGCATGCGGCTCGTCCAGCTACCTCTAGCGCATAGCTATTACTATATTAGCTACCATAGCACTTGACGGATTTTTTGTCGACAATTGTACTGTACTTGACAAGAAGCCAGCTCACAGCCGAGATCAATCCACGCACACAAGTGGCGTTAGGGCTTCCTTGAATGTTCAAGAAACCGCTCGTTTTTTCAGTTTTGACACGTATACATCAACCTTCACGTAAATTGTAATTGGAACTAGAGCCAGTAGAGGGCTCTGATATCATTCCATGGAGAAAGGCTACGATCTCAGCATGAGTGCTAGTGAGTTCAATGCTGAAGACACGCAGCCCAAGGCTGCACTCATGGATTTTTCAGAAGAACTGCCCATTATTTTACTGCCCATTGCCCATTGCCCAACTGCCCATTATTTTAACTGCCCATTATTACCCAAGCTAAATGCGCCGGTCCTGCGAACCCTGACCTACGACGGGATCCACGCAATTGATCCCACGCTGTGGAGTGCGTGCAACCAGTTTGAGCAGCGTAACAGACATAAGCACGATTCATGCCCTTCTACATGTATATAAGTGCTTGCTGTTCAAAAATCAAGCTCATTTTTATCAGGTTCAGAAGAGAGCAGAGTGTTGATCTTGTGGTTAATGTTGTTCTGTTTGTAAGGATGGCAGCGCCTGAAGAGAAACAGTTGTTTGATGTTGCTGTAAGTCAGTGTTTGCATGTTGTCTCCACTTCTTCTGATAACGCTGCCCAAGCATCCAGTGACTCTCCTGACAAGCCAAGACAGTGTTTGGATGTTGTCTCCACTCCTTCTGATAACGCTGCCGAAAGCTCCGGTGACTCTACTAACCAGCCCGACAAGCCTGTAAGGTGTATATTGGCAAATGTAAGAGACAAGTTTAAGATAATTTTTGACCAAATCGTTGCCGATTTGTCAGACAGGAGCTTAATAAATGTAGCCATGACCGAGCGCGAGATGTACTACGTTCTGCAGCCTGTTTTGGAAAGAAAGCGGCTAACGCGGGTGTTTCTGACTCCAAGGCAGGGTAAAAAGCTTACACAGACTTTACCCATCTACAGCCAGCATGAGCAGTTCAGAAAAGCAACGTCCCATCTAGAGCGTGAAGGGCAAATTTGCTTCACTGGCTGTTGCTCGCCATCGCTTACCATGGATGAAAAATCACTTGGACTCATTCAACGGTACAGATCAACTTTACGGCTCGGGGACAGAGTGAAATGCATAGTAAAATTGCAAGATTCATATGTTGACTGTTTACATCTCAAAGTCGTCAAATCGACGACATGTAAAGAACATCCGTTACAGCTTATTGATGCACCATTGCACACAACTGTGTCACGGGCAGGAAGCCGTTTTGGATAATTGACACGCTCCTATTGCTGTTTTCAACATAACTCCTCTGTACTATTTAAAATTATGTTGTGTGATCAGTTTCTTTCTGCAGTAGTCATATCACTCTTTGCGTCAAGTTTTTGTGTTTCATCTCCATATATTTTATATTCCACTTCGGCGGAATGAGATGGTGGCTGAAAATCTTTAGTATAATTCCATGTAAACTTCCTCCCATGCTGAGATAAGCGTTTTGTTGGCAGCATTTTCACCATTTTCAGAGTTCTCAAAATGTTTCTCTTCATCGTGGTCCTTCTCTTTTCGTTGTAGTTTCCCAATCTTCCTCCCCTTTATTTTCACTTCTGGATAGGTCCTGAACGCTACGGTTTTTTCAGCTATCTGAGGGGGATATTCTAACCGGTTTTTCCTCAGGGATGTGCCTCCGCCGGGGTCCTGCGGTGTTTCCCGCCAGCTTCGGGCTGGTTAATTAACCGGTGGCCCCATTTTACACAGTGATTCACTTTTTGCATCATGTTGGTCTGGTACATACGTGTACATGTATATGTGTGAGGTGGCATGCCCCTTTTTCTTGCTCATGTATACACTACGCTAAGCTCTTCTATCTTGCACCTTGATTTAACAAATACCACACTACTATTGTGATCTGTATCTTTCTGTTGTGTGTGGGTGTGGTGGCGGTGTACGCAGAGGCCAGGTAGCTGGCCAAAACCTAACCTATGCGCTTCTTTTCCCATTTACATGTCGCCTTGGCTTCAATGTGTTGTGACCAGACATGTTTATATCTTCTTCTTTCAAGTAGAACCGTGCTGACAGCAACTGTTGCAATGTTTTTATTGCTTTGGATAAGTAGTTGAGTCTTCGTTCAGTTATTTCCTCTTTCTCTGTAGACCACATACATGCCAGCATTACTTGACTAACCTTGAACTGGGAAATTGCGTAACGGAACTAGAAAAAATGCCTTTGTGAGGAGAGTGTTCAGTGATTTGCGGTACGATATGTTCATACATACAACACAAAGTTCAGCTATGTCCATAACGCGTGAGGCAATCAAGTGAACGATGCCTAAGGGCATGACTATTTAAAAGATCAGGCCTGAATGAACTATAATTGAGGGACAACAAGTCAAATCCATTGATTGTTCTTGATCACACTAGTTTTCCAAACTGTAACAGACATCTATATTGGCAACGACTTCGGTGTGTATCCTATGAGGAAGTGGTTGCCCCCACACTTTAGTTATTGCTTTTCCTGTGAACTGACTTGACCCTTGACTGCCTCACGACCGCCACCCAGAGCCACCCACAAGTTTCTTCTATTCTAGAACCAGTAAGAAAGTTTCATGGTCAAGACATGTTTATGTCATATCGGCGAGAACAGCGTGACGTCCAGCGTAGGAGCAACGAAATTCATTCCATAAATAGCGATTTGAATTTTACTCTCTATTTAATTCACCTCAATGGTTTCATTATCCTGGGCCTGTTGGCAAAAATCAAGACGAAGCTTTTTATTATTTTAATCATGGTAGCTGCCAAATCAATAAGGACGGAACCGGTGGTGCATCTTTGAAGTCCTCTTGAAAGTACCTCACCATGACTCGGAATGGCACAGGAACTCGATCTCACATTCGTTTTCCGTTTCTGGCTCCAGTTCAGCCGATTCTCACGATGAAAATGACCAGCTAACCTGGGATTCACGTGCTTCCGCTGGTGTTCATTTCGCATGCGATGTGCCAAAGGGAAATACCCTGGCACGCAACATTAAACTATGAACGAAAAACAATCACGTTGGCGCAGTGCCGTGAATTCCGTGTTCACTCCGTCGCCGCTCGCTCAATCCGTCTCCTATAGTGAAGAAATTTATATTAATAGACCGGAGCTCAATACCTTTCCCATATGTATGGAGTATCGCTATAGACTTATTTCTGATGGACTTAGGAACGTTTGTACACAGTAACAGGACCAGGACCAGGACCAGTGACTGATCTGTGCACCGCCATGTACTCCGCCAATCTCACGAGGTCTATAGACGTCTATGTACTGTACTGTGTACACTGACATGATACTGACTTGTTTTGTATGTTGTTGAAACTCATGTTGTCGGTTGATAGCATTTCTTATAGAATTACAAGTCATGTGAAGTGTTGCATGCCTTAGAAGAATAATCAAAATTTGGTATGTTGAAGATTGTCAGCTTTTAGTGTTGTAATTTGTCGAGTTTGAAGCTTAATAATTAGGTTTACCGCAATCCAGCAGACCACTGGCAGGTAAATGCATACAAGCAACATGAACCTGAATACAGGCACTGTCCTAGACCGCTCCCTACCCCCCCCCCCCCCCAACGCACGCCATGAGATTAGGAAAGTAAGGTTACAGGGATTCGCGGCCGCATCACCTGACGTGTCTAGGAACACATCAAGCTATTTACATTCGCATCGGTGGCCCACCACTTCGCATAATTATATCCTCATCGACAAATGCAGACCTCACAAGTGAGTCCGAGGCAGGAGAGAAGGGAAAAGGCACAATTGATTGGCACAATCATTCACACTTCACAGATATTTCCATCAGTTATCACAAATGCAGACAATACTGTGGGCTCCGTTCTTGGGTGCCTGACAGAGTTTGGCACGCACGGTTTTTGTCCTGTAAGCATACAACAATGACGTCCCTCACCACAATAACACACACACAATACCTTTTCTACAAATGGGATTAATGGTGACAAATATGAGACAACCACTAAAAATAACCATCATGGCATGCTGGTGTGTCCAGGTTGGTGCTACCACTCAAGTACGAGACCAAAGCAACGAAACTTATTTGCATGATGTACAATTACATGTAGATGTGACACACCGAAAATATTATAAAATCACTAGACCCTACTCGTACAAAGTCCACGGGTATACAGTAAGCAGCAGATATTTATTGCATGAATATCAGTAAGCCAGAAGCAGCTTAAACCCGCTCGCCACGGATGCGACGTGCCAGCTGGATGTCCTTGGGCATGATGGTGACCCGCTTAGCATGAATGGCACACAAGTTGGTGTCCTCGAGGATTGCGACCAGGTAGGCCTCGCATGCCTCCTGCATTGCAAAAAGGCACAAGAGAAGGATGCAGATTAGAGAGTGCACAGAAAAGGCCCAACACACCAGGGCAAATCACAGCAAAGGAAAACTGAAGAAAAAACCCAAATATGACTGTGTCAAATCCTATGACCTTAATAAGACGATCTCCGCCACAGATTACGCTTAGAAGTCTAACATGACTGGGATGGTAACGGTGCAAAGTAAGTAAATTCAACGTTGTCTGAGATTTTTACGTTTCCTTTCATGCTAAGTGATGCTGTATGGTTTTGTACGAGTTCTGGCCATCAGGTTCCTGTGTTTTTTCATGCCGTGCTCACATGGATGCGACCGTTCAACATTTTCGTTTTTCCGTTGCATTTCTTTCGTACACTACCTGAAATTTCTATCAATCCACATGTACACAATACAGGAGGTACAAAAAAAGAATTAAATTAGGAGTGTTTCGTTGTGACTCAGAGTTTGATGGCTAAAACCAATCATGAGACAACACTTTTGTGTGACTATTGCGTACTACGCTCCGCCATTTCCGGGGATTTGAGCACTATTGCAGATTTCACCTTTTTGGGGTCAAAATTCGTAGTATCCCAAATGATGTGCACAAGGTTTTGATACCAATTTACATAAAGCTTGCCAGCAAAAAATTGCTGGACCGCTGCCTGACCGGTGCCACACAGGTGCCACGCAAAATGCCAATGAGAGCTTTAACGCTATGATCTGGGGCATGTGTGCGAAGGAGAAGTTGCGGGAGATGACACACTACGTCTTGCTGCTGGACTGGCAGTGTGCATTTTCAACACGGGAGCCAAGGCACTAGCCCAGATTCTTCAGACTGCAGGATGCCCCGTTGTTGAATACACCGTGGAGGCACTCAAACTGGAGGATAATACCCGTATAGCCAGTTCGATACGCAAGGCTTCTGGAGAAGAGGAAGAATCGTAGGAGGAAGAGGAAAGGGTTGAAGGAGGCTACTATAGAGGAGGAAGGTGTCACTTTTTTCTTTTTTATTACTAAGGCCACAGCCAAACCGGATCCTTCCGACCAAGTCATTTAGTTTGTGCATATGTCAGTTATAGTAGTACGCAATGCTGCTTTTCTAATTCTCATTATGATTTGCATGCAATGTACTACCCGAAGTACTGAATTTACTTCTTCTGTACTCTATATTCTAATGTATCGTCTACCTCTTCTCCCTTACGAACATACTTTCTCATTTTCCATACTTACTTAGGAGACTCCCTTCGATAGGCATCTATTTGCCTCTGGAGGGTCCGTGAAATAAAATCAATCAATCAATCAATCATTGGGTGTCAAGCTACTGTTTGCTTATGAAGCAGAGCAGTTTGTGTGTTTTGAGTGTCATTTTCCTCCCATTTTCAGGATATTGTGCCTATATTTTCTCTTGTGCTTCATATTTTGTATGGAATGTAATGGTTTTCCGAATCCGGTGGACACCAGGCAGTACGTTTGCCTAACATCAACATGTTGGAGTGATCTACAGTGACAATTCATGCCTGTGGAATCTGATAATGTTGCGGTGATACGGCATTTCCTCTGTGCGTACTCACAAGCCAGCTATTTTGCTTTTGCCACACTAAAGAACACCCAGGTGCAATCCATTTACATGCTGTGACTCCAGCTAAGACTTCTCTTCATTCCTTGTACTGATAGCATTCTTGAACATTTGCGCGGAAATTTGCGTGCGCAAAATTTTACGACAGGCCTATTTGAACAAGCTGTAACATGTTTTAGAGCGATCTTATGATATTGTATCAAGTGTTCACTACAGTAGAAGGAGTGTGGTATAAGAAGTGTGTGTTCCAAATTTAAAGGCGATCCTATATCCCTACCCTATACTACAACCGATAGTTTGTGAATAGATGCGACAATGGCCGGCAAAGGTGTAGTCCCCCCACTGCCTCTGTGTACACAATACTCCCTCATTCTTTTGGGCAGGCCGCCCTCTGTTGCAGAACATGCTCGTTAACTACATTATCGAATAGGGAACTTTTTCTCAGTGAGTAAAATAACATTCCCGTTCCCTTAACCTGGACTTTTGCTCTCATAGTCATACCAAAGATTTGAGCATATACAGTATTTTGAGTACTTCTTGTGAACAATTAAACAAAGAGTACACAACCACTCCTGATACTGTACTGTGACTTTGATTAGCAGTGCTAGTACAAGTTCTTGAGGTAGTACTCGTTTCTTCGCGACTTTGGACAGAGTTGCGCACCCCAAACACAACTGCTGACACCACGATTTCATAACCCCCAAGAGTGTGCAACTCCTGCTCAGTCCCTGTATGGGAGCCCGCTCGGCGGAATTCCTTCATTGCGTCATTTGTGGTGCAGTGCGATGAGTCACGCCGATGAATTCTTCTAAACTTAACAGTCAAACAAGGATGCTTCTACAGGGTAAACTGCCTAAACTGCGATTCTAGTCTGAGCCTCAAGAAGCAAAAGTGAAACGAAGCACCAGATCCTAAAGACAAAGCTATTTTTTTTCGATGCAATGGTGACTCTTCTTCGCCTTCTTCTTCCACCAGTGCAGTCAATCTCTTCAAGAACAATTTAGTCCCCAGGCCATTGGCATATTTCCGGTGCTTTCCTCGCAGATGATTTCAAATGGTTGAGGAACTTGAGAATACGTCGAAGCAGCATTTTTCGGCCGAGTTGCACAGCTATCAGATTGATTGTCTTCAAAGGCAATGCAAAATTATTAACAGCGTCCTCGCTTCTTCCTCTCGTGTTGTCCATGGATTCTTGGAGAAAGATTTTTTTTAGGAAGCACGACTTGTACGTCCGAAATGTCTTAAAAAAGGTTAGAAAAGTCGAGGCTACAGCCTTGAGTTAGCAGCGGTTCAGGGTATAGTTTCCAGAAATCGCAAAGAACCCAAATTTACCTCGGGTGACAATCTGCGCATGACGAAATATAAGAAGTTCGCCGAGCGCTGGGTCTATGCCCGTTGCACAATCTTGGGGGTTATGAGCTCTTGCTGACACCCACAAGTACGAAAGTAGTATATCGAGAGGACACCTCTCCCCCTCCCTTCCCCCCCCCCAATAAAATTTCCGCAAATGACGTTACTATGCAAAAGCTAAGCAAAAGACTTTACCATTAAAAAGGACACACTTCAGGCTCATTACAAACATCTTGAAAGTTTTTGTCTTCACAAGTATACTTTCAAGCCTTCTCATCAGGTGAAATACAGGCAAGGGAAAAGGAACAGGAACAGTGGATTAAATACAGTAAGAAGGTGGTAAAACAGCGCAAAAAAGAGAGAAAGAAGATAGCTAAAGAAAACAGCGAAAATTGCAATAATGACGCAAAGGTGCAAATGCGAGAAAACTCATTAAGCGCGACATGTAGTGCGACAACAAGAGACAACCACTGGACATACATGTAACTAACGAGGTTTTGACGACCTACCTAACAGCCTAAGTGTTAATTTGATTTGTTTCTGCTTGCAAAGGTTGGGTTTCCTTGTGTGGATGTATACAGCTTCCAAAACATTCAGCCTTTGCAAGCAGAAACAAATCAAATTAACACTTAGGCTGTTAGGTAGGTCGTCAAAACCTCGTTCGTTACATGTATGTCCAGTGGTTGTCTCTTGTTGTCGCACTACGTGTCGCGCTTATTGAGTTTTCTCGCATTTGCACCTTTGTGTCATTATTGCAATTTTCGCTGTTTTCTTTAGCTATCTTCTTTCTTTCTTTTTTTGCGCTGTTTTACCACCTTTTTACTGTATTTAATCCACTGTTCCTGTTCCTTTTCCCTTGCCTGTATTTCACCTGATGAGAAGGCTTGAAAGTATACTTGTGAAGACAAAAACTTTCAAGATGTTTGTAATGAGCCTGAAGTGTGTTCTTTTATGAGTATTATCGCATTTTTGTCTCAGAGGAAACACTTTACCGTTAGTAGCGTTAGGCGATGGCCAGTGTCCATAGCGCTATATTACTAGTATATGTATGTAGTCTTGTAGAGCCGTGAGTTTCCTCATGTTCAAATGACAGCAGCTTCGTCAAATTATAAGAAAGCGAACACAGCCTACGAAACAAAGACTTTAGACTTACCTGAAGAGCACCAATGGCCGCCGACTGAAAACGAAGGTCACTCTTAAAGTCCTGAGCGATTTCACGAACAAGATTCTGGAAGGGCCGCTTGGGGATAAGAAGCTCAGTGGATTTCTGGTAACGACGAATTTCTCGAAGAGCGACAGTACCAGGACGGTATCTGTGAGGCCTCTTCAATTCAGGAGGTGAGGGAGCACTCTTACGAGCAGCCAAGGTGGCAAGCCCAAGCTGCTTCATTGGAGCTTTTCCTCCAGTTGACTTTCGGGCAGTTTGCTTTGTTCTAGCCATGCTGACACAGAAACACTTTACAGAATTTGCTTTTTAGACCTCTCAACGACTTCGGCAATGAACAACTAAATAAATTCCACAACACAAACGAGATACTTGTACAGTCAGTGTGGCCTATAAGGTTGGCGGCTATAGTGCTAATATTATACCGGCTGGAGTGATCAATTTCTCAAATTCATTTTCATCTGTCATAACTAAGTGCACACAGTTATCGCGTGTATTAATAATCCTCTATAGTTATAAATCGCCTATAGTGATGAAATTCATATTTCAAAAGAACTTTATTACATTATTTTTGCATCGGCTTTAGTGATTGATGTACACATGTAAAATCCAGTGGTGTCAGAGGAGAACAGGGTGTTACTCTCTTCGTGAAGAACTTACTTGTCCAGTGCAGTTTGGTGCGTTCTGCTTGTACAAGTTGCGAAATATGCCTCCATCGTGAGGAAATGCTGATGTTGTGTGTCAGGAACTGTAGCCAGCTATGCAGTGCGTACATGTATGCGCACAGACAACTGAGTCAATTGACACCCCGCTCGCATATATTGCATGCACTATCGGTCATAGTAATAAATATATCGCTTCTAGTGATAAAATGCTCGAAAGCAAACACCAGCGCTATAGGCGATACTGACTGTACGTCGAAACTTGACCGCTATATCTGGCAAAATCATTTCGCTCACTGGAAAATGATTGATTTTCAAGACCTCTGATTGGTCAAATCTCACCATTTCCGCTGGTAGGTTGCTAGGCCCCGGCGGATAATGCTAGCATTACATCTAGCATATTTAGCACTTTCTGGAAACTAGCATTGCACGAGCATAACCAGCAGATTTTGCAGAAAACTAGCATATACTTTCGAAAACTAGCATATTCTTGCAAAATATGGGATTTTCGTGTGAATTCACAACTCCCTAGCCCTCGCGAGCGCACGAGGCGGGCGCGCAGCCTTGATCATGCATGATGATGATAATGTGGCGGCAGTGCGGACTGCAGTGCAAGTGGTGTACTCTGCAGCCTAGATCCTCTACGGCTCTACATGTACAATGTACATGCTTTGTAGCTAGAAGAAGTGAGAGGTTCCGCACATCATAACACGCTCTTTTCTCACTCTAGTGAGACAGTACCGGTAAGGTGGTAAGTAACAAAGTAACTAAACTTAGTTCAAGTCTAGAATCTGGTGTCACGCAAATCTCGCCTGGCGCCTAACTACAGGTTTATGCGCATAGTGTCAGTGACGTACAATGGCCATCTTCCACCACAAGTACTCCAGTCATGTAGTAGCTAGTGAACCAGTTACCATGGTTACCTAATGTCATTGTTACTTCCAGTTCCAGTACTCGTGCAAGACTATTGCAATTTTGTTGCCATCTTGAGGACGGTAAATCGGATCCGTACGGGACCAGTCGATTGCAGAGAAATATGCATGTACACGCAAACTAATTATAGAACTGTGTTCGCATCCGAAAACACTAGTTCACTTCAAGTCTTCAATGCCCTCTACTAGTTCTACTTGTAGTAGATCTATGACTCTGGCTAGGAGTCTGGGCACAAGCGTTGCGAAAAAAACTTGTGATGGGTGTACATTCTGCTGCAAAGTCAATCCCCCGTCAGTATCTTCGAGCCCGACTGCAAGCAGGTTGTGCAAACGATAAAGAGTGGTGGACAACTCTGAAGTAAGCCAGTGGCCATGGACGCAACTCTGGCATACCTACTAGCATCGATCGTGATGGCAATGAACACTCCACCAATAGAAGCAAAGCTGAGGCGTTTGGGAAGTATTTTGCTGGGAAATGCGCTCTAGTGGATGATTTGGAGGATAAGCCTCTCCAACATGTACAGCCTAAGTCTACCGCCCGCTTGCACCAAGTGCATTTCAGGGAACTAGCTGTAGGCCGCGCCCTCCGTCCGCTTGACACCTCCAAAGCAACAGGACCTGACAACATCCCAGCTTTTGTCCTCAAGACTTGTGCAAACGAGCTTGCTGCCCCCCTAGCACGCCTCTTTGCCACGTGTTTCTCTATTGGAAGACAACCGGGAGACTGGAAAGAGGCCAGAATAGTCCCAGTTCACAAGAAGAACTCCCGCTCACCCATCAGCCACTACCGACCAGTGTCCCTACACAACATTATCTCGAAGGAAATGGAAGGCATTGTGAACCTCGCCATCATGAACTTTATAGATCGCCACAATGTTCTGTCTGCAAAGCAATATGGATTCGGCCGACGCCTTGGAACTGCAGATGTCCTGACGCTCCTACATCATAAATGGAGTTGAGCTGTCGGTTCGGGTGGCTCAGCCCATGTTCTTGCAGTAGACATAGCTGGAGCATTTGATAAGGCGTCCCACAAAGGTGTGATTCACAAGGCTGCTGCGGCTCTGCCTTGCACTATATTTCATCCATTTAGCATTGCAGCTCTACGTTGAGCTAACAGCAGCTCTACTTTGAGCTAATCGCAGCTCCACTTTGAGCTAACCGCGGCTGTACTTTGAGCTAACAGACGCTCTACTTTGAGCTAACTGCAGCCACACTTTGACCTAACAGCAGCTCTGCTCTGAGCGTACGAGAGCGCAGTGATCCGTTGAGCTCGCGTCACCTAAGCTGGCGGAGAAGGCATTGGTGCCAGTCGGGCTTCTGGGCACGCGAGCCATGTCCGCACTGTCATGTTGCTGGTTCTCCTGGCCGTAGCAGAACTCACTACCAAGGGCTAGTTGTGCCAGCAAACGGTCCTGTAAAATACTTTTACTAAGTTTCCTTTCGGATTCAAGCCGGGCTGAGAAATCTCGCCGCGGAGGGCTTGGCAAGGCAAGGCATTGCCTTGACACTGTCGACAGTTAGGTCAGACATACTGAAGAAATACAGTGTCGAGGTGACACTCGGGCTGGCAGCAAAGCTACGAAAGGAAATGAAACACTGCTGAAGCACGATCCGGTGTCTGGAAGAGCACAACAGGGCGAAAAGAAACACTGCTGAAGCACGATCCGTTTTCTGGAAGAGCACAACAGGGCAAACAATATTTGTTTTCTTTTCAGCAAAATGGGCTGGTGCCATTTGTGATTACGCAGCAAAACAAAGCGAGTCGTCAATCTTGAATGCAGTACAAAGCAATGCAGTGCCGTGTGTGCGCTAGTTCGGTTTGTTGCTTACAAGTACGAGCCCAGCTAGTACACCATTAGTACCTCACAACAACACACACAATCCCTTTTCTGCAGATGGGATTAATGGTGACAAATACGAGACAACCACTAAAAATAACCACTATGGCATGCTACTGTGTCAAGGTTGGTGTGTGATATGCTACCACTCAAGTACGTGACCAAAGTAAGTTGCATGATGTATATGTAGATCTGATGTGACACACCGAAAATCTATCACCAAAACCTACTCGTGCACAGTCCAAGAAGCACGCTACATGCATATGGGTGTACGAGTATAAGCAGCAGATATTTATTGCATGAATATCAGTGAGCCAGAAACAGCTTATGCCCGCTCGCCACGGATGCGACGTGCCAGGTGGATGTCCTTGGGCATGATGGTCACACGCTTGGCATGGATGGCACACAAGTTGGTGTCCTCGAATAGGCCGACCAGGTAGGCCTCGCTTGCCTCCTGCATGGCAAAAGGCACAAGAGAAGGACGCAGATCAGAGAGTGCACAAAAAAGGCACAACACACCAGGGCAAATCACAGCCAAAACAATGTACAAGAAACCCAAAATCCCATGCCCTGAAGAGGCCGACGTCCACCACAGATAACGCTTCGTAGTCTAACAGGACTGGGGTGGTAACTGTGGAAAGAAGGCAAGTTCAACTTTCTTGTTTTTTCTGTTGCTGAGCGATGCTGTATGATGTTGTGCGTGTTCTTCACATCAGATTCATGTTATTATGCAATTTGACGCAGTATTCACATGCAGGTGACCATTTTTCTTTCTTTTCGTTGCATTTCTTACGTACACTACCTGAAATTTCCATCAACCCACATCTACACAATACCCAAGACTTACACAAAAGGAATTAAAGTAGGGCTGTTTCGTTGTTTGAAATTCGGGTATGGAGCCAATAAAAAAAGTAGAAAGGAAAGGACATATGGAAACGAGTTAAGAGTAACTCTCCACCACTATACCTAGATACTATATACAGTCAAAAAGTGCAACAACTAGGCACAAAACTGACAGAGTACTGAGACATTCGACGTCCTGACACCTAGCTTCAACACATCTCCGTAGCGCTAACCCACAGCTTTCCAACTTGGAAGGTTCAAGGTTATGGAAATACCAAAGAGGGGAAGGCAAGTGCAACGAAAACGAGCACAAGCTACAGTCCCAACGGAAGAAAGAATGTCGTCTTTGTCAAATCGCCTACTGGTTTCGTCATCGTCCAGTAACAATCGACATTCTTTCTTCAGTTGGGACTGTAGCTTGTGCTCGTTTTCGTTGCGCTTGCCTTCCCCTCTTTGGTATTTCCATAACCTTGAACCTTCCCAGTTGGAAGGCTGTGGGTTAGCGCTACGGAGATGTGTTGCAGCTAGGTGTCAGGACGTCGAATGTCTCAGTACTCTGTCAGTTTTGTGCCTAGTTGTTGCACTTTCTGACTGTATAATCTAGTTACAGTGGTGGAGAGTTACTCTTAACTCGTCCCCATATGTTTCGTTGTTGCTCCGAGTTTCATGGCAAAAACCAATCATTCAACAAAACCTTTGCGTACCACTGCCTATTCCGGGAATTTGAGCACCATTGCAGGGTAAGGCGCACTGCCTATGTATACACACAATAATTCACTAATGCCCCATTTCTAGGACAGGGCGCCCCCTATTGTAGAACCCGCTTGTAACAGTTCCCTGTTAGCGCTAACCTTATCTGCCCTCTAGCTCTGTATCTTGCACCTTTCCCTATCCTGTCAGCACGCGCGTTATCACCTTAGGGCACGAAGTGCCCTATATCAGTTGTGTTGCCTTGAGCAAGCATTGTCTTTTCCAAGAATACCTTCAAACGGTTACACTGGTAGCGGAGGATGGTTAACATGGTGTTCTTGGAGCTCGCCATTGTCGTGGCGATCCTTGTTTTTTCTGTGTTGCTATTCAGGTTGGCCAGCGAGGTCCGTGAAGCCAGTTGCCAAGTCAGCGCCCGTCTGAGCAACCGACAACAACCGCTCCCTGTGCCGCCCGCTCATTCGTCCGGAAAGCCTCGGCACGCTAAGGAGCCGCCGATCTTCGATGGCAAGCCCTCGCAGTTCAAGGAGTGGGCTTTCTCCATTGAGCTGGCGATTCGGTCACTGGGAATCACCGACTCATCGGTGATGGTGGATTACGCAGCGGGCTTCCTGAGCGGCAACGCCAAGCTATGGCTCATCGCATCGTTGGATACGGGTGTGGAGTTCTCGACGTGGCCAGCGCTGCGTGAAGCCCTCGCCAAGGTGTACGGTCCGTTGCATCATCAAGAGCGGGTGCGACTGGATCTCTTCGCTGTCAGGCAGCACTCCAGCTTGGAGAGCTATGTCACCGAGTTCTCGCGCCTAAGCCTACAAGTGCCTGATTTCGACGAGCTGACCCGAGGACTGCTGTTCGTAAATGGACTGCACCCATCTGTCAAGACCCGGGTGCTGCGAGAGCACCCCACTGATCTGAGCCAAGCGATCAGGTCAGCGCAAACGGCGGACCAACAGCCGAACCCGATTCAGCACCGAAGTCAGCCCGTACGACCCCAAAGGCTAACACCGGAGGAGAGGCGTCACCTGAGTCGGCAGGGTGGATGCTTCGCTTGTCGGAAGCCAGGTCACCTAGCTCGGGATTGTCCCAGCAATCAACACCCAAACGCTGGTCGCCAGTGAAAAATGGCGTGCGCTCGCTGGCGACCAAGCGGAAAGCACCCAACGGTTACCCGGTTGACATACGCAACCGTTACAGCGTACTAGAGCTGGAAGAACCGACGCTGCAAACTGATTCGGAAGATGTTGCCGAACAGGAATCCCATGTCAGCAACGTTGATATCGCAGTACAGGACACGGAGCTTCCTTTGGAGCATGACCTTCTCCGTGTTGAGGGCAGGATCAACGGCCGCCGGGCAATTATGCTTATTGACTCGGGATCGACGCACGACTTCATATCGGAAGCTTTCGTGCAAAGAAACGGCCTTGTTACGGAGAGCAAGGACGAAACACTGAAGGTAACCCTGGCTGATGGCTCATCGACATCATCGGAACTGCAGAGGACCGGTCCGGTAAAGGTTATCGTGAAAGACTTCAGCGACACCCAATCTTTCACAGTTTTTCCGTTGAGCCGCTATGATGCTATCCTGGGCAAGCCATGGCTGACCAGACACAACCCGGATATCAACTTTCAGACCAAAGAAGTCAAACTGAACGGAGAGCCGCTCGTTGCTAAACCCCCTTCCAGCCAAAATAGTGATACGGAGCGTCAGGAGTCGCCGCCAATTGAGAGCATGCTCATATCTGGTTCTCAGGCTCGCCGCGAGTTGAGGAAAGGCGCGCAGGGAATCCTGGCGTGGGTCAACGCTACTGACGACGAGGAGGAGGACAGCAAGCCATCAGCCGCCAGACAACACCCAGATCATCAAGAGCAGCTGGCTAACCTTCTGCGGCGGTACTCGGACATCTTTCCAGACGACCTGCTGACCGAGCTTCCGCCAGAGAGGGATGTCGACCATGAGATTGTGACTGAGGAGGGTGCCGTTCCTCCATCACGGGCTGCCTACCGTCTCCCCAAACCCGAGATGGATGAATTGCAAGCCCAGCTCACGGAACTCCTCCGCAAGGGCTTCATCGAACCCAGCAAGTCACCATACGGTGCCCCAGTCTTTTTCGTTAAAAAGTCTGATGGCTCATTGCGCATGGTTTGTGATTGGCGGAATTTGAACAGGATCACCATCAAAAACAAAGCTTGCCTCCCAAACATTGATGACCTGTTTGATACCATTCAAGGTAGCTCATACTTCAGTAAGCTGGATTTACGCTCGGGATATAATCAGCTTAGGATCCGTCAGGAAGATGTACCTAAGACGGCTATCAATACTCCCTTCGGTCATTTCCAGTTCCGGGTTATGGGCTTTGGATTAACTAACGCCCCTGCCACGTTTCAGTCATTGATGAACAGTATTCTCCAACCGTACTTACGGCGGTTTGTGGTAGTGTTTCTGGATGATATTCTTATCTTCAGCAAATCCTGGCAAGATCATCTTGAACATATCCAGACAGTTCTTGAGACGCTCCGGAAAAATAGGCTATTCTGTAAGCAGTCGAAATGTGAGTTTGGTGTCAAGGATGTTCTGTTTCTAGGGCATCGCATCGACGGTGAATGTATCGCTCCAGATCCAAAGAAGCTTAAAGCAGTGAGGGAATGGCAGCCACCGACGACAGTTACGGAGGTGAGACAGTTCCTTGGTTTTGCGAACTACTTTAGAAGATTTATTGAGCACTACTCTACTATATCGCGGCCATTAGAGGAGATCACTGGCAAACATGCCAGGTTCGAATGGAGTGGCCCCCGTCAGCATGCATTCGAATCCCTGAGACAGGCCTTGTTGAGTGCACCGCTGTTGAAACTAGCAAACGTGCAGAAGCCTTTCAGAGTTGCAACAGACGCAAGTGATTTTGCGATAGCAGGCGTCCTTCTCCAACAGGGGGAAAGCGATAGTGCTTGGCATCCTGTGGCATATGCCAGTCGTAAGCTGTCACAAGCGGAGCGAAATTACACTGCTGCAGAACGCGAAACCCTGGCGGTGGTGTTTGCACTGCGATCCTGGAGAATTTATCTATTCCAGCATTTTGCAAGTGTTCAGTGACAGCATGGCCGTAGTCTACTTGAGCACAAAAGCCAATCTCACTAAGCGCGAAGCTAGATGGGTTGAATTTCTTGCAGACTATGACTTCACAGTTAATCACAAACCCGGCAAGGAAAATATGGCTGATGCGTTATCCCGCCGCCCTGATCTGCGCGGGTCAGCAATTGGCAATGTAGTTGAGGAAAAGGATTGCCCACCCATCCTACCAGCACCCCATTTGAATACGATTGAGTTTGCTTTGGAACTGAGTGATAGGGTTGCTGAGATGATTTCGGAAGCATATCAGAATGACGAGCAGCTTTCCCCAATAATTCAGCGGCTGCGCGGCGATTCCTCTGATAATCTACACGAGCGGTACTATTGGGATGAAGAGTCCAGGTACCTATACCTCCGTGCAGCACCAAACAATCGCTTGTGTGTACCCAAGTGTGCAGTAAGGCTTCAGCTCCTGCAGGAGTACCACGACTGTGTTACGGCAGGCCATCAGGGACGGGATCGTACATATTTCCGGCTTCGTCAATTCTTCTACTGGCCCAAGATGGGCCTTGACGTGAAGAAATTTGTTAAGTCTTGCGGCATATGTCAGCGCACTAAGGGTGGGTTGCCTAGATCCGGTTTGCTGCAATCGCTCCCAGTACCAGACACCCCCTGGAAAGATATTTCCATGGACTTTATCGTTGGCTTACCCCAGACTCCTCAGGGCTTTGATGCAATTTATACATTTGTTGACCGGCTTACAAAATGTGTCCATTTAGTCCCCACGACTTCCAAAATTGACGCTAAGGGTTCTGCTGATTTGTATCTCCAGAATGTGTTTAGATTACACGGTTTGAGTTCCACTATTGTTTGTGATCGGGACCCAAGATTTACTTCTGAATTTTTCCGGGAATTGTTTCATCAATTAGGTACCACCTTGTCGTTTAGTACTGCCAATCACCCACAGACCGATGGGCAGACTGAGAGAATGAATAGAGTAATTGAGGATGTGCTTAGAGCGTTTGTTAACCACAAACAAGATAATTGGGACAAGCTTCTGCCTCTTTGCGAATTTGCAATTAATAGTTCATATCAGTCTTCCACTTCTAGCACGCCGTTTTATCTAAATTATGGACTTAATCCCAAGTCCCCACCAGATTTCCTGGCACGGAGGGGAGGAGGGAGTGCCCCAGACTGGATCCAGGATCGGGCGGATGCCGTCAAGTTGGCAAAGGACGCCATGATTGCCGCTCAGGCTAGACAAGCTCAGTATGCAGACAGGGGAAGGGTGCCCAGCAACCTGAAGGTTGGCGACATGGTGCTGGTGTACAAGGATTTCCTAACAACCGCAGAAGCCCGGGATCAGCCTTCACAGAAGCTACGCCCTAAGTGGTTCGGGCCCTACCCAATCATCAAGAAGATCGGACCCAACGCCTATCAGCTGGATCTACCCAGCGCTATTCGGTGCCACCCTGTCTTCAATGTCACTGCTCTGCGCCGGTATGAGCAGAATACTATTCCCGGCAGACGGCAGCCACCCCCGCCACCGTTCACTGACTTGCACGGTCAGACCAGATACATGGTGGAGAAGATTCTTGACGATCGCCAGCGAAGGCATCAGACTCAGTACCTTGTCAAGTGGCAAGGATACCCAGACGACGAAGCGACCTGGGAGCCAGAAGAGAACTTGCTGGACGAGGCCGGTAGGCCGATAGTTGCTCTGAGGCGTTACAGGGCGTCCAGGGCATGTTAGTGACACTATGGTTACAGCGAAATGTTACTCGCTCAAATTCAATTGCACGTGTACCTTGAGAATTCCCACTTGATCCTTGTTGTGTTAAGAAATCCATTCCCCTCCTGTTTTAGATTTTCCCCATTTCCGTTATCTTCACTCGCCTGACTGTCCTTGGTTACCTTGCACGGTACTTCAATTAGATGAGCGTTGTTGGGTTGACACGATTTCATTTTGATTATTCCCTTTCCACATATTCCTCGACTCCCTGGAGGCACATGTGCCTCGCTTAGGAGGGAGGGATGGTGTAACAGTTCCCTGTTAGCGCTAACCTTATCTGCCCTCTAGCTCTGTATCTTGCACCTTTCCCTATCCTGTCAGCACGCGCGTTATCACCTTAGGGCACGAAGTGCCCTATATCAGTTGTGTTGCCTTGAGCAAGCATTGTCTTTTCCAAGAATACCTTCAAACGGTTACACCGCTCGTAAACTACATCATACACTAGGGAACTGCTTCTCAGCAAGTACCAAAAATGTCCGTTCACTTAACCAGATCTTTTGCCCTCGTAGTCATACCAAATTACATCTATAGAGGTTATGCGAATGACGTCACGAGGAGCGCCAAGGCGGCTGCGAGTGGCAGGGGTGGCAAAATGAAGTCGTTTCTGCTTGAACTATTTTTTTCTCGTCTTTGAGAGGAAAAGTAAAATTTGTTGTTGGTTGTCGACATGTCGTTCCTCACTTTTATTTTTATTTCCGCTGGTGTCTCGCTTGCTGAAGTTTTTAGCCTTCAACATGCCGAAGAGTTGTGCAGCAATCGTGCCGATCCTGGAACGGCTGTGAAGTTTTACAAGTTTCCTGTAGCGGACGAGCGGCGCAAACTATGGGTTGCGGCTATGAGACGAGAGAATTGGAAGCCAACTGACAGTAGCAGGATCTGTTCAGACCATTTCGTAGGCGCAGAGAAGAGCAACGATCCACTATCTCCCGCTTACGTTCCGAAACTTTTTGAACATGTCAGGACTCCTGTAAAGCGTAAAGCGGAGAGGGATTTGGTGGCATATGAACGCCGAGCGAAGCGGAAGCTGACGTTCGAGGAGAGCAAGACGCCGACACCAGTGAAAGTGGACGCCTCTGGGAATGACTTCACAGAGGCAATGGCAGATTTGCCTGGTGCCTATGGTGCAGAGGTAGAGTCTGATCCTGTAGCAGTCTCCAGTGTCTCATCGCAGACTGACATGGATATGGAGCACTTTACGCGGCTGGAGGAGACAAACAACCGTTTGGTCCTGGAAAGCAAACGGAGGCCAAGCGCTCCAGGACAAGGTGACACCTTGTCAATCGAGTCGTTTGAGAAAGACAACGCGAAGGTGCTCTTCTATACTGGTTTGCAGTCTTTTGGGACCATGATGGGCATATTTGAACACGTGAGGAAGAGAGTTCCACAGCACCACCGCCACACGCTCTCTCTCTTCCAGCAGTTCTTGATTGTTCTCATGAAGCTTCGGCTGAATTGTCGGGACCAAGACTTGGCGTACAGATTCGGCATTCACCAGTCGACCGTGTGCCGGATTTTCCAGCGCTGGATCCGGGTGATGCATGGGATGCTGGGACCACTTGTCAAATGACCGGAAAGGGACGAACTACGCAAAGCTCTGCCACTTGAAATTCTTAAGCATTTCCCGGGCTGTGCTGTCATTATTGACTGCTGTGAAGTTTTTTGTGAACGAACTTCTGATTTGATGGTAAGAGCTCAAATGTACTCTCACTATAAAAGCCATAACACTGCAAGATTGCCTGATGATTTCAGCGGGGACGAAACGTACGTCGCAATCGACCTATGTCGTTGCTGTGTCATCTTCTATGTGCCATGCGCTACTTGATGTACCAGCCTGCTATGTTGGATACCGCTAACCATGCATCGACTAGGCGCCAGGCGCGCGAACTGATGGTGGTGGTGGTGAGAAGGAGAGCTCTTTGCCAGAACTTTGCAGCCTAGAGAGCGTGTGTGGGCAGGCGTGGGTTTACCGCCATATTGCCAGGTGTATCTTTACCACCATATTAATTTTATCAACTATTTATTCATATCTATATTCATCCTCTGCTGGGATAACAGCTACACCATAGCTCAGTGGTTAGAGCATCACTGACCTGAAGGCAAGGTCCCTGCCGGTTCAAGTCCTGATGGTCACATTCAATTTTTTCTATTTATTCATATCTACAGTGTATATTCATCCTCTGCTGGGATGACAGCTACCCCATAAGTTAGCTCAGTGGTTAGAGCATCGCTGGCCTCAAGCGAGGGTCCCTGGTTCGAGTCCTAGTGGTGACCGTCAATTTTTCTATTTATCTATATTCCCTGGCCTCAAGCGAAGGTCCCTGGTTCAAGTTCCGGTGGTGACAGTCAATTTTTTCTTCAAACCTTTCCCGTTTGCATCTTTTCCCTCAAACCAATAAATATTCATCCGTTTCCAGTTTTATTTGTTGAAGCAAATAGTTGACATGTCGTGTGTTTTTAGGACTGTATACCGGCAATTATATTATTCTGTTTTACCTATTCTGCAGTTGCATGCGCATGTGTTCACCTCATTCACCTCGCTTGTTCCTAGTTTCTTTTGTCTGGCTAGCCAAGCTTGCTTGGTCATGGCAACGCCAACAGACTTATAATAATAATAATAATAATAATAATGGCTTCTATCATCACTCACGACATGCCTCCGTTTCTTGTTGCATCAATATAATGACTCGTGGTCCAAATAGGGACAACACAATATAATAATTATAAATAGCCCTGAAACCCAACTTAGGGTCTGGGTAGTGCGCGATGTAGCATCAGATGTAGTATGCCCAGCACCAAAGAACAACTCAACTTATGCCAACATCACCCGGCAGAGACGTAAAAAAGCGAAGTGTATGATGTGTAATGATGGAGTTCCTCTGCTCACATGCATAAGCAGTGAGTAGTCTTCACGCATGTCCTGGGACCCACAAATACGAATCAGCATTATGGTCCTTCAGAGATACATGCAAACAAAGAAATACAAGAAAGGTAGCGGAAATCGTTGTGAAAGCCCAGCCACTGATTGTATGCACACACGTGGCAAGTGCAACAGCAAGTACCATGGAAGGCATAGCAGAACAAAAGTTGAAAATGCAACTCTAGAAATACCAGAATAGCAGGCTCCATGAATATAATCACTTCTCAAATGCTTGAGACTTGGATTTACAAATGCTACGACAAAAATGACTATGTACATGGAAAGTTGGTTGCACCCCACACTAGAGGTCGAGCTTTTCTGCCGCCTTGACTGGACATTTGACTGACTCACGACTGCCATTCAGAAACTTGACAAACTCACGACTTCCATCCAGACACTTGACTGACTCACAACTGCCATCCAGAGCAGAGAAGAAGTCCCTCGAGCCTTTGATTCGGCAAACCTGCAAGAAAGCACCACTCCCTGCTCAATACACAGTGTTTCGGGGAATTCACCCCTCTATCAGTTGAGCTTGAGTACGCTTACGAACGTTGTGCTTAGCGACCAACATTCCTATAAACTTGTCGCCGAAGTCGCTACCACTGTAATTGTACATGCATATTATCATTATTTAGTGGCAGATTTGATCTTGCGACACTCCGGGCAGGTCCAGTTCTTGCGCTTTGGCTTACTCTTCACCTGCAAACAAGCCATGTGGAACAAACGAATACTGCAATCTTTGTTGGAACATCGCAGTACCTCGCCAGCCTTCACAGACTTGCAGTAGCAAAACTCCGGATGGCCTTCTTGATCGGCAGTAGATGTTGTACAGTAAGTATCGTTTATAAAGTGACCGGATATAATGATATACCGGTTATAGTGATAGAACACGTCAAAATCAAAATCAAATCAGAAAAATACAGCTAAAATATCACTATATACACTATTATCGGCTATACCGATATATCGCTTATTGTGATGGACTTCAGGAAGCAAACCATATCAAATGTACAGGAAAATATCGCATATAATGATCAAGAGTGATCTTTCTGCATGCTCTTGTCCGTTTCTGGCTGTGTTGCCTCTCACGATGATGTTGCCAACTCACGTACACAGCCACTCATGTCTATTTCTGGCTCTACGCAACTCATTGGACACCGAGTAGATCTACGTGAGCACGGATCCAGCTCAGGCTTTTTTTGGAGAACACGCTGAAGAAGCAGCCATGCCACATGATGTATCGAAGTTCTAGTACGTGTACAGTCTGTACTCGTACTGCACTGCCATGCACTGCTCTGTGTCAATGTCATGCACTGGTACACAGACCGTGGAGCATGCATGCACTTTCAGCATGCTTTTTCCAGCGTGTACGCATCATTTCATGTGCAGTCATGTGCCATGTGTCGGTCAAACATGCAAATCGGCTATAGTGATGCACCGGATATAGTGATACATTTTCGAAAATCAAAGGGGCACGTTATATCCGATATTTACTGTACTGGCAGCACCAAGTGGTTCCCAGGCTGATGTAGCCGCTGAAGACGCATCGGCAGGAAGAGCGGAGAACGTTTTAGTTAACCATTTCCCAACAAGCTCTGGGAGGACAGCACACTGAAAGAATTTCTTGGCACCTGCTACCGCTTCACGGATGAAATCTGTGTCTGCAGAGATACGCTCCACAAACAGCTGACCGTCATTCCACACAACAAAGTCACAGTACTGCACCTTACACACCAGCATCTGTAGCTGTACTTGGTAGTAGTACATGTGGTCTTGCTTAAGATGGAGTGCTCCGCCGGACTTTACTAGACAGAACTTCCCTAAATCGGCAGCATCATGCAGGCTACTGTCTCGGCACCCGTACGGGCACTTCACTTCCACCACGCCGTTGCAACAGCAGGAGCACTGCACAAGGGAGTCGGGAGTAGCGCCAAGATATGGATAGTCCGGATGAATTACAAAGCCACTGGGCAGTACTTCAACCTTCTGATGTGTTGCACTGGCATGTTCACTATAGTTGTCAATTGCCTTCTGCTCGTGATCACATCCCCATTGTGTGGCTTTGCTACGAAACTTGTGTGCCTCAGGGTAACACACAGAGCGAACTAAGGACGCAGAGGGCTGGCTAATATCCGTGCGAACAGCAGACTTCAACTTTGAAGCTGTGATCCAGCTGGCGCGAAATTCAAACCAGGCCTTGGAATCTGCCTGGTTCCGCGTAGCTTGTTCCACAGCGCGTGCTTCCTCCTCTGAAACACAGACCGCTGGAAATACTGCCTCGCAACTGATGTGTATCTATAATTCATTACGTCATAGTTGTACTGCATGCACGCACACACACGGATTAGTTGAGTGTGCTTCTTTTTCCTGATGCTTTCTCATGACATGTTTTGTTTCCGTTCCCAAGTCTTCACGAATAAATAGTAACGTATCATGGCGCAGTGAACTTGTTCTTTCCTGTGTCCGTGCCTTGTGTCCGCACCTTGTAGTGTTTGCACGGGCCCAGTTGTTTTTTTTCCGTGTGAAGTAGTAGTTTCCGCGATCGAAACTCTGTCTCAGTTGAATTATTTTCAAGTAGTAGTGTATTTGTTCGTACTCCTGGACGAGTGACTAATCGTAATGGAACAATCACAGGACGATACCGGATTTGACCTGTCCTCCGCGACCGAGCGACAGCAGGAATCTCAAATGGGTGTCCTGATGAAATTTATGGAGCAGCAGATGCGTGCAGCTGAGGCTCGTGATAAGGCGATGCAAGATCTGTTCAAGAATGTTCAGAGCAGGTCGCTATCACCATCGCAGCCTCAGTTCACTCCGCAGCCCTCAGCACCAGCTCAGTCCACGTCGCAGACCTCAGCACCACGGCCAGTGAACAGTGTTTCCTGCCCACACTTATTGTCGTCTGCGACGCTGGCTGATTTTCACTCCTTCGTTGAAAGCTGGAGAGATTTTAGTGTTTGCCAGCATTTGGCCAGCCAGGCTCGTGAGGCCAGAGTGGCAACACTCCGTCAGTGTTTCGATGAGGAGCTGCGACGTTTTATCCGAGAGGATATTATCTGCATACCAGCTTCAGCTGACGTCGACCTGATGCTGGAGCGCATTCAGGCGTATATCAGACGGCAACGTAATCCACTGTTGGATCGCATAGAGTTTTACCAGCGTGTCCAGCAAGCTGGAGAATCATTTGATGCGTTTTACACAGCCCTGTGTGAACTACAAAGTGCATGCGACTTCTTGTCACACAGCCTATGTAGAACGTGTGATGCTCGCTGCTGTGCGCAGTGCAAGGGCCTCGGCCGTACCCTCAAGGAGGAATCTCTGCGTGACCGCGTCGTAATTGGTGTGCGGAACGATGAGACGCGACACAAGTTGCTCGCAACTCATGGTCTCACGCTCGACCAGGCTGTCACCCTCTGTCGGACGGAGGAAGCCGCATACCACACCAAGGCACACATGCCCAGTCCTGGCCTCCAGGCAAGTGCTGCCAAGCAGTCGGCGTACAAGCAGCAAAAACGTCACAAGCCAGCTGACTCTATGTCAAGTGAGACATCAAGTGCGACCAAGTCCACTTGTCCGAATTGTGGTCGCTCTGAGCACACGAAATCTGTATGTCCTGCCAAGGGCAAGAAGTGCAACTCCTGTCATGGTATTGGGCATTTTCAGCGAATGTGCAAGCGCCAGAAACAGCCAAAGACTAGCTCTGCTGCCAAGCTTGGACAGCTGAAGCTACAGCATGCGTCTCGCGTGGACCGTCGCACAGTACCTGTTTCGACCATGCTGCAAACAGAGGATAAGCCATCCCAACTGTCCTGGACACCAGACACAGACAAAGACGTTGATGCCATTGGCGAGGAGCACCTCACGCAGATCGGTGGGTTCGTCGAGAACTTAGATGACGACCACGACTGTGTGCAGGCTGTGACCGGTGAGCCGCTACGCAACCTGGGCAAGATACGTGC
The DNA here is from genome assembly GCF_964019385.1 of Sycon ciliatum. Classification (NCBI taxonomy): domain Eukaryota; kingdom Metazoa; phylum Porifera; class Calcarea; order Leucosolenida; family Sycettidae; genus Sycon; species Sycon ciliatum. Next base: position 19,702,053 of record NC_088651.1, on the reverse strand, counting down.
GACTCTACGAGTCGGTGAGATGCAGCATGAAACCGTCATCCATGTGTACAAGGGTCTACACTATGCCATGCTCTCTCATACCTCATTGCGTGCGCTGAAGTTTCTCCCACCTGATTGGCCAGTCCAATTCACCGCTGAACACGAGAGTGCATCTTCACCCAAGAGCTGTGCAGCTGTTTCGTCATGCGCTCATCCTAGTGATGCTGAGTTAGCGCGGACACGTGAGCAGCTCCTGCAAGAGTTCGCTGACGTTTTCTCGGATTCCGGTCTGAAGCCAATGGAAGGTCCGCCAATGGAAATTGAGCTACAGCATGATTCTAAGCCTTCCTGTGTGTACACTGCTCGACCAATACCGTATGCGTTCCGTGACCAGATCAAGACTCAGCTCGACGGCATGGTCAGCGACGGGATTATTGAACCAGTGACGGAGCCCAGTGAATGGTGCCATCCGATTGTCATAGTAGACAAGAAGGGCAGCACTGAGAAGCGCCTCACAGTTGACTTCAAGCGGCTGAACGACCAAGTCCGTCGTCCCGCGCATCCCGTACATACGGCACATGACGTTGTCTCTGGAGTTGGCTCTGCTAAGTTCTTTACGAAGCTCGATGCAAGGCACGGCTACTGGCAGATTCCTCTCAGTGACACTGCTCAGGAATTCACCACGTTTATCACCCCGTACGGCAGATATCGTTATCTACGGAACCCGCAGGGTCTAATATCTGCTGGGGATGAGTTCAACCGGCGCACTGATGCCGCGTTCTCTGCCATCCCGCGTCTCAGCAAGGTAGTCGATGATTGCCTAGCGTACGGCGACGACTTTCTGTCGCATGTCAGCCACGTGCGCGAGATTCTGCTCTGCGCCAGGGAGCATGGTATCACGTTCAGCCCCGCCAAGTTTGTGTTCGGTACGCAACGTATCCATTTCTGCGGCTACAACGTCACGCCTGATGGCTGGGTCGTCGACGATGATAAGACGTCCGGTATTCGCCAGTTTCCAGTACCCGCCAACAGAACCGATCTCCGTTCGTTCCTCGGTCTAGTGAACCAATGTGGTGAGTTCACTCCACATCTAGCCGAGTTGACCAATCCTCTGCGTGGCCTGCTCAAGACCTCCCGTGAGTTCATGTGGGACGCTAGCCACACTGCAGCGTTTGAACAGACACAGGAAGCTCTCTTGTCTCCTCCGGTTCTCGCTTTCTATCAAGTTGGGCAAGACCTCCGGCTTGAAACCGATGCATCCGCTCTAAGAGGTCTCGGATTCGTGCTTTGGCAAAAGCAGAATGATCAGTGGCGTATTATTCAGTGTGGATCCCGCTACCTGTCTGATGCTGAAACACGTTATGCTGTCATCGAGTTGGAAATGCTCGCTGTAGTATGGGCCGTGCGCAAATGCCGCATCTACCTGTCTGGTGCGCCATTTGAAGTCGTCACCGACCACAAGCCCCTGATTCCGATCATCAACTCATATTCGTTGGATCAGATCGAGAACCCGCGTCTTCTACGATTACGCCTCAAGCTCCAAGCCTATCAGCTGCAGGCATCTTGGCGAAAAGGTTCTGAAAATGCCTTCGCCGATACGCTGTCCCGGAATCCTGTTGGCATTCCTTCCACCACTGATGAGCTTGGTGAAGCCCCGTCGCTTCATTGCCGCAGCATTCAGATCTGCATGGTGCACTCGGACACTGAGCCGAATGCGAATCTCAAGGTTGCAGAGCTGCGGGAAGCTGCCGCTGCAGATGCCACGTACCAGTCATTGATTGAGTGTATCTTGACTGGATTCCCTGATCGCCAGCAGAAGTTGCCTGCTCCGTTACGTGCGTACTGGAATGGACGTGAGCATCTCTCCGTCGACCATGGCATTGTGTTGAAGGGCAACCGCATTGTTGTTCCTGAATCATTGCGTGCTCAGGTATTGCACAACCTCCACGCTTCACACCAAGGCCTAGTGCGTACTAAGTCTCGTGCGCGTCAGCTTGTATACTGGTCCGGTATCACCAAGGACATTTAAAATACTCGTTCGTTCTTGTCCTGCTTGCCGCGAACACCAGTCGTCCCAGCCAGCTGAGCCCCTGCTGAACGACCGCACCCCGACACTACCGTTTGAATGTGCATCTGCCGATTTGTTCACTTGTCAAGGTCACGACTTCCTTGTGTATGCAGATCGTTTGACCGGTTGGCCCTGTGTCGCGCGTACTGGCCGCACCACCTCATCGCATGACGTGATACTAGCATTCCGTCGCTGGTTCTCTGATGTTGGTGTTCCTGCTGTGCTGTGTACAGATGGTGGTCCCCAGTTCTCCTCGCATAAGTTTGCTGAGTTTTGTAAGCGCTGGCAGGTAAACCATGTCATGTCCTCTCCCCACTACCCGCAGAGTAATGGGCACGCCGAAGCTGCTGTCAAAGCCATGAAGCGTCTTATCACCAAGACAACCGTAAATGGCAATCTTGACACAGATGACTTCCGCCGAGGGCTACTGGAATGGCGAAACACACCTGGCTCCTCTGGTCAGAGCCCCGCTGAGCTCCTATATGGCCGCTCTCTCCAGTCATTCGTCATTGCACATTGGAAGGAGTTTGATTCATCCTGGCTCTCCAAAGCGACGACACGTGATGAGACTGCCATGCCATCCGACGATGCCGTCACAGACAAGTCGTCAACTCGTCGCTCGTTGCCGCAGCTCCGCCTTGGCACCCACGTGGATGTTCAGCATCCGCGCACCAAGCAGTGGTCTATTCGTGGGGTCATTGTTGCTGTCGGTAATCATCGGGACTACCTAGTGAAGTTGCCGAGTGGTCCCATTTATTGGCGGAACCGCAGATTCCTGCGTCCGTATCGCCCACTTGTGCCTGCACCGCTTGTTGTCCAACCGGCTGCTACTGACGCCTCTTCCCCGCCGCCGCCGTCCCGCCGCAGCGCACGTCAGCGCAAGCCACCCCAGCGTTTAAACATTGGTTCGCATCATGGACAGTCCTATGATTGACACTCTTGATCACTAATGTCAATTTCTGCTGTCTTTGCTTTGTTGTTTTCATTCTTCACTTTGTTTTATTTATGATAGATGTTGCTGTCACAGGTTTCGCAACATCTCGAAGGGGCGTGATGTGTATCTATATTCATTACGTCATAGTTGTACTGCATGCACGCACACACACGGATTAGTTGAGTGTGCTTCTTTTTCCTGTTGTTCTTTCTCATGACATGTTTTGTTTCCGTTCCCAAGTCTTCACGAATAAATAGTAACGTATCAGCAACGAACGAGCAAGTCCCCAAAACTAGCATCCAGCATGTCTGGTTCGTACAATAAATCCAAAATGGGTGGATATCCCTTGGGCTTGGAAGGTACGTACCTATCGCAGAACCCGGGAACAAGTGAGAGTAATGACGGTTTACCGGCTTGATATAAATTCCCATATAGTTCACCCAGCTCAGCACTGGAGGGTTGCTTAATATCAGCAGGGACCTTCTCCTCCGACCTACGGCGCTCGCTCCCATGCTGTTTAGTGTCGGGTGCAGTGAAGTTTATGTCACGAATCCTGGCATACTCCACCTCCTTCATTGAAGGAGTTGACCATTGGCACGGCAATGAAGTGCTTTCTGTGTTCTGAATCAGCTGCGTTCGAGGATACAGACTGAACAACAGTGCAGCAACGTGAGAACAAGACTCACCAAGACCAGCCATGCAGGTGCAGTGTGCACAAATCACGCTACCGTCGTTTTGCGCAGCAATCCAGGGTTGCAGATGGGTGCCGGAAACTGACTGGGAATGGCGGACTTTGGCGATGACAAACTTGCTGTCACATGTGTCAGATTCGGACGCTGGAAACGCACGAACATCGCCGACCCAGCCACTGACAAGGTATTTGTAGCCTTCCAAGCTCTTGTAGGCCTTCAGCTGCTCCTTGGTGTAGGGGCTTGGCGCGTTGACCAAGAAATTGTAAATATCGGGATAGTCCACAAGTGGAAATTTATCTTCCTCTAAAAAAATACTTCTGGGCAGGTACGGATCACTCGAGTCTGGTGCAACGCGCTCGAGCTTTTCACGGTACCGGCATTTGCTGGAGTCATCTAACTCGTCATACACTTTTGAAAACTTAGGAGAAGTCATGGCCACTGATTCAGCGTTCGTACAATAGTCCTTTGTAAAGAACAGAAGAGGAACGTAACAGCGATACAGGAAATTTCCTTCGTGAAATTATTCCAGGCACATGTACTTTTGAACTTTTCATCTCTTTTGCCACCCCTGCGGAGCGCGGCCGCTTTGACCGCCTACACGACGCCTGCACCTGATCCTTTCGCATAACCTCTATTGAGCACCTACAATATTTTGAGTACTTCTTGTGAACCCATAAACCAAGAGTACATAACCACTCCTGACACTGTACTGTGACTGTGTTTAGCACTACTAGAACAAGTACTTGAGGTAGTACTCGTTTCTTTGCTACTTTGGACAGAGTTGCGCAGCCCACACACAACTGCTGACGCCCACAAGTATGAAAGTTGTACATGTATATCGAGAGGAGACCCCCGCCCCCCCCCCCCCCCCCCCCCCTGCCCGCGATGCATAGAACGTGTAGGGCAAAGGCAAAGGACGTGCGCCACGTCCATGGTACATGACGATGATAATGTACATGATGTCACATGATGTTAGGTACTCTTCACAGCATGTATGGAAGACTATGTGTACGTGTGATAGTACAAAGAGCAGATCTATGCCCAGGAGAGTCAGAGCACTACATACTCTCCAAACTACGGGTACAAGTAAGCGCTGAGGGTTCTGTTCTACGGGTAGTACGGCACTCCACAGATGAATTGAATAGGGATTGACATACATGTACAATATTATTATCTACTCAATATGTATACAGAACTGGGTGGACTCATAAGAGTCCTTGTGATAAGGGCAGTATAGACCAAATGAGGCAGAAAATGACGGCGATAATTTTTCACAACCATTTTAAACTAGGCCCGATCGTACTGGTATTATGAAATCCCCAAAGCTACGCATGAGACGGTACTATGCAACATATCATCAAAATACTCAGTCTATACGATTAGTAGCGTTAGGCGATGGCCAGTGTCCATAGCGCTATAATATCATTACTAATACACACGATGATGTGTATGTATGTAGTCTAGTAGAAGCGTGAGTTTACTCGTGTGTAAATTACAGTCTCTCCGTCAAATTAAAAGAAAGCGAACAAAGCCTTCAAAACAAAGACGTTAGACTATCAGACTAACCTGAAGAGCACAAATGGCTGCCGACTGAAAACGAAGGTCAGTCTTGAAATCCTGAGCGATTTCGCGAACAAGACGCTGGAAGGGCAGCTTGCGGATAAGAAGCTCAGTCGATTTCTGGTAGCGACGAATTTCGCGAAGAGCGACAGTACCCGGACGGTATCTGTGAGGCTTCTTCACACCACCAGTTGACGGAGCACTCTTACGAGCAGCCTTGGTTGCAAGCTGCTTCCTTGGAGCTTTTCCTCCAGTTGACTTACGGGCAGTTTGCTTTGTTCTAGCCATGCTGACACAGAAACACTTTACAGAATTTTCTTTTTAGACCTCTCAACGACTTCAGCAATGAACAACTAAACAAAGTGTACAACACAAATGGGTTACATGTACGTCGAAACGAGCGCGCTACGCTAGTTGGTAAAATATTTCGGTCACGTGGAAATGATTGATTTTCAAGACCACGGATTGGTCCAATCTCATCTTTACGCTGGAAGGTTGCTGATTGGCCAAAATGTGTCACCCAAAGTCTCATTTTTCTGATGAAGCTCAGCAACAGGATCAAGCAGGGAGTAGTAAAATTCCGGTATTTTACTATTCCACTCCAATCGAGAACTGGCAAAAGATCTACGCATGCCCATGGCATCATGCACGTCTTCCCATTACATCACACACTTCATGCGGCGTCATGACCAGCCCGTGGCCGGCGCTAGGCCCTTCAACATTATGCATGTTTATGGAGATAATACATGTACTTAATGTAATGCAGCGAACAATAATCAAGTAACCATGCCTGCTGAAAGATACTTACCCGTGACCAAAAGGCGAACACGTGGCCATCTCACAAATTCCGTTCACTTGAATATGACGTTATCTCGCCTTGGGGAGAGAGCCCTGCTGGTTCTAGGTAGCAGGATGTATTGTCTACGGAACCAGTGCGTGAGCACTCATAGACAGTGATTTCCCAGTACATTGTGCAGAGAGTGGTGCACTCTTGAAGGTTTGACCAGTGGTAACGTAACCTTGTACCGAAATACGCTCGGTTCCCACAAAAATTAAAGTACATTGCGCCTGTTGAGTGGCGTGGCAACATCCTTACATTTTAGCCCTACATGAACTACATAAATGCGTGGGCAAATCCGTACCTCTAGCAACTGACTAGTCGTTGTAGTCAGGAGCACTGTTTTCTCACTCCATGCTCATACCGCCTTGTAACATCTAGAGGAAAGACTCAGCACTCAGAACAAGTACTTTTAGGATTAGCTCAGAACACAAAAATCAACTGACCATGCCTGCCTAAAGATACTTAGCCGTACGCAAGGCGAACACGTGGCCATCCAAGAAATTACGTTCGATTGAATATCACGTCATCGCGCCTGGAGGGAGAAAGACAGTACTTGTCCTGCGCAGCAGGATGAGTTGTGTGCGCAACCAACATTATCAGCTAGACACACGTAAAGTACTAGTCATGCCGTCCCATGTATACATGTACATGTACATGTGTAAAGGTAGATGATGTTGAAATCCATGTTCACTTTTCGCCAGGTTCAGAAGCGATCAGAGTGTTCATCGTGCAGTTAATGTTGTTCTTTGGTTTATTAAAAATGGCTGAATTTGAAAAGAAAGAGTGCTGTGATACTAGACTTAGTCAGTGTGTTGCTGTTGTCTCTACTTCCTCTGACAAAAATGTCAACGCTTCCAGTGACTCTCAAGTCAAGGATCAGGAGGAAAAACCTGAGTGTATTTTGGCAGTGTCTAGAGACAGGTTTTGGATAGTTTTCGACAAAATCGTCAGTGAGTTGTCAGACAGAAGTGTCCTCAATCTCGCCCTAACCGAGCACAAGATGTTTGAAGATTTGGAACCTGCCATGAGGAAGCGGCAAACGCGGTTGTGGTTGACACCAAGGCAAGATAAAACGTTTATTCAGACATTGACCATCTATCCTTTCTACATCCACGATGAGCAGTTCTACGAAGCAAAGTATCATACAGAACGGGGAAGGCCTATTTGCTTCACTGGCTGTTGCTCGCCATCGTTTACCATGGATGAAGAGTTACTTCGACTCATTCGAAGGTGCAAAAACATTTTACGGCTTGAAGACAGGGGTCTTTGCACTGTACGATTGATATTTTCATCTAACCTTAGAGTTAGTTTTTGGCATCTAAAAGTCATCAAATCCAGGACATGTAAAGAACATCCTTTACAGCTTATATTATCTTGACGAGGACCTTTAGGGTATGATAACGGGATTCATGCCAATCTTAACGCCTCAATAGCGCAGCACTGTCCCATTGGACACCACTAGTTTCCTCTGGAAAACTGCTTAGCTGAAGTTTTTAGATGACTGACACATGATAATGGCAGTACTTAAGATCTCCTCTTGCCTGTTTTTCTTGTTCAAAAACTTGATTTATTGTCTCCAGGCTGATTATTCACTTTCTTGAAATTCTTCCTTTATCAATTTCTTGCTGCAGTAGTCGTATCTCTCTTCACTTTGGGTACTGTTTTTATATTTCATTGCCATGTTGTTTATGATTTACTAAGGCAGAAAGAGGTGCTGGTTGATAATGTTGTAACAATGACATCACTGTAGATCCTTTGAAGTTTTCAATCATTCTGATAGAACCTAAATTACATGTACGTGCGCCATTTCCCATTTACAGGTGACTGTACATGTAGCTGCACGTACAGCTTGCATGTTACGCCACCAACATCATTCATCTTGTTACCTCCTCATCATCTTTCTTTTAGCACACAGTTTCGCTCTCTTGTCTTCACTTCAAATGTTATACATGTACATTCTATTCTGGTATGAAAAGAATCCTGCTAGCAATCCTACCGTTGATGAAACATCGAATGATGAAGGTCCCTCGAAAACGTTCCTTTCCGAAAATCAAATTGTCTGTACAGCCGCTGCTACATGTACATGTATGTAGTTTGACAAACAATGTAAAAATTTATTTCATTCCTTTCTCTTCGCTTTCTGAATTGAGTGAGCCTAACATTACCAGTTTTGGTATGCATGTACATAATTATCAACATGTTACGTGTTATGTTCACTGGCAGACATGACTTCCAAATACGTCATCATTCTACTGCGACCAGCCTGATCATAATTATTATTATTTTGCAATTCACAACTAAGTTAATGTACATGTATACTCACACTACACTTGCATATGTTCATGTAAGCAGATAACATGTCAACAAACCATGGTTCACTAGTAATGTTTTGCTACTCTGAGTTTCATGCACCCTGTGCAATCATCAGGCAAACAATATTATTCAATGCAGACTGGTCAAAGCATAATGGGAATTTAAGGTGGATGCAGATAACTATAATTTATAATGTGTCTGGTAGTGAGTTGGGTCAACCCAGGTACGATATAACCAGCTTGCTCCAGCATACACTGTACTGTAAAATCTCGCATACACTGTACATGGAACTAAAAATTTTAACCGTTGTGATCCAGTGAGTCACATTGTACGCGTATATTCTAACTACGAGTGAGGAGCAGATCACTACACGAACAAGTGTCCTTTGTACGTAGACCTACACGTTGACCTACACGTAGAGGTACGCGTGGGTCTACGTGACGAAAGCTTGTAGTAAATGTACTTTAAATCCCTGCTGATGGCTTGGCGCGTAGATTACTATTACACTAAAATATTACGTGGTGCTCTTCAAGCACAATCATCATCAGCCTACGCAAGGTCAACGGATGAGGTCGATTCTAAGGCACACGGTGATATGAGCAGACAGTGGTTCTGAGTTGCAGGTTTGCCGAGTGAAAACGTCACTTTTTATCGAAATACACTTGCTTCCCACTCAAATTAAAGCTGTTGCCACTTGAAACACATAGCGGATGGACTTGGCGTGGTTCACATTTCGTTGCTTCCTACTCGTTGTCAGACATGGACGGTCTTTTGAACGGGGTAGGTGCGTCCTTACATATTCAAACGGCCATATCTACATGTATGGTATTTTTGAGAAACAAAAAAAAACATTCAGTGGAAGTAACTGGACAGTTGGAAGCAACCAACCTCATACAAAAAATTATCGTTGGGGTCGCTAGTACTGTCGCGCCCAACGCAGGTTTGCGAGTAGTTGGTTTGGAGATACAGTGACAGCCTTGTAAATGGCTGAGGGTACTCAGATCCAGGGCCTACGCCAGGGTTCCAAATACCCACGAGCGACACTGACTCACACTGCAATCTGGTGTTCACGAGGTGTGAGTCGCCCTGGAAACGCAGCGTCTTTGTAATTTTGTATCCCTCGTGATGGCTTGGCGTGTAGAGCACTAAGATAAAAATAAGCGGGGCTCTTGAAGCACAATAAGGATTGTCCTCGGTCTACTCAGGCTGAACTGATGAAGAGTGATGCCCCAGCACATAGTCATTGTGGAATGAGCAGAGAGTGGTGCTCTCCTGCAGGTTTGACGAGTGGAAACGTAACCTTTTTAACCGAAATGATATGCTTGCTTCCCACACAAATTGAAGTACAGATGATTGTGTTCTAGTGATTGTTAGTCTTGGTCATATGTTGTCTGATGAAGTGTTTTGACACAAATTTAAGTACATGTAGTTCCCACAGGAAATCGCTTGGACTTGACGTGATTTGTGATTCTTGACGACCTATTCTTGTGAGACATGGACGGCCTGAGTCTTGAGTGGCGTGGCAGCATCCTTACAAAATATTATCTCTACATGTACTACGTAAATACGTGGGCAAATCAACACCTCTACCAACCTACTTATGGTTGTAGTCAGAAGCACTGTTTTCTCATTCCATGCTTATACCGCCTTGTAACATCTAGAGGAATGGACCGTCCGCTCAGCACAAGTACTTCTATTAGCTCAGAACACAAAAATCAACTGACCATGCCTGCCTAAGGTCGTAAGGATGCTTATTGTACTTAGCCGTACGCAAAGCGAACACGTGGCCATCCAACAAATATTAATTACGTTCATTTGGATATGACGTCATCGTGCCTGGGGGAGAAAGTAGTACTTATCCTACGCAGCAGGATGAGTTGCTTGCGCAACCAACGTTATCAGCTAGACACACGTAAAGCACTAGTCATGCCGTCCCACGTGTACATGTACATGTACATGTATAGGACCTGGTATAAAGGTAGATGACGGTGAAATCAAAGTTCACTTTTTGCCAGGTTGAGAAGCGATAAGAGTTTTCATCGTGCAGTCAATGTTGTTCTTTGCTTTAGTAAATATGGCTGAATTTGAAGATAAAGAGTGCTGTGATACTAGACTTAGTCACTGTGTTGCTGTTGTCTCCACTTCTTCTGAAAACAATGTCAAAGAATCCAGTGACCCTCAAGTCAAGGATCAGGAGGAAAACCCTGTGTGTATTTTGTCAGTGTTTCGAGAAAGGTTTGGGATTGTTTTCGATACAATCGTCCGTGAGTTGTCAGACAGAAGTGTCCTCAATCTTGCCCTGACGGAGCGCCAGATGTTTGAAGATTTGCAACCTGCCCTGAGGAAGAGGCACACGCGGATGTTGATGACACCAAGGCAAGATACTACGTTTATGCAGACATTACCCATCTACAGCAACTGTGAACAGTTAAAAAAAACAATGGCCCATCTAATGCATGTACGGTCCATTTGCTTCACTGGCTGTTGCTCGCCATCGCTTACCGTGGATGAAGGATCACTTCGACTCATTCGAAGATACAAAACGATTTTACGGCTTGGAGACAGTGTGAAATGCAGTATAGAAGTGCTAGATACACATGCCGATAGGTTTGTTGCCCAATTACCTCTACAAGTCGTCAAATCCGAGACATGTAAAGAACAACCTTTACAGCTTTTGTATGTACCATTAGAAGGGGACCTTCGTGTTGTACGTTATATGTTATACGCTCACAGAAGATTTGAATGCAGCCACCGTACCTGAAATTGCGGTCGCGCACAGCAGATGGTCGCTCTGGACAGATCAGTTTGTATGTGAAACCGTCGGTGCACAGAAACTATCTCGCTAACGGCAGATGGTTGCCTAACGGCAGACTTGTTTGTACTACCAACATTCTTGCTAATCCCTAACGCCTCAGTTGAACAGCACCATGTACCGTTTGGCACCATGTCCCTTGGAAAGCTGCTTAGATGAAGCTTTTTGATGACTGAAATGTGTAAATGGCTGTATTCAAAATAATAACTCCTCTTTGCTCTTTGCTTGTGTGCCTTGTTGCGATACTAGATGTATTATATCCAGGCCGATTATTCATTTTCTTGAACTATATCCTTTATCAGTGTCTTGCTGCAGTAGTCATATCTCTCTTTACTTTGGTTGCTTTTTATGTGGTTCTTCGCCATCTTGTAATCAATTTTTTTAAATGATTTACTGTCGCACTCGTTGATCACTTTTGTGACATTGACACATTGTAGTTCATTGGAAGTTTTCAATCATGATGATATAACCTTACCTACATGTACGTTCGTCATTTCACTGTACATGTAGCTGCACGTACATGTTGTTGTGAAGACATAGTTTTAATCTTCCTCATTCAAGCAGAGCCGTGCCTAGAGCAATTGGTGCAGTGTTTCGATTGCGTGAGATAACTACATGTAGTTCGAGTTTACGTTCAGTCAGTGGCTGTTCAACTGTGCACCAGTATCCATATCTGCGAGACTAACCTGGATTTTTATAGCACACTAAGCCAGATAATGGAACTGGAGAAAAACTCATTTTGTTGAGAGAGTGTTCAGTGTGGGGCATTACCAACGTAAAAATGCAACATTAAGTTCAAATCTGATCAAAAGGCAATCGGAGGCTCGAAGCCAGAGGTCACAGCTACTTTAAATCAGACCTGAATGGAGTATAATTGATTCGTGAAAAGTCTAATGCATTGAACTACAATTTTTACCGATGCCATTCAGTAAGTAGCTTTGTACTGTATACTCTAGCTGCGAGTGTGGAGCAGATCACTACACGAACAAGTGTCCTTTGCACGTTGAAAGAACCACTCCGTGTTTCGTTTACATGAATACACGTGTGCATGGAGCTCAACGTACATAATCGCAGTAGTGACTAGAAACCTTTTGATTACGTGTCAAGCTCTCTGCCTGAGTGCCATTGTTGGTGACACGTACATGTACAATGTACGTCGTCCAGGCCCGAGGTCACAGTTCCGAGTTCCAGCAGAACTAACAAAGTATCGAGCATTATTCGCCACGGTCTACAATGTCATTGAACCCTATTCATTGAGTCCATACTAGACATGAAGGTTTTGCCGCGATCTGATCCTTGACTTCCTGACGCTTTTCACCCAGAGTCCATCCAACCTACCTTTCGGCAAACCTGTGAAAGCTTCACATTCAAGTGTCAAGTCAGGTCGTCGGGAAAAGCGTGAACTCCATGGTTGATGCAACCAACCTCATTCTAAAAATAATCCTCGGGGTCGCTACCACTAATATTATTCGTAGTACTGTCGTGTCAGGGTCTAGGGCAGGGTTCTACATACCCACGAGCGATAGTGACTCACGCTGCTATCTGGTGTTCACGAGATGTGTGTCGCCCTGGAAACGCAGCGTCTTTGTACGCTTGTGACCCCCGTGATTGCTTTGCGTGTAGAACTAAAATCAAAAATTAATGGTGCTCTTCAAGCACAATCATCCTCGGCCTACTCAAGCTCAACTGATGAGGTTCATTCTCAGACGCAGTGTGTAATGAGCAGACAGTGGTGCTCTCTTGGAGGTTTTTGGAGTGGAAACGTATCGTTGTACCGAAATACGCCTGATTCCCACTCAAATTGCAGCAGCTCCCACTGGAAACAGAAATGGCTTGGACTCGACGTGGTTAGCGATTCGTAGCTACCAACTCGTTGTCAGACATAGACGGCCAGTTGAGTAGGGTAGCAGCATCCTTACATAAATGTAGAAACGCACATACCAATGATATTCTGAGAATTCAATGGAACAAACTTACTTTCAGTGGAAACAACTGGACAGTTAGTCATTGAATTCCAGTGGCATACATGATGTAGGGTTGCGCCTTGCACAATTTCTTAGCCCAGTGCAGTGTTCGCAGATCTAGACCTAGGGCTGCGCAAAGCCCGGCGCATACTTGCGTGACGTGATTGGATTTCATTCAGCAGCAGCAGCACTGTAAATTAGTTACTACTGTAGCATACTGTATGTACATGTACATTATTGTACTGTCTACTGTCTTTAGTAGGTAAGGGTACACAAGTAACTAGGTCCTACACCAAGTCTCCCAAGACCAGTCCAGTCCCGCAGTACCAGGTTACTGACCCGGTGACAGGTCTCAGCGAATATTACGGAGCGCTCCGTCATTGGCAAGTCCAATTGTCGGTTCAATTATGCGCGTGTCAAAACTAAAAAGTCGAAAAATCGAATGAAAAAACGGTTCAGCATTCATTAGCATTTTTGACTCCGCCACTCGAGTTCCTTTCGAGCCTGAAAAATAAACATTTTGAGATGCACAATGGCTGTGGTTGTTGTATTATAGCAAGAGTACAAACCTTTAATTATAGTAGCAAAGCAAGTCGATTTGTTGGACTCGCTTCTCATTACTGAAGGTCACCTGGGCCGAACAGAGTTGCTGCTATTTCTCTTGGTCGTTGAGGATAACACGAAGCGACAGACTCTTCATCCTGTTCAACCCTTTGGCGATGGGATCTCTTTCTCTGATCTCGATGAAGTGACAGTCATCAGCCGTTTTCGCTCTAGCATGGCTCTGCTAGGAAAGTAACATTTATTTGTGGCTCCCTTGGCTAGGTTACGACTGCGCACTGTGTTTCTAATTGCAGTGGGAATTGAGGCAACTGCTTCTCTTACTTAAGCAATGGCACGCTCTTAGCATGTCAGCCCGCGTCTTTGTGCTGTTGCTACGCAGTCCCAGTCCCCGCTCGCAGCTCTTTCAGCACATTCGGCCAAATCTCGAGCATCATTCACCCAACCCCGAAATATACATCACTTGACACATAGTTGCCTGAAGAGTGCTTTTGCACGAAACTCAGAGTAGCAACACTGAGTCACTTGACACATAGATGTACAGACCCGAAGACAGGAGCGACACGCTGTGGAGTGGAGTGTTCACAGACGTATGCAGCGTTGTAATCTTCACGGTACAGTGTTGTACGAGCAATGCACTTGAACAGGAATTAATCTACGCTTAGAACCATTGATATAGCAGCATTCTGCACGTCGATCTACGGCTGTTTGCACAGTACATACATGTAGGACTGCTCACTTACGCTGGGAAAGTTAACACTATCCAGGTGTGTTTGCAAGCAATAACACATTCCATGGCGTAGGGCATTATCAACATGCCAACAGAAGCTTATGCACTGATGTCCTCCAGGATATTCCAGCAAGTACCCAGGACAATGAGTTGCGGCGGTGCTGTGTGCAGCTGCAGGTGAATGTTATTGTGGGTGGCTGTCAGATTTGTCAACAGGCGTGATATGTTTATTGTGGGGAGAATGTCCTACTTGTCCTACGCAGCAGGATGAGTCGTTTGCGTAACCAATATTATCAGCTAGACACACGTAACGTCAGCACCAATCATGCCGTCCCACGTGTACATGTATACATGTATGTATAAAGGTAGATGATGTTGAAATCCAAGTTCACTTTTCGCCAGGTTGAGAAGCGATCAGAGTGTTTATCGTGCAGTTTATATTGTTCTTTGCTAGAGTAAATATGGCTGAATTTGAGGAGAAAGAGTGCTGTGATACTAAGCTTAGTCAGTGTGTTGCTGTTGTGTCCACTTCTTGTGACAACAATGTGAAAGCATCCAGTGACTCTCAAGTCAAGGATCAGGAGGACAAACCTGAGGGTATTTTGGCAGAGTTTCGAGACAGGTTTGGGATAGTTTTCGATACAATCGTCCGTGAGTTGTCAGACAGAAGTTTCCTCAATATTGCCCTGACCGAGCGCAAGATGTTTGAAGATTTGCAACCAGCCCTGAGGAAGCGGCAAACGCTGATGTTGATGACACCAAGGCAAGATACAACGTTTAGGCAGACATTACCCATCTATGGGCACCGTGAGCAGTACGACAAAGCAATCATCCATCTTCGGGTTGTAGGGCCCATTTGTTTCACTGGCTGTTGTTCGCCGTCGCTTACCGTGGATGAAGAATCACTTCGACGCATTCGAAGGTACAAACCTTGTTTACGGCTAGGAGACAGTGTCAGATGCACTGTACAATTGCTAGATATATCTGTCCCTAGAAATGTTTGCCATTTACATCTAAAAGTCGTCAAATCCCAGACTTGTGAAGAACATCCTTTACAGCTTATGTATGTACCATTAGGCAGGGACCCTCGTGATCTAATACCAACATTCGTGCCAATCTTACCGCCTACAGTAGAACAGAACCATGTACCGATGGGCACCATTTTGTTTTATCTGCACGCTGCTTAGATAAAGAATTTAGATGACTGACACGTGTCAATGGCTGTATTCAAGTAACTCCTTTTTGCTTGGTGCGATACTAGATGTATTGTCTCCAGGCCGATTATTTATTTACTTGGACTAGTTTCTTTATCAATTTCTTGCTGCAGTAGTCATATCTCTCTTTTTTTTGGTTGCTTTTTCGTGTTTCTTCGCCTTATTTTTTCTGATTTACTAAGGCAGTAAGAGGTGGTTGATCATCTTTGTATCAATGACATCATTGTAGATCCTTGGAAGTTTTCAATCATGCTGATATAACCTAACCTACATGTACGTGCGTTATTTCACATTTATATGTTACTGTACATGTAGCTTATTATGTTGTTGTGAAGAGAGAATTTTGATCTTCCTCATTCAAGCAGAGCCGTGCTTACAGCAGGTGTTGCAGTGTTTCGATTGCTAGGGCTACGTAGTTCAAGTCTGCGTTCAGTAATCCACTGTTCAACTGTGCACCAGTAGCCATGTCTGCGAGAATAACTTGGATTTTTATAGTACACTAAGACAGAAAATGGCACTAGAGAAAAACACATTTTGTGTAGAATGTTCAATGTGTGCATTACTTACATACATATAAATACAACATAAAGTTCTAATCTAACGTGTGTGTCGCCCTGGAAACGCAGCGTCTTCTTAAGTTTGTATCCCTCGTGATGGATTGGTGGGTAGCTTACTAAGATTAGAAGTATGGCCTTTCAAGCACAATCATCATCAGCCTACTCAAGCTAAACTGATGCAGAGCGATTTCCCAGCAATGAGCAGAGAATGGTGCTCTCTTGAAGGTTTCACGAGTGGTAACGTAACATTTTACCGAAATACGCTTGGTTCCCACACAAATGGAAGTACAAGGACGGCCTGTTGAGTGTCGTGGCAGCATCCTTACATTTTATCCCCACATGTACTACATAAGTGCGTGGGCAAATCCGTACCTCTACCAAACTGACTAAGGGTTGTAGTCAGGAGCATTGTTTTCTTACCCCGTGCTTCTACCGCCTTGTAACATCTAGAGAAAAGACCCAGCACTCAGAACAAGTACTTCTATTAGCTCTAAACACAAAAATCAACTGACCATGCCTGCCTAAAGATACTAACTTAGCGGTACGCAAGGTGAACACGTAGCCATCAAACAAATTACATTATTCTGTCCCCGGGGAAAATTGCGGAAAAAAATCGCAAAAAACGCGGGGAAAAACGCGGCATAATATGGCATAATTTGCGGTGAATTCGCGGTAAATATGCGGTAAATATGCGGTGAATAATATTGATGTGCGGCAATTTTCAGTGAGTATGTAGTGAAATCAATCAGTTACAAGTCTCTGGTGTAAGCACTCGTCATATTTGAGTAAAAAGCCGCCACGATGAGACGTTGCTGACCGAACAGTGCACTGTGTGTACGTGTAGTGCAACAAAAAAGTTCAAAAAACGCGGGAAAATCGCGGAAAACGCGGTCTTTCTTAAAAAATCGCAAAAAACGCGGAAAAAACGCGGCCGCGGAATCGCAATTTTCCCCGGGGACAGATTATTTTTGACTCTCTCTTGCACACCACAACAACAACAATAGAACTGCAGGGTCGCAGCAACAGGTGCTCCATTTCTTGCACCGCATATCTTTACTTATAAAAGAGAGGCACCTGTGACGTGTGTCTGTGTGTTACGCTCAGGCCATCCTGCGGAGCAGCGCTGCCCTGAGCACGCGAAGCGTGCGAACAGTGTAGCTAGCGGCCGCAGAAGCACTGAGCACGCGAAGCGTGCGAATCGTGTGGCTAGCGGAAGCAGCCACAGAAGCACTGAGCACGCGAAGCGTGCGAATCGTGTAGCCACCACCACGTGCTGAGCACGTGTGCTGTTCATGCCACAGGTGTACATCCCGAAAATACCCACGACATCCACCAATCTGCCATTCCAACTTCGACGTGTCCAGTTCCCACTCCGTGTCTGCTTTTGCATGACCATAAACAAGTCCCAAGGGCAGTCCCTGAAGGTTGTTGGTTTGGACCTAACAACACCATGCTTTGCTCATGGACAGTTTTATGTGGGTTGCTCACGGGAAGGTAATCCAGACAACCTTCACATTTTGTGCAATGACGGCAAAACGAGAAATGTAGTTTACCCGGCTGCACTACAGTGACTGCACGTCTGCGGGTGTGCCGCAGTACTTTGCCGACGATTTGTTGTCATGGCTGACTAATCCCAATAACTGAGAACTCTATACCTGATTCCATTCACTCACCATGCTGCGCATTACTGTTCGCATTATTGTTCGAGGATGAAGCATCCCATCATCCCATATGCTGAACAAAAGTACACTCTCTATGTCCAAGCTGCCACATGTACATGTACGTACATGTCTCAACATGCATAAGGCACAATTTCCCAATAATTGGATGAGCCTTCACGTAAATCTCAACTGCTGATAAACAACTACCCGGTATACCCGGTCATGCGAATCGTGAAGCCACCACCACGTGCTGAGCACGTGTGCTGTTCATGTACTTGCTTCACCCGCATGCCACGTTCGGCCAGGCAACGCTGGCCGGGGGTGCTCTTGTGTATTAATACAACTATGTCACATGCATAGACAAGCATTTAAGAGAGCATGTCTGAGAAAACCAGAACATATGTGCCAGTCGATCTCTCAGATTTCGCTCAAAGTTTGCAGGTAGGTTTGCTTTGGGGTGTAGATCGACATTCCAAAGCCCGCGCAAAATCGTTTGAAGGGAACCATGACATTGGCATACCCCTCAATATTGGCCCAATATTGGCACGATTTATGGGTCTACAAATGAGCCACGGCACAGCGTACAAGAACAAGCTACGAACAAAATTCCATCAAGCCAACATTACCTCAGATTAGAAGAGTTCTTGGGGCAGTACCACTTAGCCACGCCAGCATCACAGAAGACGAGGGCAATCATCCCTTGACGCCACAAATGATCGTCTTGAAGATAGCCAAATTACAAGCGCTGGTAAAACAGCGAGCTACGTCCTCAATTAGCAAACACTATACACCGGCAGATAGTAGAACACCTCTTCTAGCACTGAGGACATGTCCCCACCATCATCCTCTTTGGGTTTTCATGAAATAAACAATTTTGAATTTGTCCACTCGACCATTCTGAAATACGTCCAAACTCATACCTGCGCAGGAAAGCTCGCCCCTCCGCGACGTCTAGTCAGCAATTTATACTCCCACACCACTCCCAACGCTGCAGAACAAAGTGTATTGTTGACTTTGACAAGGAAAAGCAGCCGTGATCACTTGTCACTCCAAACGACAAGCTTCTCCTTGCGCCACCAACATTTTTCGGTGCAACAGTTGATGCAAAAGTGACTGAATTTTTGCGTGTAGGTTTTGGATTTTACTGCAAGAGGAATGATGAAATCACGTGCTTCGTGACACAAGAATGCCAGGTCTCGTACATCACGGTTCAGCAGTTGTTCCGAGTCACCTTGATCAAGCCCACCTGCACTTACATGGGTCACCCGTTGATCAAGATCGGATCAAGTGCATCTTGATGTCCAGCTCAAGAGCACGCATGTCGTGTTGTGGGCCTTCCAGCCGGGACTTTCCCTCAACATGCAGCACACAGACTAGGGCGAGTAGAGTCAAATCACGTTGTTCATGACGTAAGAAATCTGCCATGTGGGCGCGCCACATACCCCATGCAACCAGTGTAGGCCGCGCTCTGGTCAACTCCAAGCGACCTTGATGGCATGGACAACGGTCATTCCTTGCTGTTGCAGATCTAAGTGGATCATCAGCATGTAAACTAGCCGTAGTTCCTGTTGAACCATGTTCGGGATGAGCGAGGTTAGTGTGAAAAAATGCATCCCTGTTCTTACTGCAAGAGGAAATATCTCAAAGAATTCTTGCCAATGCAATACTGCTAGTGCTATAACGATAGTTCTGGAATGTTCTGAGCAGAGCATGCAAGAAATATAATGCATCTTACTTCCTTCCTCATGGTCCGTTTCGAATAGCGCCTCGGGAACGATCGTGATCATGTGCATTGTGTCGTGCACCAGAAAGCATTATTCTACGTCACGATGCACGTGATTTCTTCACTCCTCTTGCAGTAAATCCAAAAACTACACGCAAAAATTCACTCACTTTTGCATCAACTGTTGCACCGAATTATGTTGGTGGCGCAAGGAGAAGCTTGTCGTTTGGAGTGACCAGTGATCACCGCGGCTTTTCCTTGTCAGAGTCAACAATACACTTTGTTCTGCAGCGTTGGGAGTGGTGTTTGAGTATTAATTGCTGACTAGACGTCGCGGAGGGGCGAGCTTTCCTGCGCAGGTATGAGTTTGGACGTATTTCAGAATGGTCGAGTGGACAAATTCAAAAATTGTTTATTTCATAAAACCCAAAAAGGATGATGGGGGACATGTCCTCAGTGCTAGAAGATGTGTTCTACTATCTGCCGGTGTATAGTGTTTGCTAATTGAGGACGTAGCTCGCAGTTTTATCAGCGCTTGTAATTTGGCTATTTTCAAGACGATCATTTGTGGCGTCAAGGGATGATTGCCCTCGTCTTCTGGGATGCTGGCGTGGCTAGGTGGTGCTGCCACAAAAACTCTTCTAGGTGAGGTAATGTTGACTTTATGGAGTTTTGTTCGTAGCTTGTTCTTGTACGCTGTGCCGTAGCTCGTTTGTAGACCCATAAATCATGCCAATATTGGGCCAATATTGAGGGGTATGCCAATTTCATGGTTCCCTTCAAAAGATTTTGTGCGGGCTTTGGAATGTCAATCTACACCCCAAAGCAAACCTACCTTCCAAATTTGAGCGAAATCTGAGAGATCGACTTGCACATATGTTTTGGTTTTCTCAGACCTGCTCTCTTAAACATGATTATGGCAGCCTTGTAAACATCGCTTTAGCATAACAAAAGGAAAACCACGCAAGACAGTAAGCGAACCAAGCCATGGTACACTGGATACATGAACCCACGATAGAAATGCGTTCACCACGGCCTAGTGCACTGATTCATTGGAATAGTCGCCAGCGATAATGGTGGAGATGCTGATTAACCCCATATAGGCCAGTCTAAAGCCAATGTTCTACCTTATTACAAAATTGTCTGAAGTTAGCCTTCGCGCCTTGCACCAGCGCAGCACCCCCACCCCCCCCCCCCCCCCATCCCACACACACACGGAAACATGCTCGCCACATACACACACTACTGCTTGCTCAGCCAACAAATCGATATGCACATACAAATCTAGCAATAACTATCCAATCGGGTGGGTGGGATTTGCAACTGTACATCATCAGTGCAAGAACAAAAAGAACACTGTCTTCAGACCAGCATGCACCTTCACGTGCATGCTGCAACTCCGCACTGTGCAGCCAGTGCGTAGCGCTCTCCCAGCACAGGTGGATAGTTGGATGGATGGGTGGGTGGGTGGGTGGATAGATGGATGGTTCGAAGGATGGGTCCGTGGGCGTGTGGGTGGATGGATTGATGGATGAATAGATGGATGGATGGATGGATGGATGGAGGGATGGAGGGATGTAGTAGTAGTAGTAGAAGTAGTAGTATTTATTATTTTACCTGGGTATACCCAACAGGCCTATAGCCCTCTTACAGGGTGCCCAAGGAGAAATTGTGAGCAGCTAACGCTAAAAGCAGGCCAAATACGCTGGGATCGAATGATAGTGGTTAGCGCATTAAAGGGGGTAGCACCAATAAATGAGAGAATAGACGGAATGAGGGATAGAGGGATGGATAGATGGATGGATGGAAGGATGGATAGATGGACGGATTAGTGGTTGGATGGAGGGATGGAGGAATGGAGGGATGG